>NW_027507903.1:597246355-597656355 GCF_037356315.1 Lithobates pipiens
TACACTAACATGTAGGCACACACAGGCACACAAACCCCCCCCTGATCACCCCCCCGATGTCCCCCCGCCCCCCCCCCCCCAGTCACAGTGTCACTGATTGCAGTGATCATTTATTTACTGATCACTGCATTCAGTGTCAGTTGTGACAGTAAAAACTGTCAGGGCAGTTAGTGTTAGGTCCAGAGTAGCCCCCTACCACCCCCCAATAAAGGTTTAACCCCCTGATTTCCCCTAGACTTAACCCTTTCACCTCCTTTTGCCAGTGTCACTAAGCAATCATTTTTCTGATCGCTGCATTAGTGTCGCTAGGTAGCTAGTTATTTTTTTAGGTTCACCGCCAGGTTTTTATAGCGCTAGGTACCCCCATATACTACCCAATAATGGTTTTAACCCCCTGATTGCCCCTAGTTAACCCTTTCACCCCCTTTTGCCAGTGTCACTAAGCAATCATTTTTCTGATCGCTGCATTAGTGTCACTAGTGTCGCTAGGTAGCTAGTTATTTTTTTAGGTTCACCGCCAGGTTTTTATAGCGCTAGGTACCCCCATATACTACCCAATAATGGTTTTAACCCCCTGATTGCCCCTAGTTAACCCTTTCACCAGCGATCACAGTATAAGTGTCACTGGTGACGCTGGTTAGCCAGTTAGTTATTTAGGTTCCCCGTCAGGTTTTTTTTATAGCGCCAGGGACCCCCATATACTACCTAATAAAAATTTGAACCCCCTGATTGCCCCTAGTTAACCCTTTCACCAGTGATCACCGTATAAGTGTTACGGGTGACTCTGGTTAGTTTGCTTTTTATAGCATCAGGGCACCCAACATTTATTACCCAATAAAGGTTTAACCCCCTGATCACCCGGCGGGTGATATCAATTAGGTTTTAGGGTCAGGGTCCGCGTCGCCTCAGGCAGTGCTAGGTTAGTGCTAGTACCGCTAACACCCACGTGCAAAGCATAAACCTCCCGTAGTGGTATAGAATCTGAACAGATCAATATCTGATCTGATCAGATCTATACTAGCGTCCCCAGCAGTTTAGGGTTCCAAAAAAAAAACGCATTGTTAGCAGGATCAGCCCAGATACCTGCTAGCACCTGCGTTTTGCCCCTCTGCCCAGCCCACCCAAGTGCAGTATCGATCGATCACTGTCATTTACAAAACACTAAACACATAACTGCAGCGATTGCAGAGTCAGGCCTGATCCCTGCGATCGCTAACAGTTTTTTTTGGTAGCGTTTTATATTTAAATCCGGAAGGCAGTGCTTGGTTTTTGGGGTCCCGTACGTGGCTAGGCTCCGAAAAAGTCCCCCACATGTGGTATCCCTGTACTCGGGAGAAGCAGCAGAATTTATTTGGTGTGTAATTTGACTTATGCCCATAGCATGTGTGAGCAATATATCATTTAGTGACAACTTTGTGCAAAAAAAAAAAAAATTTGTAATATTCCCGCAACTTGTGGCAAAATATAAAATATTCCATGGACTCAACACACCTCTCAGTAAATAGCTTGGGGTGTCTACTTTCCAAAATGGGGTCATTTTGGGGGGTTTTGTGCTATTTTGGCATTTTATGGCCTTCAAAACTGTGATAGGTAGTGAGGAGTGAAATCAAAAATTTGCACCCTAAAGCCGCATACACATGGGCTGACTGTATGGCCTACTTAGTCCGTCAGACAATCCGACGGACAGTCCGTCCTACTTTCGAATGAACGGACTTGACCACACACGGATGCAAAACAGTCCGTCGAAAGTTTGCGCGATGACGTGTACAGCACGTACGACGGGACTAGAAATAGGAAGTCCAATACACAGCAATGCAACCTTTCGCCGTGTAAATCCTTTCTGAGCATGCGCCATACTTAGTCCGTCGAACTAGCCTACTCACGAGCGGATTGTCCGCTGAAACCAAAGTACGACGGACAATATTAGGGAAATTCCAAAATACTTAGTCCGCCAGACTGCACGCTGAAAAAGTCAGTTGAAGCCCACACACGAGCGGACTGTCCGCTGAAATGTGTTTCGACGGACTAAGTTGGCCAGAAATCCTGAAGGCAGTGATTGGTTTTCGGGGTGCCGTACGCAGCTAGACTCCCAAAAAGTCCCACATATGTGGTATCCTCGTACTCAGGAGAAGCAGCAGAATATATTTTGGGGTGCAATTCCACATATAACTATGGCATGTGTGAGCAATAATGGGATTTTTATATACAGCTTACCTGTAAAATCCTTTTCTTGAGAGTACATCACAGGACACAGGAGCTTCATTACATAGTGGGTTATATAGGCACCTCTGGTGATTGGACACTGGTTGACCCTAATTAACCACTTCAATACAGGGCACTTTCGCCCCCTTCCTTCCCAGCCCAATTTTCAGCTTTCAGCGCTCTAGCGCTTTCAGTGACAATTGCGCAGTCATGCTACACTGTACCCAAATGAAATTTTTATCATTTTGTTCGCACAAATAGAGCTTTATTTTGGTGGTATTTATTCACGACTCCGTTTTTTATTTTTTGCGATATAAGCGCAAAAAAGCGGAAATTTGGAAAAAAAAACAATATTTTCTTTTTTCTATTTTAAAAGAAATCCAATAAAATCTAATTTTGTCATAAATTTAAGCCAAAATGTATTCTGCTACATGTTTTTGGTAAAAAAAATTCCGTTAAGTGTATGATAATTGGTTTGTGTGATCACGGACAAATGTACGCAAATGATCATGTACATATGTGTGCAGGTGATCACGTACATATGTGAGCAGATAATCATTGGGACATGTGATTTTAGTGGGACATATGTGGGGGACATGTTTTTATTATTAGTGACATGTGTTTTTATTATTTGGGGACATGTATGTTTTGGGGACATGTGTGGGGACATTGTGTTTATACTGTGTGGTGTGTTTACTGTGTGGTGATTTGTGTGTACACTAGACTAGTGATCAGTGAGTAAAAAGCTGTAAAAAACAGCTCATACTCACTGATCATCAGCCGGCTGCAGCGATCTGCTCTCCTCTCCTCAGCGATGACTTCTGTGTGAGGAGAGGAGAAGCCGATTGCCTAGCAACCGGCTGTTTGTTTACATCACATGACGGCTGTGATTGGACACGGCCGTCATGTGATCAGGAGGGCCAATCACAGAGCCCTCCTGCCGATCTGAGATGCGCCGTGTCCGGGTGACACGGGCGCATCGGTATCGCGCCGCTGCGCGATACCGTTCCTGAACGTCCTATCAGGAGTAGACGGCTACCACCCGGCCGTATATGTGCATTGGCCGGGTGGGAAGTGGTTAAGGAGAATTCCTCCCCTATATAACCCCTCCCATCTGGGAGGCACCTCAGTTTTGTAGCAAAGCAATAATAAACCACGTAAAACCCAAGAGGGGCGGGAGCCCTGTGTCCCGTGATGTACTCTCAAGAAAAGGATTTTACAGGTAAGCTGTATATAAAAATCCCATTTTCTTGATCATACATCACGGGACACAGGAGCTTCATTACATAGTGGGATGTCCCATAGCAATGCTCAGATTGAGGGGAGGGAGACACAGATCATAAGTATAGACTGCCAGGGACCGGAGGACCTAAACTGCAGCCTGCAGTACACTGCGCCCGAAGGCGATATCCTCTTGCCCTCTGAAATCCACCTGATAGAATCTGGTGAATGTGTGGACTGATGACCAAGTTGCAGCCTTACAGATCTGAGCCAGGGAGGCCTGGTGATGCACTGCCCAAGAAGCACTAACAGCCCTAGTAGAGTGCGCTTTCACCTGAAAAGGAGGAATCTTCCCCTTTAAACCATAGGCCTGAGAAATAATTTGTCTAATCCACCTTGAGAGAGTGGATTTTGACACCGCCTGGCCCTTCCTAGGGCCTTCCGGCAAAATAAATAAGCAATCAGTTTTTGCTTGAAGATAAATACTGATTGTTCTAACCACATCCAAAGTGTGTGTGCAAAGATTCTTCTTCTGTGGACTGAGGGTCCGGAAAAAAGGATGGTAGGATTACATCCTGATTCAAATGGAAACCCGAAAACCACCTTAGGTAGAAAGGACCTGTTGGGACGCATGACTACCCGGTCCTTATGAATAATTAGATATGGCTCCTTGCTGGAAAGAGCTGCCAGCTCTGATACTCTTCTAGCCGTAGATATGGCTACCAAGAAGACCAATTTTTTAGTCAGGAGAACTAATGAAGCCAGATGCAAAGGTTCAAATGGTTGCCCCTGCAAAGCCGAGAGAACCAAATTCAGATCCCAAGGGCATACCGGAGGTTTAACTGGCGGCCTTGTCCGCATGGCCCCCTGGATAAAAGCCCGTACCAGGGAATGCGATGCAAGTGGCTTTTCAAAAAACACTGACAGGGTCGAAATCTGCACCTTGATAGTGCTTATGGCCAAATTCATTTCTAGGCCTGACTGGAGAAAGGCCAAGATTCTGTTAATGACATACTTTCTAGGATGCCATTTCCTGAGTTCACACCAGGAAACATATGTCCTCCAGATTTTGTAATAAATAAGCCTGGAGGCCGGCTTTCTGGCATTGACCAGAGTAGAAAGGACTGGCCCCAAAAGGCCACGGTCTCTCAGAATGTGGGTCTCAGCAGCCAAACCGTCAAATTCAGACTGCGTAAAGCAGGATGGTAGATTGGACCCTGTGAGAGCAGATCTGGCCGGAGAGGGAGGATCCATGGCCTGCCTACTGCAAACTTCATGATTTCCGCGTACCATGGTCGCCTGGGCCAAGCCGAGGCCACCAAAAGGACCGACTTTGTCTCCCTCTTGACTCTTCCCAGGAACCGCGACAGAAGCGGGCTCGGGGGGAAGGCATAAATCAGATTGTACTGATCCCAGGGAACTGTCAGAGCATCTGACCCCTGAGCAAGTGTATCTCTTGTCCTTGACACAAACTTGTCCAGTTTCCTGTTGAACCTGGATGCAAACAGATCTACGTCCGGAGTACCCCACCTGTGACATATGTTCCGAAACACGTCGGGGTGCAGAGCCCATTCTCCTGGGCACAACTGCTGGCGGCTCAGAAAATCCGCCTGCCAATTTTCCACTCCTGGAATGAAGACTGCAGAAAGACACGGAACATGCTTTTCTGCCCAGACAAGTATGCGATTCACCTCTTTTTGGGCCACCAGACTCCTGGTACCACCCTGGTGATTGATATAAGCCACTGCTGTGGCATTGTCGGACTGAACCCGAACCGGGAGACCTCGCAGTCTGTAAGACCACTTTATGAGGGCCATGTAAACTGCCCGGATCTCCAAGATATTTATGGGCAGTAGTTTCTCGGTCGCAGACCATTTCCCCTGTGAGCACGTCTCCTCCCACACTGCTCCCCAGCCTGTCAGGCTGGCATCTGTTGTGATAATCTTCCATGGAAGAGGAAGAAAAGTTTTGCCCTTCAGCAAATTCTTGGTTTGCAACCACCAGACGAGACTCATAGACGCATAGGAAGATCCAAGGATTGGGGCTTCCTGTTCCAAGCCGCAAGGATGCATCTTTGCAGAGGCCTTGAGTGGAACTGGGCGAATGGGACGGCCTCGAAGGAGGCGACCATTTTCCCTAACAGTCTCATGCACAACCGAATGGGGGAAGATCTTCTGCCCAGAATTAGGCGCACCAGATCCCCAATGGCCAAGGCCTTTAGCCTTGGAAGAAACACCTTGCCCTGAGCGGTGTCGATGATCATGCCCAGGTATTCCAACCTGGTGGCCGGCTGTAGGGACGACTTTTCTAGGTTTATGTGACCAACCACCATAGACACTGGTGAAAAAACTGAGGTGCCTCCCGGATGGGAGGGGTTATATAGGGGAGGAATTCTCCTTAATTAGGGTCAACCAGTGTCCAATCACCAGAGGTGCCTATATAACCCACTATGTAATGAAGCTCCTGTGTCCCGTGATGTATGATCAAGAAATATCATTTAGTGACAACTTTTTGTAAACTTTTTTTTTTTTTTGTGTCATTATTCAATCACTTGGGACAACAAAAAATAATATTCAATGGGCTCAACATTCCCCTCAGCAATTTCCTTGGGGTGTCTACTTTCCAAAATGGGGTCATTTGTGGGGGGTTTGTACTGCCCTGCCAGTTTAGCACCTCAAGAAATGAGATAGGCAGTCGTAAATTAAAAGCTGTGTAAATTCCAGAAAATGTACTCTAGTTTGTAGATGCTATAACTTTTGCGCAAACCAATAAATATACGCTTATTGACATTTTTTTTACTAAAGACATGTGGCTGAATAAATTTTGCCCTAAATGTATGACTAAAATTGACTTTATTCGATTTTTCTTATAACAAAAAGTAGAAAATATATTTTTTTCTCCAAATTTTTGGTCTTTTTCCATTTATATCGCAAAAAATAAAAATCGCAGAGGCAATCAAATACCATCAAAAGAAATCTCTATTTGTGGGAAGAAAAGGACGCAAATTTCCTTTGGGTACAACATTGCATGACCGCGCAATTACCAGTTAAAGCAGTGCAGTGCGAAATTGTAAAAAGACCTCTGGTCCTTAGGCTGAAAATGTATCCGGGGCTGAAGTGGTTAAAAAAATCGTTTATAGACATATACATGGTCTACTGGTCACATGTGTTGAATTCCTCCGAGATCCATTCCTCATTCATTTTTAGGAATGTGAGGTAGTTAACACTGTCGTGAGCTGGGCGAGTATGCTTATCGGTCACGATCCCCCCTGCTGCGCTGAACATCCTTTCGGACAGGACACTAGACGAGGGGCAAGCCAATAGTTCCATTGCAAATTGGGCAAGCTCTGGCCAGAGATCAAGCCTGCCCACCCAGTAGTCCAGGGGTTCATCATTCCTCAGAGCGTCCACATCGGCCGTTAACCCGATGTAGTCGGACACCTGTCGGTCTAGGCGTTCCCTGATGCTGGATCCGGATGACACCTGTCGATGGGTCGGCTGAAAGAATGACCTCATATCAGAAGTCACCAACACATCTTCAAACCGGCCTCTTCTTGCAGGTGCTGTTGGATTGGTACCCACAACTCCTTCTCTGGGAGTGGGAATTGCTCCTCTGCCAGCGCACGCAAAAGCAGAATGCAGCATTTCTCGAAGTAAGGCCTGGAAGTGCTCCATTCTGACAGCCCTCTGTGACGGCGGTAACATTTCCGCCATTTTGTGTTTATACCGGGGGTCTAAGTACGTTGCCACCCAGTACTGGTCCTTGACCCTTATGCTTTTTATACGGGGGTCCCTGTTAAAACACTGGAGCATGAAGGCCCCCATTTGCACTAAACTGGAAGCGGTGTAGTGGCCTGGCTCCTGCTCATCATCCAGGATAATGTCATCCTCCTCGTTCTCCTCTCCCCATCCACACACAACAACAGGGATCCCAGAAAGGTTTAAAGCATGCTCTTCTTGCTCCTCCTCATCCGCCCCGGCACCATCCTCCTCTGACTCCTCTTCAGACTCCTGTTGTTGACTTGTCTCAGATAGAGTGGCCCCCCTGGGAATTCATCCAGCATTGCGACTTCCTCATCTTCCCGCTCCTGCTCCTCCACAGCTTGATCAATGACACGACGCAATGCACGCTCCATAAAGAAGGCATAAGGTACCATGTCACTGATGGCGCCATGGCTGCCACTGACCAGTTTGGTGATCTCCTCAAATGGCCGCAGAAGTCTGCATGCGTCGCGCATGAGCAGCCACTGGCGAGGTGAAAAAAAACCCAGCTCCCCAGAACCTGTTCTGCCGCAGAGTTCATACAGGTAGACATTAACTGCACGTTTTTGCTTGAGCAGCCTATCAAGCATATAGAAGGTTGAGTTCCATCGTGTCGGGCAATCGCAAATAAGTCGTCTGACAGGCAGATTGTGTCGCCGCTGAATGTCAGCAAGGCGAGCCATGGCCATGTAAGATCTTCTGAAATGGGCCGAGATTTTCCTTGCCTGCCGCAAGATGTCCTGAACCCCAGGGTATTTGACAACGAATCGCTGCACGACCAAGTTTAAGACGTGTGCCATGCATAGCACGTGCGTAATTTTGCCCTGTTTCAATGCGCTAAGCAGATTGGCACCATTGTCACACACCACTTTACCAACTGTCAAATTGAGAGGTGTTAGCCACTGATCTGCCTGTGAACGAAAAGCTGAAAGGAGTGCCGGGCCAGTGTGGCTTCTTAAGGCGGTCCTCCCTAGGTGAGTGTTGGGCTTACCGCGACTAATGCGTTGACTGCAAAGATTGCAGATGGCAACACTATTGTCAGCAGCGGACACGTTAAAAAAAGCCCACACTGCGGAGCCATGTGCCGGTGTCCTGGGAGCGCCAGATGTGACTGTACATGGTCGATGACTCGCTCCTGATACATTAGCAGTCTGCTTTGTCCCTCCTGTGCAATGTAAGTTATTCCTGCTTCTCCTCCCTATCTGATGGTCCATATCTCCCTCTGAAATCCCCTCCTCTTCCTCTCTTGTGGGCACCCACGTGACATCACTAGACACGTCATCATCAACGTCACCTTCCCCACCGCTATAATTAGAGATCTCGGAGTAGGCAGCAACACCAGTGACCAACCTCCTCCTTGGGCTGATCTGGGTACTGTCGTCAGACTGCTAAGTGGCGGTTGTTGCTACCTCCTCTTCCTGATCCAATACCAAGAGTGGCTGCGTATCAGAAATGTCTTGATATGGATCGGAAAATAATTCCTGTGACGCAAGCGGAAGGTATGTGGTGGTGGTGGTGGTGTTGTTGTTGGTGGTAGTGTCTTTGGGGGTGCACATAGCAGAGAGTGAAAAAGAGGGTGCAGATCGAGAGGATGAGGAGGGTGCAGAAGAGTAAGGCTGAGTGAGCCACTCAACCAATTCTGGTGCTTCCTTTGACGTAATAGCACGCACCTTCTGCAGTTTCCCACTTTGGCTCAAGCCTGTTGCTCCTGCCCTACCCCTACCACCCCTGCGGAAGGGCCTGCCTCTTCCTCTGCCTGCCATTTTTTAAATGACCCTGTGACAAAACTCTCAGTCTCTATACTGATAAAGGACTGCTGCAGAATAGGGCAGCAGTCAGCAGTAGTGCACCTTAACCCTATATATTATGGACCTATACCAGTCCTTAATGATTAGCAGACTGTACCTCACTCAACCCTATATACTCTAGTACACTATAACTTACCAGTCCTTAGAAGGACCTTTGTGCAACTAGTAGGTTGTGATTAGCAGACTGTACCTCAGTCCCTATACTCATAAAGGACTACTGCAGCAGAAGGGCAGCAGTCAAGTATAATATTCTTTCTATATTTGGAAGAAAGAATATTATACATGTACAACCCTATTACCATACCAGTCCTGAAAAGGACCTTTGTGGACCTAATAGTAACAGCTAATGATTAAACTGACTGTCCCTGCTGCACACAGCGTCCTGTCCCTATCTGCACTGAGAAAATAGAATCTGCTGCAACAATGACTTGAATAACAGTGCCTCAAACCTATATCCTGAACTACACCTATACCATACCAGTCCTTAAAAGAACTTTTGTGGACCTAATAGCTAGCGATTTGTGTCACTGCATTCTATTTATAAGTTAGGGGGAATGTCCAAGTGTCCATGTGCTGTAATGTCTCAATTGGCTGTCCTGTACCCCATGATGGATGTGTCATCATAGGTCAAAGTTCTTTTACACTGTAAACACGCGAGTCCGCCGGGCGAACATCGGCAATAGTCCGCTGATCGGGCGGACCGCGAACAGCTGAAATTTGCCGCAAACCGACTGCCGGGCGAACAGTTCGGCCATCCCTAGGCCACCACTGTGGGGAGCAGGAGAACGGGAGGCCGCCAAGCAGGGGAAGCCACCACTGTGGGGAGCAGGAGAATGGGAGGCGGCCAGTGATGGAGAGCAGGAGAACGGGAGGCCGCCGGTGATGGAGAGCAGGAGAACGGGAGGCCGCTGAGCAGGGGAAGCCACCACTGTGGGGAGCAGGAGAATGGGAGGCTGCCAGTGATGGAGATCAGGAGAACGGGAGGCCGCCGAGCAGGGGAAGCCACCACTGTGGGAAGCAGGAGAACAGGAGGCCGCCGGTGGAGTGCAGGAGAACGGGAGGCCGCCGGTGATGGAGAGCAGGAGAACGGGAGGCCGCTCGAGCAGGGGAAGCCACCACTGTGGGGAGCAGGAGTACGGGAGGCCGCTGGTGATGGAGAGCAGGAGAATGGAGGCCGTCGAGCAGGGGAAGCCACCACTGTGGAGAGCAGGAGAACGGGAGGCCACCGGTGATGGAGAGCAGGAGAACGGGAGGCCGCCTGTGATGGAGAGCAGGAGAACAGGAGGCCGCCGGTGATGGAAAGCAGGAGAACGGGAGACCGCTTGTTTACATAGGCAGATAGCCATTCTGTCTCTCTGGCTGATCGTCGGTGGGTCCTGGCAGACATCAAGTCCGCGGTACCCCCTGATTGGCTCTCACTGTGTGCAAACACGGGTGGAGCGAGATGGCAGCGGCATGCGTACGCACCCCCTACCCAGAAAAGTCAGATCACGTATATATACACATGATCCGGCACAGCCCTGTGGCAGTAAAACTAGTATAAGGAGGACCTTAAGTGGTTAATGAGAGGGAGACTAAAAGACCCCTGATGTCTCACCTGTTCTCCAATGAAGCTAATGGAGCACAGATGGTGCTCCATTATCTTCCTTCCTGGACATACTGGCTAGGGAAAAGTCACCAGGACCTAGAAGTGACATTTTACACGTTGCTTCCAAAGCCGCATACACACGGGCGGACTGTCTGGCCAACTTAGTCCGCCGAAACACATTTCAGCGGACAGTCCGCTCGTGTGTGGGCTTCAGCGGACTTTTTCAGCGTGCAGTCTGGCGGACCAAGTATTTCGGAATTTCCGTAATATTGTCCGTCATACTTTGGTTTCAGCGGACAATCCGCTCGTGAGTAGGCTAGTTGGACGGACTAAGAATGGCGCATGCTCAGAAAGGATTTACACGGCGGAAGGTTGCATTGCTGTGTATTGGACTTCCTATTTCTAGTCCCGTCGTACGGGCTGTATACGTCATCGCGCAAGCTTTCAATGGACTGTTTGTGTATCCGTGTGTGGTCAAGTCCGTTCATTCGAAAGTATGACGGACTGTCCGTCAGGTTGTCTGACGGACTAAGTTGGCCAGACAGTCCGCCCGTGTGTACGTGGCTCAAGTCATTAGTGGGAAGGTGAGATCAGTGAGGTTCGCTGATCTCCCTTTCTTTTGCCCAGAGGCACCCACAATGCTGGTCCCGTGTCTGCCGAAAGCCAGGCATGTGGGGGACCAACACATACCGAGGTGTGTTGAAGAAATCCAGTGGCCACACGGTAGTGGCAGTAGAGGGGTCAAGGGGTATATGATGAACATGTATAGATACATGGGTGGTCCATATAATGAACTTATAGGTGTAGACTTCACTTCACTTTCAGGTCATCACAGAGCACAAGGAGGGGGGCAGTCTTTACACCTACCTTCATCTCTTCTCTCCCTCCAGATCCAGGGAATTGTCTTTGGGTATCAGCAAAAGGTTGTTTTCCCTGGTGAAGAAAACTGGACCATTCTTTTCCTTGTTTTTTGCTTCCTGTGGATCATCTGTGGGTATAGGGTTCTGTATATGGAGGGATTCTATGGATTTGTTCTTTATTTTATGGGTTTAACTCCAGGGAGTTGTGTCTTTTTTTCAGGCTGACTAAAGCTGGTCATACAAGGATCAAAATTCAGCCAGCTCAGCAGGGGCCGGGTGAGATTTGATCCCTCTATGGGCAGGCCGGTTGTACCTGAGTTGATCCATTGATCGACATGGGTACAACCGGCCTGTCGGATTTGCATGCGATTACTGCCAGCGGCTATGTGCATAGAGCTGTTTCAGGCTTTTTGACTATTATCAATGCAGTGTATGGAAACCATGGCTTCTATGGAGTAGGATTTGGGACCCGATGAGAGTATGGCTATACCCCTCATTTGGATAACTTCTCCTCTCTGTCTGCTTTTATCAGGGGTCTCCAAAGTTTTGTGATGAGGGCCACATCGTATAGTTAAAAAAAATTCAGGCTGAAAAAATACACATTAGTGCCCCCCCACATTAAACCCCCCTTACATCAGGGTCATCTCAAAGTATCCCCTTACATCAGAGTCACCATCAAAGTTACCCTTATATCAGAGCCCCCCTTACATCAGGGTCCCAGTCTGAGCCCCCCTTACATTAGGGTCCTTATAAGAGTCCACCCTTACATCTAAATTACCATGAAAGTCCCCCTTATATTAGGGTTCCCATCAGAGTCCCCCCTAAAATCAGGGTCCTCATCAGAGTCCTCATTATATCAATGTTACCTTCACAGGCCCCCCCTTACATCAGGATCCACATCAGAGTCCCACTTACATCAGGGTCCCCATCAAAGTTTCTTCACCAGGGTCCCCCTTACATCAGGGTCCCCATCAGAACCCCCCTTACATCAATGTTACCTTCACAGGCCCCCCCTTACATCAGGATCCACATCAGAGTCCCACTTACATCAGGGTCCCCATCAAAGTTTCTTCTAATGTCAAGGTCCCCATTAGAGTTCCCCCTTACATCAATGTTACCTTCAGAGGCCCCCCTTACATTAGGGTCCCCATCAGAGTCCCCCCCTTATGTCAAGGTCCCCATCAGAGTCCCCCCTTATGTCAAGGTCCCCATCAGAACCACGCTTAGGGGTCCTTCTTACATTAGGATCCCTATAATTATTCCCTCTGACATCCTCATCAGAGTCACCATCAAATTACTCCTTATATCAGAACCCACTTCAGAGTCACCCTGAATATTAGGATCCCAAATCCAAGCCCCCTTACATAATCAAAGTCCCCCTTATATCAGAGCCCTCATCAGAGTCCCCCTTTACATCAGGGTTACCATCAGAATCCCCCTTACATCAAGATTTCCATTATATCAAAGTTCTCATTAGAGTTCCCTTTAAATCAGGGTCCCGATCAGAGCCCCCCTTTACATCAGGTTCCCCATCAGAGCCCCCCTTACACCAGAGTCCTTTATTACATAGGGGGTGTTGAAGTAGAGACCATAGACAACCTCTGCTAACCTCAATCCTCAATTTGTGCGCACACCACTGACTATAGCTCAGGGCTGGATACATCTTGTAGGGTTTGGAGACCCCTGAGAGACAGAACAGTAGTGAGGAAGCACATAGAGCAATGGTGACTCCTCTGCCAAGCTTTTTCTCCTACCTTCCACCCCACTCACTTCCTGTACCAGATGACAGGTGTCAGACAGAACAGGAAATGAGGGAGAAGCTCCTCTTTGGGGACACACAGGCATAATTAAAAAAACTGACAGATGTTCTATGTTTTCCCTGCTCTATCCTAAAAATAAAAATGTTTTTGGCTGAAGTTGGGTTTGACGATTGTTGGAAGCCTTTAGCTTCATTCTCACAGGAAGCCGTAAACCATTTTCTGGACTGAAGAGGAACCGAAGACATCACAGAAGTGGTAGAAATGTTCCCCTACGTCTTGTCTGAAGGAACAGGATTGCATAACACTAATCATGTTATTTCTGCGATTCTGCTGTTTCCACTTTTTTAGCCAACAACTTACAGATTCCACTGGATGTAACCCCAATCACTAAAACCTCATGTGAGCTTTAACATTTTAACCACTTGAGCTCTGGAAGATTTACTCCCCTTCATGACCAGGCCATTTTTTGCGATACAGCACTACATTACTTCAACTGACAATTGCGCGGTCACGTACCCAAATTACGTCCTTTTTTTTCCCACAAATAGAGCTTTCGTTTGGTGACATTTAATTACCTCTGCGTTTTTTTCTTTTTTGCGCTATAAACAAACAAAGACCAACAATTGGCCAATTTAGGTCAATATGCATTTTGTTACATATTTTTTGTAAAAAAAATCCCACATTGATTGGTTTGTGCAAAAGTTATAGCGTCCACAAACTATGGGATACTTTTATTTATTTTTTTATTTATTTTTTACTAGTACAGTAAAGCCTTGGTTTGAGAGCGTTTTGCAAGACAAGCTAAATTTTTTAATACATTTTTTGACTTGATATACAAGCGATGTCTTGATATACAAGTAGTGTTATCTCACAACTGAGTATAAAAGAGAAGAGAGGCGCCTCTAAGTGTAGCAATATGGTTACATTTAATGAATGTACAACATTTAGAAACGTCAAAAAAAAAAAAAAAAAAAACTTCTAAAGAAGAAGACTTTAATAAAGGACTTGTCAAAATCTGTCTCTTGTCATTTTTAACATTTTTGTAACATGGTAGGGGTACTTTTGTATCCCCTTACCATTTCACACGGGGGGCGGGATCTGGGATTCCCCTTGAAAAAGATTCCGATAAGCCCCCCGCCTGCAGACCTCCACAACCACCAAGCAAGGGTTGTGGGGATGAGGCCCTTGTCCTCATCAACATGGGCACAAGGTGCTTTGGGGGGCTACCCCCAAAGCACCCTCCCAATGTTGAGGGCATGTGGCCTGGTATGGTTCAGGAGGGGGGGTGCTCTCTCATCCCCCCTCTTTTCCTGCCAGGTTGCGTGCTCGGATAAGGGTCTGGTATGGATTTTGAGGGGGACCCCACAACTTTATTTTTTTTAGCGCGGGGTTCCCCTTAAAATCCATACCAGACCTGAAGGACCTGGTATGGATCTTGAGGGGGACCCCAACACCATTTTTCTTTTTGGCACGGGGTTCCCCTTAAAATCCATACCTCAGAGCCTGGTATGCTCTTGGAGGGGAATCCATGCCGGTTTTATATTTAAAATTAAAGTCGCCTGGCCAGTCATGTTGAAGTCGCCCCAAGTCATGTTGAAGTCGCCCCAAGTCACGCTGTGATTCATACTCAAGTCGTGTCCAAGTTGACTCCTAAAGTCACGCTGGAAGTCGTGTTACCCCTGTATGAATGGACTGTTAATGATACGGCATGCGCTATTATCAATGACATATTATTATCTGTTGCGCTTATACGTGCGCTGGAATATTATCTGTTGCGCTTATGCGTGCGCCGGTTCACACGCTCAATTAATGATTTATCTGGCGCACCAATTGAGGCATCTTATTGAGGCATCTTAGTAATTGACCACCATTGTCTCTTGTTTTGGGTCTGCACTCTGCCTCTCAACCCCAGATAATGGCTCAAACCCTTTTGCACAACTGTGTAGTAATGTTAGTGTAAGACCCAATGATAAAGTGCAACACAACAGTGACACAGTATATCGTATATTTACCGTCACTCCGGGAACCATCACTTCTTCAGCTATGGCAACAGATAGAATCTCACACCAATTGTAATTTAACCACATAAACGGTTTACTGAGAGAGATTGGTTCAATAAATTTCACCACAGCGGTAACCTCAATATAAAGAATGAAATAATAACAATGAAAGTAAGGGGGAAATCCAGAACTCAATAGTCATTTGAAAAGCATGTGCAGACAGGCAGAGGGTGGCTTATGCTCAATACGATAAATCACTTATACTGAACACCTTCCCACCACTACCTCAGAGCACATACACAATAGAACTGCAATGCAATATCAGGCACAATACAACAGTGTATTACAGTACCAATATTTATGTCATATACTCAAGGGCTCCCCCTAGGTTGTAATGCAGTTCTAAGAATGTATGATGAGGTAATAATACTTTATAGAAATAGTAACAGTCTCTTGTCCCCTTCTTTCTTCCGCTAGCTTACTAAACTGCAGTATTTGTAATCCAGGGAACAAGTGATTAGCAAGTTATAATGGAAAAGATATGCAGGTAACTGTGTGCTTGGTTATATAAGGCACTTGTAGAACTTCTTTACTGAAGGATGTAACTCAATATTAACTGTGTATTGCAGAGAAACCAGGCTCTGAGGATTCACTGCACAAAGTCTATGAACAAGTGAAGGTGCTTCTGTGGGACTATAGGTCTCACCAGCCCTCTGGAACTAGTTTATACAGCAACAAGGTATTACAGTATATCAATCTGGGCAAGTGCCCACTCACCACACAAGGCCTCGGATGCTTGCACCGTTCCGCTTGGGATATCTCAGTCCTGCTCCTGGCTGACACCGTCACCCTGCACTGCTCTTTCAGAGGTCCAGTCACAGTGATGCAGGAAAGGTTAAGAAGTCTTAGGCTCTCTAGTTCATCCGCACACTGGTCCAGCTGACTGTGCTCTGAAACTCCTTGGAGGCTAAACGATTCCACTCTGCACCAGGTGGGCCGCAGTTAGACGGTCACACACACAGACTTCCCTGCAGGCAGGCTTTGAATGGCATCCCAAGAGGCCGGAAACCTGCCACGACTGTCTCTTTTATATCCTTACCCAGCAGGCTGTTCTGTCACTTGGGCTTGTGGGTAAGTGCCCTGGGCATCGTGGGTAGGTAGTTTCCAGACTGAGTTACACATATAAGTCACTCTCTTATTCACTACATCCCCCACAATGCATTGGAGCGTGGCTATTGCTAATGCCAAACAAATATCTTAACAGCACAATACAAAAAAGAAAGGACACTAGAGGGAGCCAAACTCTGTTCAAAGAATATCACATTTTTCCTATGGTAAGTTAATAGGCAAAAATACCTGCACTACACTTATATTTTACCAAAAAATTGGCTTATGTGTTGTTTTTTTTGGCACTAAAATGCAAAAAAAGTGTATATAAAAAAAATAATAATAATAATGCATTTGTAAACCGCTGCGTAAATACCGCGTGACATAAAAAATTGCAAAACCTACCATTTTATTCTGTAGGGCCTCTGGAGAAAAGAAATGTGTGGCGCTAATATCTAATGTGTTAACAACTTGGATTGGAAATCAATAAAATACACATAAAAAAATAGTGCAATCTAGCAGATCATGAAAAGACATTGAAGTGCAAAGTGCTAAACCAAAGTGCAAATTATATGCCAAAATAAATAAATGAATCATTCTTTGAACAGTTCATAAAATCTTCAACAATGTGTCTTCAATAAAACATACTGTGGGAAACCATCACCAACTTGTAATGTATCCAAACAAAAACACACCCAATGTGCTCAATAGGATGTCCTACTCACCAGAGGGCTGTGACCTCTTTAACTAGAAAGAAGGTCAAATGCATGTAGCACCCTGATGTGTAGGCAGGTTGCTCCTAAATTTACCTGCCAGGTATAGTTACCTTGGCTTATTGTTAGGGATCAATTGAGTTCACCCTAAGTCTGAAATTGCCGCTAGGTGGCCGAGTACCTGGTGACATTAGATAAGACAAGGGCAAAGCAAGGACAGATTAGGAATATATGGGGTACCCACAGCCAATGGGCAAGGGTTTTCTTAAATCCCTTGGCCTGCTGGGAGAACCTATATATTTGTGTGGAGTCAGGTGATCGTTGTTCTGTGCCCCCTGCATGGCTGTCTGGGTGGACGTGTGTTGTATTGCCTGGGCTGCTAGGCCGGAGCAGCCAACATCTGGCTGCTAGGCTGTCTGAGGACCTATCCAGAAGCAAGAGAGCAGAGTAGGGTTTGGGATTGCGGCTTGCAGCCCAACTAGAAGTGCCGACTGGAGAACCTGTCATGATCAGAGGTGGAGGGAAAGCTGTCGCCACTAAGGGACCATCCACCTTATTACCAGGGACCACAGTGAGTAACTGAAGCAAGTAACGGAGCAGTATTCTCACCAACCAGGGAGGGTGAAGAATTGGGAAACTTCAGCAGGCGTCAAGCTAGGGACCCAGCCAGTGGTGGTGACACTTGCAGAGCAGCCTTGTGTGTCAAGCCAGGGAGCGAGCAGGCCAATGGAGTGACGCTTGAGAAGTATCTGGAGTGCTAAGCTGGGAACCCAACAGAGAAGCGGGGGTGACGCTTGAGGAAGATACTTAAGTGAAGATTGAAAGAACTCAATGGATTTGGTGGCATTGAATCAGTAAGTCTAGAGAGAGAGACTGGGACCTCAGTGAATTGAGAACCTACAAGAAGTGACTATAGAGAAAGTAAATGAGTTTGTTACAACTTCTGTTAGGAACTGTTCTAAGACTGTTGTCATAAGAGAAAGCATTCCTACACATGCAGATGTGGTGTCTTGCTGGATGCCTTTCCCTGCATGGCCGTCTACCTGTAGAAGTCTCAGAGTCTGCTAATTAACATTGCAACTACCTAAGGGTGTCCTGGAAATAAAATCTGTTTGCATTCAAGAAGTCTCTGACACCCATGAATCTATCTTGCATTACACCCACTATGCCTTACAACCCACTCTATACAGAATGATGTCAACAGCTCTTGGCTCTGGAGGTTCTCATTAGACTAAAGGAGGCCTGGGATCTTGCTACATGCGCTTAAGTGGTTAGGTCTTGGAACTTGCTCGGTTTTTAAAAATAAGTGAGGAGCTTTCTCTTCCTCTCCACCTTTCCACCATGATGGCCCATTGAAATCAAGAAAAAAGGGGGGAACCAATAGCGTAATACTGTTTAATTAAAATTAATTTAAAAACAATACAAATGCCTGCTTACATATGTAGGGGTCTTGTCCAGGCACTGTGGATTGCCCACATCAAGAATGGAGGGAACCGTCGCTGCCTGGCTAGCGCTCAAGAGTTGGCGTGTGTTCCAGAAAGCGTGATGATGTTGACGTTGAGGCGCTTTTCTGGATATGTCACTTCCAGGTCCCTGGCTTCCGGGTTTGTGTTTACTTGGCAGTGGAACGCACGCCGACCCTTGAGCCGGGCTGCGATGGTTCCCTCCATTCTTGATGCGGGCAGTCCTCAGTGCCGAGACAAGGCACCTACTTATGTAAGCAGGCATTTGTATTGTTTTTAAATTACTTTTAATTAAACAGTATTAAGCTATTGGTTCCCCTCTTTTCTTGATTTCAATGGACTATCATAGTGGAGAGGAAGAGAGGAAGAGAAAGCTCCTGACATATCTTTAACGATCGAGCAAGTTCCAAGACCTAACCACTGTACGGCATTTGATCTTCCTCTTAGTTAAAGAGGTCACGGCCCTCTGGTGAGTAGAACATCCTACTGAGCACATTCGGTATGTTTTTGTTTGGATACATTACAAGTTGGTGATGGTTTCCCCCATTATGTTTTATTGAAGACACATCGTTAAAGGTTTTATGAACTGTTCAAAGGACCTTTAATTTATTTATTTTGGCTAATAAGTCGCACTTTGCACTTTAATGTCTTTTCATGATCTGTAAGATTGCACTATTTTTCTATGTGTATGGTTTTTGATGATTTCCAATCCAAGTTGTTAGGACAATTAGGTATTAGCATTAGTATTAGCGCCCCCACATTTCTTTTCTCCATTCTAATGCCCCGTACACACGAGCGGATTGTCCGACAAAAAAAGTCAGACGGAAGCTTTTCATCGTATATTCCGATCATGTGTATGCCCCATTGGACTTTTTACATTGAAAAATTCTGACGGACCTAGAAAGAGAACATGTTCTAAATGTTTCTGACGGAACCAATTCCTATCAGGAAAATCGATCGCCTGAAAAGGACACATGCTCTGAAGCAAGTACGAAAAGGAAGGATATTGGCTACTGGCTATTGAACTTCCTTTTTCTAGTCCCATCGTACGTGTTGTATGTCACCGCATTCTTGACGGTCGGACTTTGGTGTGATCGTGTGTACACAAGACAGTTTCAGAGTCGGAAATCCATTGGAAAAACCTTCAGAGTTTATTCCGACGGGAAAACCGGTCGTGTGTACACGGTATAAGTTTAGATACTCTACACTTTTAGGGGAGCAGTTTTTTTTATTTATTTTTTAGTATATCATATTTTTTTTATTTACCTATTGGTGCGAGGCACCTTTCCAGACCTAGTTTAAAAAAAAAAAAAAATATATATATATATATATATATATATATATATATATATATATATATATATAATGTTTTGAGTTTCTAACTAATTTTTTAGCAAAAAATACTGTTTTTTATATGTAAACAAAAGTGTCAGAAAAGGCCTGGAGGTCAAGTGGTTAAAATCTCATGTTTATAAATGTAGTGCACCCCCTTGAGGGATGCAGGTAACTGGGATTCCCCACCCTGCACAGCCAGGCACACCACATTTTTACAGACACACTTTAGTCAGAGAACATTAGTGACTTTGTGTTTTTTTGTTTTTTGTTATTTATTGAGGGATATAATTTGGATAGGGATGAGAGGTTATGAAATGCCCATTTGACTTCATAACAAACTTCATGGACAACATCCTAAATACTCTACAGCTCTATGTACAGCTCCTCTTCTTCCTCCAGCACTCACTTGCTAACAGAGCCCAGCTGGAACACTGAATTATGCAACAATAACTCAATCAGTCAGATGAAGCAATAGCCCATTGCAGGCAGGAACCTGAGGCCCCTTGGTTGAGTAGCAAAAAGTTTAGTGTCCAGCTTGCATCACTCCTGTGGCTACTGATCCCAGCACCACCTCTTCAGGCACTGCCAACCCAGCTGGCTGCAGCTACCCCTTTCACTAGCCCTCTAGGCTAACACTCCATACTAGTCCTCCAGACTGATTCTTCACCTGCCCACCAGGCTGGCTCTCAGGAGAGCTCTCTCTCCTTGCTCCCGTGCCTCCAGAAAGAGCTTCCTCCATTTGTTGTGGGGGATCTGTCCAGCACCCAAGCCCCAGACCCGAGGTCATCCAGCCCCAAACTGGGGGGTACCCTGCAAGGGCCACTGACAGCACTCCTCATCATCTCCCTCTGCCACCCGACTGCCCCTGCTGGCATGGCTCATGACTATTTATCAGGTAAGCTCTGCCCCCTGCCGGCTCACAGCTGGGGATTAAACTGAGGCCTCAGAAATATGCATGGCAGCCCCTCCTTACTCAAACCCTCCAGCTCTGGAAGTTTCTACCAACTTCCAGACCAGAAAATACTACAGAGAGTTGCCATATGAGTCATCCAGCCCCTGAGTCACTGAACCTTGACCCAGATTTACAACCCAGGCTTGGCCCTCAGCCAAGCAAGATTTTCCTACACTAACAACTTCTTCTAGCACACACTAGAGGGTGCTGCATAAACATAATGATATAACTCACTCATGCAGTCCTGTTGTCAGCCTGTGCCACCATGTGGCACACCAGGACTCTAGCTGGGATCCATCACTACCAGTGATGCCAACTGCCAGTATTTTTACTGTCAGCCAGTAAAAAACAGGCACTTTTTTCCTGCCAGTAAATGCCCAAAAAATATGGCTGTGGCACTTGGCAGGGAACTGTGTATGCGTAGTTCCAGTCCAGAGCTGGGAGAGACCATCTGAATGCCAGCTACAGTGGGTTCAGGCAGCGGTGGCCAGGGGAGGGGTCTGGCAAAGGTGGTGCCTGAGTGTGTCGTATGATGTTATGGTGCAAGGGAGCCTCGTGCGGGTCTGCGGGATGGGAGCAAGGCAACCTGGGAGATGGTCAGTGCTGTTTGGACTGGAGTGGACTGAAGGGGCCACCTGGTGTGGAGAGGGACTGTCACTGTGACTCAGGAGGGGACGTGTCATGTTGGTGAGGTGTCATCATCTGTGCTGCTGCACACTGCTGCCAATGTCACTGCGAGAGTCAGTTTCATGTGTGCGTACCCACTCATTCTAATTCCTTGCCCTCCTGAGTCCTGTCCCTGAGCTTCTTACTATATGAAAAATAAAATAAGAAATGTTTTTTGCCCAAATACAGTATCTACCTTAAATCACATTGCTTATTGCATATTGTACATGTTTGTAGCCTAAATACTGACATTTGCACTTCAAGCTGCAATTTTGTAACTTTTGGAAATGCCAGTAAAAACTTGGCTGTGCCAATACATTTTGGGTGTTGTGTCAGTCAATTTCAATCTGGTAGGTTGGCAACACTGATCCCTATGCTTACACAAAGGATATCGCAGAAGAGCTCTCCCATGGTGGCAATGTACATGACTAGATGGATTGCCTTACTGTGCCAAGAAACCTCAAAGGGGGTGGTAAGAAGGGGCTATAAAAACAACATACACAATGTTCTGGGAAAATTTGTTGTTGTGTATTTACACTAATGCTGGCAATTGCAATGGTATTGGAGGATGATGATCTGCTTTAATGGGGCCCAGATGTGTTATGTTGGCAGAATCTTGAGGATAGGTTTTATGAGTAGTGCAAAAATGCTGGGAAATATTGTGAATGGCTTTTTACACTTTGACAAAGGAATTTTTGCAAGGGAGGCTCACGTAGTTACTTACTTTTAACCCTTGCACTCTGTTCATTATGCATTACTGACCCCTGCATTCTGCGTTTTACACATTCCTGTCCCCTGGACTCTGTGCATTAGTTACTCCCAACCCCTGCATTCTGTGCATTACTTCTGATCCCTGCACTCTGTGCATTACATGCTCCCAACCACTGTACACTGTGCACTACATACTACATGCATTTGAGCGCTTATTCGGCCCTCTGAACAAAGTTATTGCACTGCGCCGCCACACAGTACATTGGAAGCTCTAATTGGCTGAAGCATTGAAAGCTTTGCACAACCAGGGCACATAGAATTTTCAGAACCATGACTGGACACTGTCATGATGACTCTATCCAATCCATATTTACTTTAGTGTCATTTTATTTTGACAAGGCAAGTTTCCTGCAATATATTTCAGTGCGCTAGTGCATGTTTACCACAGTACATTGCAGTGCGTTAGTGCATGTTTACCGCAGTACATTGCAGTGCATTAGTGCACATTTACTGCAGTATATTTCAGTGCGTTACTGCACATTTAACGCAGTATATTGCAGTGTGTTAGTGCACGTTTTATCGCAGTATAGTTCAGTGCGTTGGTGCTCATTTGAGGCAGTATATTGCAGTGCGTTAGTTCATGTTTACCGCAGTATATTTCAGTGAGTTACTGCATGTTTACCACAGTATATTGTCAGTGCAGTTTTAACGCAGTATATTGTAGTGTGTCAGTTTAGTGAGTACTCAGGGTAAAGTGAACCAAACACCACTTTCTATTGATTAAAGTGCATCCACGTACACATTTCACAATCTTTGTTACATTTTGTTAATATGCCCCCCCCCCCCCCCCCGACCCATTTTGTCTTTGAGGCCAAGGAGAGGCAGACATTCCCATGGCACTGTGAAGGGGCCAGTGGAGTATGTGTTTACAGGCAAAGGTGGAAGGCGGAGATCCTTTAATTTTTAAAAGCAAGGCCAATTTTTGCATCGACACCCACACCTGTTACTTCTATCCAAAGTCTGCGAAAGAGACACTAGAATTTATCCAAAAAAAAACACTAATCTTGCTTCGAGTGAACTAAATACTGCCCTCATCATACAGTCTGGCTCCCCAAGCTGAATGGAAAATAGAATTTTCTTTGGCTTTATAAATATAATTATTGCAGCAGGCTCTATACACAGTACAGATGTGGCACTTTACAGACAGACTAAGGGGACTCCCAGGCACTATATTTGAAGGAATTTTTATTTTTTATTTCTAATTTTTATGTTTTTTCTTTAAGCATCAGTAAATCGTTGCTCATTTAAAAGTTATGTTTTTTACAAACTTTTTCTCTATTGGTACATATCTCCCAGGGCAGTACCCGGACACCCATAACCATTGTATGCCCAATTACTTGCAAATAAACCTTTTGATTTTTTCCAGTAGGTCCCATAGACTTCAATGGGGTTCGTTATTCGGTTCCGAACTTTTGTTCGAAAGTTCTGCCGCTAACCGAACACAGGGGAGGGGGTGTATAAATAGAAACAAAGCCACAGGCTAGTTTATACAGAAGTGCTAACGTACCATACCAGGTCCCCAATTAAAGCAATTCCTGTATAAACAAAACCTGCACTGCATGCTCAGTTTATATAATAGTCACTGTCAGACTATTGTCAAAACTGTAAAAGTGCCAAACACTGCCAAAACTGTAATGCCGCATACACATTTCCGGCAGACTAGGTCCGAAAGGATTAATCCGTCGGACAATCCGATCGTGTGTGTGCTAATCTGTTCGTTTTTCAGGCAAAAAATCCGGTGGACTCAAATCGGGTCCTAGAAATAGAACATGTTTCAAATCTATCCGACGGACTCAAATTGGGAAAACCGTTCGTCTGTATGCTGGTCCGACGGACAAAAAACGATGCAAGGGAAGCTATTGGCTACTGGCTATTGAACTTCATTTTTTAGTCCTGTTTACGTCATCACGTTAAAAAAGAAAGGACTTTCGAACAGACTTAGTCCATTCATGTGTGGCCAAGTCCGTTCGTTCAGAAAGTCTGTCGGAACTATCCCGAAAGTCGGTTGGGAAGACCGTCGGACCTAGTTTGCCTGAAAGTCCGGTCATGTGTACGTGGCATAAAAGGGATCAGGTGGCTAAATAGTCACCCAGGTCACTTTTACATTAAAGCCAGGACCTGGATGAATAAAACAGATACAGGCTCATAACTAGGGATGAGCTCGGTGTTCGACTCAAACGCATGTTCGACTTGAACATCGGCCATTGGTCTTTTCGGCAAATTCAGAACTTTGTGGACAATTCGCACCAAATTCGTGTGGAAAGAACGGCCCACAATGCACTATGCCATCGCATCACTGGCTCAATCACAGCGCCAGCAGCAAGGAGAGCCATAATTGGCCATAGGCAGGATGCCTGTGGCCAATTATAGCTCGGGGGGTTTAGTACATGCCCCACACTATATAAAGCTGCCAGCGCGGCGGCCTTGTGTAGTGTGTTTCGGAGTGCAGGGAAAGAGCTAGATAGGCAGGGACAGTGTGTTCTTTTCTCAGGCATCTTAAAGTTAAAGTGGTGTTGTGTGCCTCCAGCACAGCACAGTATACACCTGTATCTACCCTTTATTGCTGTTGTTCTCTAATAAAGGCATCTGCAGGAGTTAGTGGGTGTTGTGTGCCTCCAGCACAGTATATACCTGTACCTGTATATACCTGTATCTACCCTTTATTGCTGGTGTTCTCTAATACAGGCATCTGCAGGAGTTAAAGTGGGTGTTGTGTGCCTCCAGCACAGCACAGTATACACCTGTATCTACCTTTTATTGCTGGTGTTCTCTAATACAGGCATCTGCAGGAGTTAAAGTGGGTGTTGTGTGCCTCCAGCACAGTATACACCTGAAGATACCCCTTATTGCTGGTGTTGTCTGTTGCATATCTTGCATATTAGCCTTTAAAATTAGCACTTTTGATTTTGAACGTTCGAGTCCCATAGACTTCAATAGGGTTCTAAAGTTCGTACAAATTTTAGGTCCGTTCGAAGGTTCTGGTGTGAACCGAACCGGGGGGGTGTTCGGCTCATCCCTAACTGCAACTGTAGGCATCAGCTTTTTAACCCTTCAGACTCCGGACATATTACATAAACCCAGAGAGCTGAAGTAGTTAATTAGAGCAGAATTTTGATTGTGGAAGACATGGAATACTCAGTACATGGAATGTTCCCGGGTATAAAGTGGACAGAATGAAGGTCACTGTACTGATAAATACTCACTTATTATTTATTATGCTTTGGTTGCCAATGGATTTATGGAACATATATAAACAAAGAACATATGGAATACATATTTCAGGACAAGCTGGATGGATGTTTATTTTTTAGCAATTAATTGTTTGACAATTGTTTTTCCCTAAACGTTATTACGCCATATGTTCATGAAAGGTTTACAATCTATAGGCTCAATTACACAAACTATACTATTTGTTATTTGCTATAACGACTGTTATTTTCAGCAGTAAGAGAACATAACAGTCACATGGCTGAAAATAATGAACGCCAGGTTATAGCATTCGTTAAAACGGTATTAAACCCAAAAACAAACATTTATGATATTTCAGATTACCGAACATTAGATGTGATGGCTGCATTCGTTTTCTTTTTTTAGGTGTTTTCCTTTATTTTCACTTGGTGGTCCTGCCAGTAAGTCTGTTGTTCTTCCCTTACCAGACCAAGCTGTCCAGCAAAAGTGTCAGTTTGGGGGTTGACATCATTGACTTTGATGGTGCCTCCATACAGCTCTTCTTGGATCCGTTTTGGATTACCCTCCAGCAACTCGATCCTTACAACCACTTCTCACCTCACTAAGACAGCATGATTTCCGATATCACTGGGGTTTCCCCTTCAGCCTCACTGCAAAGAGAGATAGGAGGTCCACCACCTTACGATATCCTGAAGATCTCCAATCTTTCTGCAGAGAACTGGATATCCCGGTTCCACCTACTCCTGGCTGGGACCCCATCCCGGCCCTTCTGCATCATCCAGATCCCCGGATACAAGTTACCGGAAGAAAGCACCTGAGGCCGCATCCTGTTGGGCTCCCCCCGCCACCCCACCAAAGATAAACATCTGCTTCTCCGAAGTCCTTTTTCACACTGGTAACTGGTTCTTCTCACCCTACTCTCCCCATAGGGCTCTTGAACGGGACCTTATAGCCCCCTAAATACTTCCCTCAAATATACTTGGCCTCCAACCCAAGCAAACGATCAGGGGTAGCAATCCTTTTTAAGCAGGGCTCCCCCTTTCAGTTATAATCCCTGTACTCAGATCCGCTAGGGCACTAACTTATTCTTAGAGGTTCCTGGAAGGGGACCAATCTCACATTTATGCCCGAACACCAACCAAAATTCCTTTCTACCCAAAGTGTATAAACGATTATTTGTGGCTCCCCACCAATATTTGGTCATCAGAGGGGACTTTAACTTGACCTACTCCCCATACCTTGACAAACACTCCATAGGGCATGAGAAAACCCCTACGGCAGTCAATAGAAAATCCACCCTCTTTCGCAATTAACCAGGAAGTATGCCCTGTTCGACACTTGGCGTACCGCCTACCCATCAGCTAAACAATTCACTTTTTACTCTCACCCCCACAATTCACACTCACGACTGGACTACTTTTTTGTCAATGCTCCAACCCTGAGAGCCTGATATTCAGGCAATCTCATGGTCGGACCACACCCCAATTAAACTCTCCCTTGCACTCTCCCTGGGATCCTTTCATAAATGGCACTGGCGCTTAAATGATTTTTTACTCAAACATGACCCTTCCAGAGTGGAACTGTAACAAACCTTGAAGCTGTACTTTGCAAAAAACAGCTTCCCTGAGGTCTCTACCTCCTCCCTGTGGGCGGGTTATAAAGTGATCTTCAGAGGTCAGTGCATATCACTCTCCACTGCCCTAAAATGAAACGCCAATGCAGCCCGCCAAGTCCTATTAGACAAACTCAAACACCTGGAAGCACGATTTCTCTCCTTCCCATCCCCTACCATTCTCAGGGAACTTATAAGCATTAGGGTTGGGCTGAAGGACATAGACCTGGGTAAGATAGAGGAAGCATTACTCAGGCTACAACAGACCTACTACAATAAGGCCAATAAACCACATACGCAACAACAAACAACTACAAATACATGGGTGGGCGGAGACTTCCTCACCCAAGCACCTTAAAGATGCAAATGGCGTCCTTCAATCCCACCCCACTAAAATTGCCCAACTTTTTCATAACTACTATTCGACTTTATATAACGACCCGAGTGTTCCACACAACCTTCCTCACCCCAACCTAAATCAGGACATCCATTCCTACCTGGTGGGCTGTGATCTCCCTATGCTCTCCCCTTCTGCCCTAACGAGTCTCAACTCCTATATTACAGAAAGGAAGTAACTGACTTAAATCTTTGCTGAATAACAAGGCCCCCAGACCAGATGGTTTACCATACCTCTACTACAAAACCTTCCTACCACATTTGCTTACCCACATAACAACCTTGTTTAACTCATTTCTATCCGACACACCTATCCCGAGGGATATGCAAACTTCCTTCCTTACGCTTCCCCAAACCGGGAAAAGATCATACCCTATCCTCCAACTATAGACCGATCGCACTTCTCAATACACACTTAAAAATGCTCTCAAAACTCTTAGCAAATAGGTTGAACAATTTCATGCCATCACTAATCCACAAGGATCAACTGGGATTTGTTCCCCTTCGCCAAGCTGGGGATAACACCCGGAGGGTCATTGACCTTGTGGAAGTTGCAAAAAGTATCAGATCAGAGGCAATACTGCTCAGTTTAGATGCGGAAAAAGCCTGCGATAGGCTGAGCTGGCCTTTCCTGTTTGTAACTCTCCATCGGTTTGGTATTGAGGGTTCTTTCCTCCGAGCCATTACTCATCTATATTCATCCCCTCGGCCCTGGTCCGTACCCAATTCGCCTCTCTTTCTCTACATTCCAGATTTCCAACAGGATTCGACAAGGCTGCCCACTTTTTCCTCTTCTACATGCCCTATGTATTGAGCCCTTAGCAGCCCATATCAGAAATAACCCAAGCATCCACAGTATTCCAGTCCATATCAGAGACTTTAAGATTTCCTTATTTGCAGATGATGTCCTCCTCACCTTCATGCAACCCCACATTTCTATTCTACACGTAGAGATAGACCGGTATAGTGCCCTCTTAGTATTCAATATCAATAACTCTAGAACAGAAGCCCTCCCCCTCAATATACCCCGCCAAACACTATCAGCATTCTCACAAACTTTTAACTACATGTGGAAGACCTCTTCCTTAAAATACCTCAGGGTCCACCTCACACCCACATATGAAACTCTCTATGAAGCCAACTTCCCTCAACTATACACCTCCATCAGGGCCTCCCTGGCCAAGTGGAAATCTCTAAAGTTGTCTTTTTTCGGCTGCCTCGCAACCTTAAAAATGACAATGCTACCTAAACTTTTATACCTTTTTAAGACACTACTCATCCCCATCCCAACCTCGCACTTTAAGAGACTCAAGGGTGACTTGATAAATTTTTTCTGGAACTATAAGAGGCATCAGATTGCTAGATCAGTCCTATACGCTCCCCGCCCCAATGTTGTAAAGATAGGGGGGCGCTATTTCATATCTATTGAAACTGCTCTCTACTCACCCTGTATTGGCAGATGGTGCACTCCCTGCTTCAATCCATAATCAGTACTGGGGTGCAAAAACTTTTCTTCTGGGCCTTCCACCTACCTCCTTCTCTAAACTGTCAAAAAAGCTCTTAGTCCACGTACTAACTGCAGCGCGGTGTTTGGTGGCCCTGAAGTGGAAAAATAGGGAACCCCTCACTATTCGTGCCCTCCCAGAGTTATGCAACTGCCCTGTAGCCGTCATTCGGTAAGTGGTTAATTAGAGAAGCAGACAAGAGGCCCATGGTAACTCTGGAGGAGCTGCAGAGATCCACAGCTCAGGTGGAGGAATCTGTCCACAGGACAACTATTAGTCGTGCACTCCACAAATCTGACCTTTATGGAAAAGCGGCAAGAAGAAAGCCATTGTTGAAAGAAAGACATAACAAGTCCTGTTTGCAGTTTGCGAGAAGCCATGTGGGGGGACACAGCAAACCTGTGGAAGAAGGTGCTCTGAAGTAGAAAAGATGTAGCTGGATAGCCACACTCTGAATTATTCAACTTTATTTCAAAAATTTAATAAAAATCATAGCATCTAGGCTGGTAAACAGACTAACTGCACAGCCGCTGACATATTTCACACGGAACACGGTGCTTAGTCATAGCTAATGAGCAGAAAGAAGGTGCTCTGGTCAGAGGAGACCAAAATTGAACTGTTTGACGTAAAAGCAAAAGGCTATGTGTGGTGGAAAACTAACACTGTACATCACCCTGAACACACCATCCCCACCGTGAAAAATGGTGGTGGCAGCATCATGTTGTGGGGATGCTTTTCTTCAGCAGGGACGGGGAAGCTGGTGAGAGTTGATGGGAAATGGATGGAGCCAAATACAGAGAAATCTTAGAAGAAAACCTGTTATGCCCCGTACACACGATCGGACTTTCCGACAACAAAACCGTGTATTTTTGTTCAAAGGTTGTTCCAACTTGTCTTGCATACACACGGTCACACAAATGTTGGCCAACAATTACGAACCTAGTGACGTACAAGATGCACAGCAGGCTGATGTGATATCTCCATTACGAGCGCTAGTTTTACAAGACCGAACACTTCCAGCTTGTACTTGATTCCAAGCATGCGTGGACTTTTGTGCGACTGACTTGTGTACACATGATCGGAAAGTCCGAAAACAAAAATTTGTTGCCAGAAAATTTGAGAACCTGCTAGACAACATTTGTTGGCAGAAAGTCCGACAACAAATGTTAGATGGTGCATACACTCCGATTGTCGGAAAATCCAATGGTGTGTACTCGCCATTAGAGTCTGCAAAAGACTTGAGGCTGGGGCGGAGGTTCACCTTCCAGCAGGACAACAACCATAAATATACAGCCAGAGCTACAATGGAATGGTTTAGATCACAGCATATTCATGTGTTAGCCCTTGTACACACGGTCGGAGAATCCGTCGGAATGTGTCCTATCGGACCGTGTTGTCGGATAATCCGACGGTGTGTGGTATGCATTGGACTGATTCCGTCGGAATATCCGTTGGACACAATTTTCCAACTTGTTGGAAATATTTCCCGACCAACTGGGCCAATCGGACATACTCCGATCATGTGTAGAGAATTTTGATCGGACCAAGTGCCACGCATGCTCAGATCAAATTCCTACATCAAAGCTATTGGCTACTAGTCCCATCGTAACGAAATTACGTCATCACGTTCTGAAAGATCGGATTAAACAACTTTGTTCAACCGTGTATATGCAACAGTTTCGGACAAGATCCGATGGACAAAATCCGACGGATTTGGTTGTCGAAATCTCTGACCGTGTGCACAGGGGCTTAGAATGGCCCAGTCAAAGTCCAGACCTAAATCCAATTGAGAATCTGTGGGCAAGACTTGAAAATTGCTGTTCACAGACACTCTCCATCCAATCTGACAGAGCTTGAGCTATTTTGCAAAGAAAAATGGGTAATGCCGCGTACACACGTGCGGATTGTATGGCGCACTTAGTCCGTCATACAATCCGACGGACAATCCGTCGTAGTTTCCACTGAACGGACTAGACCACACACGGATGCACAAACAGTCCGTCGAAAGCTTGCGTGATGACGTGTACAGCGCGTACGACGGGACTAGAAATAGGAAGTCCAAGACACAGAAAAGCACCCTTCCACCGTGTAAATCCTTTCTGGGCATGCGCCATTCTTAGTCCGTCGAACTAGCATACTGACGACCGGATTGTCCGCTGAAACCAAAGTACGACAGACAGAATTTCGGAAAAACCGAAATTCTTAGTACTCCAGACTGCACGCTGAAAAAGTCCGCTGAAGCCCACACACGAGCGGATTGTCCCCTGAAATGTGTTTCAACGGACTAAGTATGTCAAACAGTTCGACCGTGTGTACGCGGCATAAGACTTTTTGGCAGAGACATCCCCAAAAAGACTTGCAGCTGTAATTGCAGTGAAAGGCGGTTCTACAAAGTATTGACTCAGGGGGGCGCCATACAAATGTACACCACACGTTTTGTAAAAAAAAATTAAAACCATTTATTGTTTTCCTTCCACTTCACAATTGTGCCACTTTGTGTTGGTCTATCACATAAAATCCTAATAAAATACATTTACCTTTTTAGTTGTGACATGACAAAATGTGGAAAATTTGTAGGGGTGTGAATACTTTTTCAAGGCACTGTACAACATGACATAAAAAAAATTGAAATTGCCAACATTTTATTCTCTGCGATGTCCGCTTTCAGAAATGTTATAATGTTTTAAGTACGTTTTATGTAATCTTAAAGCCTAAACTGATTTTTGTTTAAACATGTGTGCAAATAAATTGCAAATCCAGCTCTGGCAGCGTAAGGGTTAATTAATATTTTAGAGTTCAGCAGCATTTTAACACGAGTTGTAAAGCATGAAAAAAAGAAATGTTAGAAAAGTAGTAAAATCTCCCAATTGCTAGAAATGAAAGTCACTTATGTATCTTAGGCAGTAGCCCAGCGGTGTCACAGGAACAGGAAGTTAGGGGAAATGTCCCATCTGAGGTCACAGATAGTAATAAAAAGCTGACAGATGTTCTTCTTACTTTAATTTCTTCTATCCAAAATGAATAAAATACAATTGGCTGTAGTTGTTTGCAAAGCAGTGACGGGTAATATAAACTTCCCGCGGGATTCAGGAATTGGCATCCTCAGAAAGTAAAAGGAAAAAAAGAATGAACCCCCGGGTTCATGTTCTATAAAACAGTCCCATGTTTCATGGGAAATCCCCTGCAGCCTTATGACAGGATACGGCGGAGGAGCTGAATTCCAGAAGGATGCATTGTATTTCCTTCCAATAATGGCGGCAATTTACTGGAAACGTCTTTGGAAAGCAGAGAGACAATGACATTTCTCTGGAGTCATGAAAACACAGATGAGATCAGCATATGAAAAGTACCACGAGCACATGGCAACCACAAAAGAGGAAGCCTGTGCAAAAGGGAAAATACGCCGCTGGAAATATATGGTGACATTTATATCAGCAATAATGAAAGCAGCCGCAAAAAAAAAATAAAAAAAAAAAACAAGTAAACTATCTGCAACAAGATGCTCTATAAAAAAAAATATATATATAAATAAATAAATAAACACGTAAACCATCTTCAACAAGCTCCTCATTTAAAAAATAAATAAAAAATAAATAAATAAATAAAAAAAACAAGTAAACCATCTGCAACAAGCTCCTCATTTAAACCATCATGTCAGAAAAAGGCTTTTGTTAAATCTGTACTCCAGGCAAAAAAAAATAAAAATTAATATACTCCTAAATAGCCAAAAAGGGTAATATAAGCCCACTTAGTGTGCACCAAATGCCTTTGCAAAACCAGGTATTAAAAGTAGCAAACCCTTAGTAGCTGTGCCATCATCACTGTGCTGAGCATAGCCTGTGCAGAAAGCAAACCCAGAAGACTTCACCTACTAGCAACCAATATTATAACAGCACACATTGTAGAAAAAAGAACTACGTACGGAGCCCATCCTCCCAGTTAGATCGTGTGGTGACGTCACTACGTGCCTTTCCTCAGACGCGTTTCGTCATCAACAGACGTTTTCAATGGGAGAGGTTCGTGTTCCTGTATGCTGGCCAGCAAACTTTTTTTATGGATTTTATTGCTACACAATTGTAAGTGCAATATATACTTAATACATTTATATAGTTTGGAATATATTACACTATGGCTAGTCCTTTTCTCTTCCCGAGCATTTACGGAAAGGTTACGGATATCGGAACAAATGAAGGGTTGTGGTCATCTGTGAGTGTAAAAGGCCCAGGATGGGTTCAAGCCACGCTTGTTGTTTGGTAAGCATAATTGACAGCTGCGGTGGTCAGGCACTTTATCTGTTTGGGCATGCACACTGCGGTGTTGTGATTCATCAGTGATTACAACCTTCACATTTTATTTTCTGGCATCATGCTTGTTTTATGGACTCAAAATTTATAGCGCAGCTTTTATCCATTTTATTGACTTTCTGTGTTATCGCACTGTATGCTACTGCTTGTTGTTGTTTACATGCCTTCCCTTTATTATTCTAGCGCGGTTACACCCCTATTCATCCCAGACTTATGCCGCATACACACAACCGGACTTTCCGGCAGACTAGGTCCGACTGTCTTCCCGACGGACTTTCGGCGGAGTTCCGATGGACTTTCCGAATAAACGCACTTGGCCACACACAATCACACCAAAGTCCGGCGGATTCGAACGTGATGACGTACGACCAGACTAGAATAAGGAAGTTCCCAGCCAGTCACCAATAGCTGCCCTGGCGTCGGTTTTCGTCCGTCTTACTAACACACAGATTTCTCCATAGGAACTGGGTCCGGCGGAAAAATTTGGAACATGTTCTATTTCTAAAGTCCGACAGATTTTTGGACTGCAAAGGTCCGATGGAGCCCACACACGATGGAATTCGTTCCGTCGAAAAGTCCGGTCGTGTGTACGCGGCATTAAGCCCCATACACACTATCAGATTTTCTATTGATTTTTTTCCTTCAGATTTACCAAAACCATATAATATGAGGTCAAATCTGATAGTGTGTATGGGGCTTTAGTCAGTAGGGTTCAATAATGTGTTGGCCCATCCTTTGCAGCTATAACAGCTTCAACTCTTCCGGGAAGGCCGTCCACAAGGTTTAGGAGTGTGTCTGTGGGAATGTTTGACCATTCTTTCAAAAGCACATTTGTGAGATCAGGCACTGATGTTAGACGAGAAGGTCTAAGTCGCCGCTCTGATTTATTCCAAAGGTGTTCTATTGAGTTGAGGTCAGGACAGTCAAGTTCCTCCTCCCCCCAACCTCGCTCATCCATGTCTTTATGGACCTTGGTTTGTGCACTGGTGTGTAGTCACGTTGGAATAAGAAGGGGTGATCCCCAAACTGTTCCCACAAAGTTGGGAGCATGAAATTATCCAAAATGTCTTGGTATTCTGACACCTTAGGAGATCCCTTCACTGGAACTAAGGGGCCAAGCCCAACCCCCTGAAAAACAACCCCACACCATAATCCCCCCTCCACCAAATGATTTGGACCAGTGCACAAAGCAAGGTTCATAAAGACATGGATGAGCGAGTTTGAGGTGGAGGAACTTGACAGTCCTGCACAGAGTCCCGACCTCAACACGATAGAACACCTTTGGGATGAAATAGAGCAGAGACTACAAGCCAGGCCTTTTCGTCCAACACCAGTGCCTAACCTCACAAATGGAAGAATGGTCAAACATCCCCATAGACACACTCCTAAACCTTGTGGACAGCCTACCCAGAAGAGCTGAAGCTGTTATAGCTGCAAAGGGTGGGCCAACTCCATATTGAACCCTACGGACTAAGACTGGGATGCCATTAAAGTTCATGTGTGTGTAAAGGCAGGTGTCCCAATAAAATAAGGCTGCGCTAAAACTTATACATTACAGCATTAACAATGTGACGTGTTAATTCTAGTGTTAAAACAATATCTACTGTCAAGAAAAATTGTGTATAAAAACATCAAACTTGAAGCACATAAAAAGTCAAAAGAGGGGGAAGAACGAAGGTATGGAGTAAGTCCCTTGAAGTGACTCTTTATAAACACCCTTTAGATGTATAGCAGGTGCGCCCAAAGAGGAAGTTCTATCCACCACCTATTTCAATGAGGCTTACCAGCTGCCAAGATCTCTTTTTAGGGAGATCATACAGGCATGAAGAAAAAACGATCGTTCCTGGTCTCCTCAATGGGTTCTTCTTATTATCACTGCCCGTCCTTCCTGGTCGACGGGGAATGGCGGTAACGTCCCCGTCGACCAGGAAGGACGGGCAGTGATAATAAGAGAGAGCCGGCCGGCTCGTGTTTGTACTTACGCTTGTACTCAACTGGAATTTGTGAGTTTGTTTTACCTTATTTCGTTCGTAATAAATTTTTATGCGGAGTTACGCTATGGGAGCCTTTTTTTCTTGTCTTATCCCAAAATTCGGTGGAATGTGAGACGTTGTAAGAAAGAGATATAAGAGGTGGAGACGCCAGCAAGAACCCATTGAGGAGACCAGGAACGATCGTTTTTTCTTCATGCCTGTATGATCTCCCTAAAAAGAGATCTTGGCAGCTGGTAAGCCTCATTGAAATAGGTGGTGGATAGAACTTCCTCTTTGGGCGCACCTGCTATACATCTAAAGGGTGTTTATAAAGAGTCACTTCAAGGGACTTACTCCATACCTTCGTTCTTCCCCCTCTTTTGACTTTTTATGTGCTTCAAGTTTGATGTTTTTATACACAATTTTTCTTGACAGTAGATATTGTTTTAACACTAGAATTAACACGTCACATTGTTAATGCTGTAATGTATAAGTTTTAGCGCAGCCTTATTTTTTTGGTTTGGGTCTAGTGTGGGTATCTCACATTGGGTTGCAGCAGGAATTTATATTGTTATTATTTACATCATAATTTTTTTTGTTTTCACTGGCTTAGGCCTTGGTGTGAATTAATTGAGATATTGTTTGGACAGCGCTGTTTTCCAAAAAGTTTTTTAGGTGTCCCAATACTTTTGGTAATATAGTGTATATCCCACATCCGGAGGCCCAAGCGGAAAGATTTTACAGGCTGCCTGTAGAAAACTTAAGGGGTGGGCGGAGACAAGACCGGTTGCCGTGCATAAGGACAGAGAGCGGCAGTGACCGGTCTTTATTACAAGAAGCTCCTGCATAGAGGGAAAGTGCACAAATCTGGAAGAAATACATAAAGTGTACCGAGATTCAAGGAAGAATACACTGGATGAATAGATCTAGATAATATTTGTTCAGCTTTAAAAACACATAATGCAGGGGGTTTTTTTTCACAAGAAAAGACAACTGTTGCAGAAATGATTCAGCCCCAATCCACAGTAACTTCTTCGCCTTTTTCTCTTCTTAGTAAGAGGACCACAAACAGGAAGTACTTGTTGTTAGGCAAGAGAGAAGTATGCCCGTGTCTCTCCAACAGGGAGACTAGGAGAATGGGGATTTTTAAGAGCTCAAAATACACCAAATAACAAAAATGAATAATACAGATAAAAGGTCTACTTTTATTTTTCAGATTCAAAATGATATAATTACTATAAAAATATTAAATTGTAGCTACAAACATGTGGCGAAAACATCTATACACCAACGAGCAAGGAAAACAAAGAACACATGGATCAACGTGTTTCATCCAAATACAGCTTCCTCAGGATCCACTTTGTTTTTCAAACGTCGTTATTTTGTAGCTAATAAGTAATACAAACAGTAAATTATTCCAACATTAAAATACAAATGTAGTAACAAAAATATTCATACCATGCAAAAAAAAAGGGGGGGGGGGGGTATTAATTGAATAATAGATGCTACTCAATTTGTAAAGGAGGGACTCTGATGTGATGGGGAGACTTCTGATGTGATTGAGAAACCTCTGGTATGGGGGGAATCTGATGTGAAGATGTGACCCTGATGTGAAGAGCAGAATAGGGCAGAATATGATGGGAGAACTTCTAATGTGATGGAGGGCTTCTGATGTAGAGGGGAATTCTGATACAATTGGGGACATCTAATGTGATGGAGGGTTTCTGATATAAAGGAGAGAATCTAATGTAAAGGGGGGAAGGGAGGCTCTGATGTTAGGAGGGACTCTGATGTGATGGGAGTTCTTAAATGGAGGGGAGACTCTCTAATGTAAAGGGGGGACTCTGATGCTAAGGGGGACTCTGATGTGATGGAGGGACATCTGATGTGATGAGGGACCTCTGATTTGATTGAGGAACCTCTGAAGTGATGGGGTATCTTTGATGTGATGGAGGAACCTCTGATGTGATGGGTGGACTTCTGATGGGATAGAGGAACCTCTGATATGATGGGGACCTCTGATTTGATTGAGGAACCTCTGAAGTGATGGAAGACCTCTGATTGGATTGAGGGACCTCTGATGTGTTGGATGAACCTCTGATGTGGTGAGGGACCTCTGACGTGATGGAGGAACCTCTGATGTTAGGGGGGGGGCTCTGATGTGATGGGGGTACCTCAGATGTGATGGTGGCCCTCTGATGTGGTTGAGGAGCCTCTGATGTGATGAAGGAACCTCTGACATGATTGGGGTAACTCTTATGTGATGAGGGACCTCTGATGTGTTGGAGGAACCTGTTTTTAAGGGGGAACCTCTGTGATGAAGGAACCTCTGATGTGATTGAGGAACCCCTGATGTGATGAGGAACCTCTGATGTGATGAGGAACCTCTGATGTGATGAGGGACCTCTGATGTGATTGAGGAACCTCTGATGTGATGAGGAACCTCTGATGTGATGAGGAACCTCTGATGTGATTGAGGAACCTCTGATGTGATGAGGAACTTCTGATGTGATGAGGGACCTCTGATGTGATGAGGAACCTCTGATGTGATTGAGGAACCTCTGATGTGATGAGGAACTTCTGATGTGATGAGGGACCTCTGATGTGATGAGGAAGCTCTGATGTTATTGAGGAACCTCTGATGTGATGAGGAACTTCTAATGTGATGAGGGACCTCTGATGTGATGAGGAACCTCTGATGTTATTGAGGAACCTCTGATGTGATGAGGAACCTCTGATGTGATGAGGAACCTCTGATGTGATGAGGGACCTCTGATGTGATGAGGAACCTCTGATGTGATTGAGGAACCTCTGATGTGATTGAGGAACCTCTGATGTGATGAGGAACCTCTGATGTGATGAGGAACCTCTGATGTGATGAGGGACCTCTGATGTGAAGGGGGCTTCTAATGTGAAGTTAATTCCATCAAGGTAGTTGTGTGCATCATCCCAGGCTCAGGTTTTCGCATTAAGTAACATCTACATTTTTTTGCATTGTAGACTGGGGTGTCTCAAGATTTTGTATACTTTTAAAGGGCGGTACGGCTGAAAAAGTTTGAGAAATACTCATGTAGGTGATCTCAGAAGTTAAAAGAAGGATGCAAAATGATTAGTTTAGTAAAAAAAAAACTTTTATATAAAGTGCATTTATCCATTAACCCTTCCACATTCTATCTAAAAAAAAAATGTTTTGGCTTTAGATATATTTTAAATGCAAGACGTTCAAATAAATGACATCCAAAACCAACAAAAACAGTCAGGAGTTGGTTGGGAAGTCAGCTGCTGCTAGCTGATAACATTGTCCCCACAATACAGCCCACGTCTCTACCGAATAACAGCGATAACTGTCTGGACCCCGCTGGGATCCCATCTGTGACTGTGTGTTTTCATAAGCGGCTCTTAGTAATAGCCCTGATCATGGTTTAGGCTTTCAAGACATTCAAGTCATTGAAGTCAACGCCAACTTTGTCAGTGTGTGCAGTTACAGTGCATCGCAGTTTACCAATCCCAGTTGCTGCATTCGTTTTTTTCCCCCTGATGATCCTGCCAGTAACACTCTTCTTGTCCTAAAGTGAAACATTCACTGCACCTTACATTGTACTGTAAGACAATGCAATGTGCTACATAGAGGCACAAGCAATAAATAGGTAATTTCGTGGTGCTCTCTTCTAGTGCATTAGTAAAATAAGCCCCAGCATTGGTGTCATTGGCAGCTTTAATAACTCCTCTTCCCGCCTGCCCTAAATCCACGTATGCCATCTCCCACTATGGCACAGCTACAACCAGTCACCCCAAAAAGCTCTGACTATTCCATTACTCCTAGTCTGTTTTCCAACATCACCACATCCAGCTGTGCATCCCCCAGGATTCTCAGTCTAGCCCCCCCCCCCCCCCATCATCACCTTGTCAAGCTGTGCCTCCCCCATGAATCCCAGTCTAGCTTCCCCCCTCCGTCATCATCTTGTCCAGCTGTGCCTCCCCCATGAATCCCAGTCTACCCCCCGCCCCTCCATCATCACCTTGTCCAGCTGTGCCTCCCCATGAATCCCAGTCTAGCCCCCCCCCCTCCATCATCACCTTGTGCAGCTGTGCCTTCCCCATTAATCCCAGTTTAGCCCCCCCCCATCATCACCTTGTCCAGCTGTGCCTCCCCCATGAATCCCATTCTACTCCCCCCAATCATCACCTTGTCCAGCTGTGCCTCCCCCATGAATCCCAGTCTAGCTTCCCCCTCCATCATCACCTTGTCCAGCTGTGCCTCCCCCATAAATCCCATTCTACTCCCCCATCATCACCTTGTCCAGCTGTGCCTCCCCCAAGACTCCCATTCTACTCCCCCCAAACATCACCTTGTCCAGCTGTGCCTCCCCCAAGACTCCCATTCTACTCCCCCCTAACATCACCTTGTCCAGCTGTGCCTCCCCCAAGACTCCCATTCTACTCCCCCCAAACATCACCTTGTCCAGCTGTGCCTCCCCCAAGACTCCCATTCTACTCCCCCCAAACATCACCTTGTCCAGCTGTGCCTCCCCCATGAATCCCATTCTACTCCCCCCAATCATCACCTTGTCCAGCTGTGCCTCCCCCATGAATCCCAGTCTAGCTTCCCCCTCCATCATCACCTTGTCCAGCTGTGCCTCCCCCATGAATCCCATTCTACTCCCCCATCATCACCTTGTCCAGCTGTGCCTCCCCCAAGACTCCCATTCTACTCCCCCCAAACATCACCTTGTCCAGCTGTGCCTCCCCAATGAATCCCATTCTACTCCCCCCAATCATTACCTTGTCTAGTGTTTCTCTCATGGATCCCAGTTTACCCCCCTTATGACCCCGTACAGCTGTGTTCCCCCTATGACTCTCAAACTACCCATCATCTAATCATCTACATGTCTAGCTGTGTCTCCCCAATGACTGCCACTCTACCTCCCTATCAACATCTTGTCCATCTGTGTCTCCCCCCAATCATTACCCTGTGCAGTTGTGTCTCCCCCATGGCTCCCATTCCACCCCCCCCCCTTTCTCCTCATCATCACCTTCCCTCATAGGTCCCAGTTTATCAAGCCCCCCCCCCCCCCTCCCCATCATCAGCTTGACCGGCTATGTCTCCCCCTTGATTTTCCCCCATCATTCCATTAAGATGATCCACACAGCCATTTGTTGCTCTTACAAATCTTAATGTTTATTGAAAAACCAGAATGTACAAATAATTAGTTGATCTGTGTTTGTACTCTGTGGTTTTTCAATAAAAAAAATACGATTTTTAAGCAACATCTGGCTGTGCGGATCATCTTAATGGATTGCTGCTAACAGACAAACGACTGTGGATCAAGCACCCGTGAGCTGATATTCCTGTGTATGGGTAGTAGCACTATATATTGTTCTTGTGTGTGTTACTGCCCCATCAATACCTTGTCCATCTGTGTCTTCTTCATCACTCCCAGTCTAACCCCCCCATCCAATTATTACCCTCTCCAGCCATGTCCCCCCCAGGAATCTCAGAGTCCCATTCAATTCCCATCATCAGATTTTCCAGCCGTGTCTCCCCCATGACTCCCAGTATAGCCCCCCCATCATCACCTTGTCCAGCTGTGCCTCCCCCCATGACTCCCAGAGTGAATCCCATTCTACCCTCATTATCAGATTGTCCAACTATGCCTCCCCCATGAATCCCAGTCTAGCTCCCCCCCATCATCACCTTGTCCAGCTGTGCCTCCCCCATGAATCCCAGTCTAGCCCTCCCCATCACCGCCTTGTCCAGCTGTGCCTCCCCCCATGAATCCCAGTCTAGCTCCCCCTCCATTATCACCTTGTCCAGCTGTGCCTCCCCCATGAATCCCAGTCTAGATACCCCCATCATCACCTTGTCCAGCTGTGCCTCCCCCATGAATCCCAGTCTAGCTCCCCCCTGCTCCATCATCACCTTGTTCAGTTGTGCTTCCCCCATGAATCCCAGTCTAGCTCCCCCCCTCATGACCATTTTCAGCTGTGCCTCCCCCATGAATTCCAGTCTAGCCCCCCCCATCACCTTGTCCAGCTGTGCCTTCCCCATGAATCCAATTCTAGCTCCCCCCTCCATAATCACCTTGTCCAGCTGTGCCTCCCCAATGAATCCCAGTCTAGCTCCTCCCTCCATTATCACCTTATCCAGCTGTGCCTCTCCATGAATCCCAGTCTAGCCCCCCCCATAATCACCATGTCCAGCTGTGCCTCCTCCATGAATTCCAGTCTAGCTCCCCCCCTATCATCACCTTGTCCAGCTGTGCCTCCCCCATGAATCCAATTCTAGCTCCCTCTCCATCATCACCTTGTCCAGCTGTGCCTCCCCCATGAATCCCAGTCTAGCTTCTCTCCTGCATCATCACCTTGTCCAGCTGTGCCTCCCCCAAGACTCCCATTCTACTCCCCCCAAACATCACCTTGTCCAGCTGTGCCTCCCCCAAGACTCCCATTCTACTCCCCCCAAACATCACCTTGTCCAGCTGTGCCTCCCCCATGAATCCCATTCTACTCCCCCCAATCATTACCTTGTCTAGTGTTTCTCTCATGGATCCCAGTTTACCCCCCTTATGACCCCGTACAGCTGTGTTCCCCCTATGACTCCCAAACTACCCATCATCTAATCAACTACATGTCTAGCTGTGTCTCCCCCATGGCTGCCACTCTACCTCCCTATCATCATCTTGTCCATCTGTGTCTCCCCCCAATCATTACCATGTGCAGTTGTGTCTCCCCCATGGCTCTCATTCCACCCCCCCCTTTCTCCCCATCATCACCTTCCCTCATAGGTCCCAGTTTATCAAGCCCCCCCCCCCCCCATCATCAGCTTGACCGGCTATGTCTCCCCCTTGATTCTCCCCCATCATTCCATTAAGATTATCCACACAGCCATTTGTTGCTCTTACAAATCTTAATGTTTATTGAAAAACCACAGTGTACAAATAATTGGTTTATCTGTGTTTGTACTCTGTGGTTTTTCAATAAAAATTAAGATTTTTAAGCAACATCTGGCTGTGCGGATCATCTTAATGGATTGCTGCTTACAGACAAACGACTGTGGATCAAGCACCCGTGAGCTGATATTCCTGTGTATGGGTAGTAGCACTATATATTGTTCTTGTGTGTGTTACTCCCCCATCAATACCTTGTCCATCTGTGTCTTCTTCATCACTCCTAGTCTACTTCCCATCCCCATTGTCAGATTGTCCAGCGGTGTCTCCCCCCTGACTCCCAGGCTACCCCCCAATCATCACCTTATCCAGCTGTGTCTCTCACATGATTTCCAGAGTCAGAGTCCCATTCTACACCCATCATCAGATTGCCCAGCTGTGCCTCCCCCATGAATCCCAGAGTCCCATTTAATTCCCATCATCAGATTGCCCAGCTGTGTCTCCCCCATGACTCCCAGGCTACCCCCCAATCATCACCTTATCCAACTGTGTCTCCCCCATGACTCCCAGTCTACCCCCCAATCATCACCTTATCCAGCTGTGTCTCTCCCATGATTTCCAGAGTCAGAGTCCCATTCTACCCCCATCATCAGATTGTCCAGCTGTGCCTCCCCCATGAATCCCAGAGTCCCATTTAATTCCCATCATCAGATTGTCCAGCTGTGCCTTCCCCATGAATCCCAGAGTCCCATTTAATTCCCATCATCAGATTGCCCAGCTGTGTCTCCCCCATGACTCCAAGGCTACCCCCCAATCATCACCTTATCCAGCTGTGTCTCTCCCATGATTTCCAGAGTCAGAGTCCCATTCTACCCCCATCATCAGATTGTCCAGCTGTGCCTTCCCCATGAATCCCAGAGTCCCATTCTACCCCCATCATCAGATTGTCCAGCTGTGTCTTCCCCATGAATCCCAGAGTCCCATTTAATTCCCTTCATCAGATTGCCCAGCTGTGCCTCCCCCATGAATCCCAGAGTCCCATTTAATTCCCATCATCAGATTGCCCAGCTGTATCTCCCCCATGACTCCCAGTCTACCCCCCAATCATTACTTTATCCAGCTGTGTCTCCCCCATGACTCCCCGATTGAGAGTCCCATTCTACCTCCATTATCAGATTGTACATGACTCCCAATCTACTCCCCCATTCATCACCCTATCTAGCTGTGTTTCCTTCATGACTCAAAGTCTACTCCCCCCCATCCTCTCTTACAATGCTCTCTATATCTCCACCATCCTGATTGCTCTTTGAAAGTGGCTAAGAAGAGCATGCTTCTGGCATCAATTGGAATTGGCCACTTGGCAACTGACAGTTATAGAAGGGCTGGGCCTATTATCTAGGGTTCCCTGTATAGTAAGTCCATGTTGGTGGTCATGTTATAATGCTATAACTGACATGTAAGCAGGTGACACAGCAAGCCACCGAGCTGTTGGCTGTTAATGGTGGTGTCCTCAGACAGCAATATTCCAGGGTGTAATGAGTGAATAGGTGAATAGGAATGTTTAGTATATAAACAGATTACATAACATTAATTATTTCACTAATTACCTCTATTTGTTGTATTAAGTTTGTTATGAAAGTATTTTTATTGCACGCCCTATAGAAGCTACAGTTTTAGATTTTTCTGAATCCTAATATGACGATAAACACTTTGAACAAGAAACTTATTTTGATTGCTAATTTTTTTGCTGGAGGGCTGAAACCGGATGCTGAATTTTTGCCCTCCTGGTAATTGTCGTTGCACATTCTAGAATTGGTAATTCGAGATTCTGCTGACTGTTTAATTGTTCTATTCCCACCCCGTGTAGGTGGCTCTTCCAACCATACTGGTTTTATCTCACACACACCTTCATAGAGGAATGTGACCCACACAAAGCCTGAGCTACAGGTGCAACTCTTCTGTTCTCTGCTGGAATAAGGAAATCAGAGTCATTATATTCGGATATTTACATAGTGTCAGTTTTCATAATGGAGGCTACAGGGAAATGATTTCTTCACACATTTGGCTTAATTCACAAAGGTAACACAGCAAGAGAATGATCTTTTATCTCTAATTAAATAAAAAATAAAAAAAACAAGTTATTTCCACCAATCCAGACCAACGTGATTTTCTTTTTTTTGTTATATATATAATCTTTATTTATCTAAGACAAAACAAAGTAACGTGTCTCATTAGACAATCTTGCACATGTAGAAAAAAAAGAAATATAAGATTTTGAAGACATATAAAGTATATATAAACATATAGAACACAGCTAACTGCTTTAACTTTCTCTCCACTAGGGAGATAATGACTACGTTAAGGACAAAAGCATCAACCTAGAACAGTGATGGTGAACCTTGGCACCCAGGGGGGGACTGACCATTGGGCCACTCGGGCACTGCCTGAGGGCCCCGTGCCACTAGGGGGACCCATCAGGGTTTCCAGCCTCAGTAAAACCAGGGAAAGTAAAAGAAATCTGTGGGTTTTGTTTACATCTGTCTCTGAAATGTCCCTTACCAACATCCTTTTGGTCTAAAAATCCTTAGATTATAGCTACCCCACCTCTCCAGTACCTTCCCAGCCAATAGAAACATGCCTGTGTATACTGTGTGATTGTATACTGTGTGGTCCCATAATGTCTGATTGCCTGGGGGCCCCATAATCTCCTATTGCCCGGGGGCCCCGTGAGTTGTCAGTCCGCCCCTGTTGGCACCCCAGATGTTTTGTAACTATATTTCCCATGAAGCTCATGCACTCTACAGTGTAGTTGAGCATCATGGGAAATGTAGTTTCAAAACATCTGGGGTGCCATGGTTCGCCATCACTGACCTAGAACATATCAAACATACTAACATGTAGGCACCGGGTCTCCAAGACCATCAAAAACAACTCAAATGGAAGGACTGTACTGAGTAATGATGTGGCCTAGTTGGCCTTTCCGTCAAGGGAGGGGGGCCAAATGACCTCCATCAGACCTCCCTTAATGGACCACCATCACAGGCAGGTATTGGAATGTTAAAATGAAGGGGTAGGATTATCCTCAAATGAAGTAACCTTGCCTACCATATCGAAACATTAGGTCAAGTTATCTCTACTCTGTACATTTGTGATAGGGGAAGGAAGAAAAAGACGTCCAATGTCATTTTAAAATGGTTCTGCACCTTTTAAAAAAAATATTAAAAGGCAGCAGCTACAAATATTGCAGCTGCTGACTTTTAATAAATTGACACTTACCTGTCCCAGGGTCCAGCGATGACGAGCAATCGTTCATCTCTCTGCTGCCCCCGCCGCCATCCTCTGTCAGGGAATCGGGAAGTGAAGCATTGCAGCTTCACTGCCCAGTTCCCTACTGCGCATGCGCGAGTCGCGCTGCGTGTCTCTACTGGTCCCCGCTGTGTCCTGGGAACTGTGTGTTTCCCAGAACACAATGGGGGCGGGGCATCTGCGGCGGTCTGCGGCGATCTTGTCCCGGAAGTGGGTGCAGATACCTTCATTATCCAGGTATCTGCACCCCCCTCCCCCCTGAAAGGTGCCGATTGTGGCACCGGAGGGGGGGAGGGATCAGATGAGCGGAACTTCCACTTCAGGGTGGAGGTCCGCTTTAAGTAGAATTTGAGGTTTCATTTTATTTAAAGTATGACTAAAAAGGCAAAACTTTTTTTTGTAGTTTTGGATAGAGTGGAGAGGGGTTAGAACACCTGTATGTTTTTATTGCTGTCAGCTCCCCCCCCGTTAGGGAGATTCACTCTCTCTATTTGTTCTGTTTGCCATTATCATTGAAAGTAAAAGAAAATCACAACATTTGGATTGTCCCCAGAAAAGTAATAAAGGGTAAATCTTCCAATGGGGACACTAGTTCTGGTGACCTGGGGGTCCCCAAGGAACTCCCTTAATTTGCAAAGGTTTCCTTCCCCTTCCTGTTTGGCTATGGGACAAGAGGTAAAAGGAAAATCTCGCAAATGGGACACAGATGGTAAAAAAAAAAAAAAAAACTGATAGGGGTTAATCCTCCCTTACTCTATAAAAAAAATAAAAAAAAAAAATAAAAACATTTTGCCAATAGTTCTACTTTAAATATTTCATGTGGTGGTACTCCTGTTTTTTTTTTTTTTTGTATCAAAGGAAATCTAGCCCAAAGTATTAAATTAAAATATCATTAGCTGTATATTTCTAATGCCCTGTACAAACAGTCTGACTTTCCGACGGAAAATGTGCGACCGGATCTTGTCTTTCCGACAACAAAATCAGATCGTTTAAATTCCGATCATGTGTAGACAATTTCCGACGCACAAAGTGCCACACATGCTCAGAATAAATTATGAGACGAAAGCTATTGGCTACTGCCCTCTTTATAGTCCCGTCGTATGTGTTCTACGTCACCGCATTCTGAACGATCGGATTTTCCAAACTTTGTGCGACGTATGTGTATGCAAGACAAGTTTGGGCCAAAATCCGTCTGAAAAAATCTGATGGATTTTGTTGTTGGAATATGGGGCATTACTTTTACCATAAACTACCACGAAAGACCGACCGAAAATAAAATCACAGTGATGCCAAATACTGTATGTATATTCATCGTTGTTTGGGCCAATAGTAGGGCCCAGAAACAAAAATGCACACTTTTTTTTATACATTTTTGTTTGTTTACATTTTTCTCCTCTGGCAGGGAGAAAAAGATACAATGTACTTTTCTCTCCATTCAGAGAAGACAAAAACACTTGGGCGGGCTGTGCAGTGACTGATCACTGGGATAGCCAATCAGAGGCTATAACAGCAATCAGTAGATTAGGAACCAGGCCCAAGTCCGAGGCTCTCTGTGCTGGGACTGTGCTTTGCAGCGTGCTCTCAGCACAAACACATGTACGCATAGCACTTGTATCATTTGAATACCTGGGCATTCTCTATGCCAGATGCATCCTGGGAATATCTGGCTATACTTCCCATGGATGGTCTGTATGTTTGGAGGGGAGCCATGGATGACTTCATATTGTGAGAACTTCAAATTATATAGTGCTTGCCCTATGGTTTCTCCACCCTTAGATGGTTTAATTTGGAACACTAATATCAGATTTCTTGCTGGGACCCCTCTAACCAATGGCTGGCTGTATTTAGAGCCAAGCATGATCTGTTGACCAGGGTTTCTTCCAATCCCTGATGTATATGGTTGGCTGCCTGGGAATTTCTATGGAGATCTTTTCTGTGCTCCGGTGTCCCGGTGGGCTCCCCTGTTGCTCCAGTACCCGCTCGGGAGATTCTATGTATGTTAGGTGCTAGGTTGCTGAGAGGATTGATGTGTTGTTTTTATATGTCCTGGTCAGTGGCGGCTTCTCATACAGGGTGCCGCCCCCCCCCAATGCATGTGCCCAGCCCCTAATCTACAAGCAGGGAACAAGACGAATGGATTTCGGCTGGAGGGGTTGACTAGCTGGGTGGGGGCTGCGGGCCACCCCCCAAGAAAATTGAGCACCAGCCCCCATTGGTCCTGATGTAGCTAATTTTGGCGAAACACGTTGACACGCAAAGACCTTATAATCAACACTGAAATTGCCAAGCATGATAACAATTATTATGGTATATGGTCCGTCAATCTGATAAGCACTACTATACCTTTTTTATATACTGTATGGAATTTTAGTCCTTTTTTTTATATTTTGTATAATAAAATTCATGATTTTATATAGACTCCATGTTTCGTCTTTATAGCCTGACTTCTTTTTTCTTATTTTGGTCAATTTACACATGCATGCATATATGGAGACTGATGGAAGAAGGCAAACATCAGTGAGGCCACATACTGTATATGCGTAAAGTCGGCGGCAAGAGGTTACAATCTACAGTCACATGGCTAAAATAAACATCCTTATGCTTGTGTTAAAGCTTTGTGAATTGAACCTATTGGCCTCGGCCAATCAAAGTAAACACAGGCAGAAGCAGCTTCTCCTGACTGTTAGAGCCACAACACCCAACAATGTTAACTATGCCTTCTCATGTTTACAGGTTGGAACTAAATGCATGAGTTATTCATCAACAGCTGTGCATGCGCAGAATGACTGTTATTACTCAATTCATTAATGAGTAAGGGCTGGTCATTCTGCGCATGCATGGCCGTCAGGGCCAAAATGTAAACCTTGAGTGCCAAAGATTACACACTATTATGTATATGTTGGCCAATAGTGTCACCTGCCCCCTAGTTCTTGATACCTATCATCCTTCTTACATGTGTGCTGTATGTTATACGTGGTTGAACGCTAAAATATTTACATGCATGCAGAGTAAAATATACTCATCCTGCAATGGCTGATCTTGATCCATACACCTTCCTGGGGGCTAATGAGAAAGATACTCCTTTCAATGGTTAGGTAACTGTATTCTGTCACATACAAGTCCCTAAGGCTGTACATTTTACATGTAGTGTGAATCCTGAAGGTGCCACTGTTTCTCTCCTTGTTCCTTTGCCCACGACTGTAAGTAACACTCAATGCTCTGAAACACCTACTGAAGGTGGAATGTTTATTGCAGATGTCTGTATATACACCCTGATGGGTTAAGGTGTATACTATAGGCACCAGGAATAACACAGGAAATGGTTGAGCAATAGAAAGATGTATATTGCAACACGGTAAACAATAGAAGAAACATACTGAATAGACAGTAGGAGAAATGTATCGAAATGGTAAAGCAGTAGGGTAAATATACTGCAGAAACAATAACATGGCATAAAGCTCACATCCCTTCCATGACCTATACTGGACAACTCTAACTAGGGGAGCATATGCCACAATCACAGTTCAGTGGTCAGTAATATTCTACTATATTCTTGATGCTAGCCAGCTCATTGGGGGCCCAACTGTTATGGTGGTGCACTCAAGACAGTGTCTCTTTAGAGTGATTGTAAAGGTTGAAGGTTTTCTACCTTCATGCATTCTAAAGCCCCATACACACTATTAGATTATCTGCTGAGTTTTTCCATCAGATTTACCAAAACTATGTAGTAGAAGGGCCTGCCTGATTGCATACACATTGAAACTCCTAAGGTTTGTCCTCATATTATATGGTTTTAGTAAATCTGAATGAAAAAGTCGGCAGATAATCTGATAGTGTGTATGGGGCTTAAAAAACCTTCAGTGTGCAGCTCCCCCCTCAGCCACCCCTAATACTTACCTAAGCCCGATCTCGATCCAGTGATGTGCATAAGATCCAAGGCTCTCTCAGGTCTCTCCCTTATGATTGACTGAGATGCAGCAGCAGGAACCATTGGCTCCCTATGTTGTCAATCACAGCCAGTGAGGTGGGAGCGGGGCTGATCTGTGATCTCTGTGACTTATGGACACAGAGAGCTGGCTTGGGAGTGAGCACACACAAGTGCCCCTACAGCAAGCAGCTCAGAGCGCCGGCGAGGGACCCAAGAAGAGGAGAATCAGGGCTGTTCTTTGCCAAATCAGAGCAGGTAAGTATGACATGTTTGTTAATTTTTTATAAAAAAATAATTTATTTACAATCACTTTAAAGTGGATGTAAACCCGATTCATGAAATTTGAGCTGGGTACATATATCTGTAGTGTTTTCTTATCTCTTCAAAGCACCGAGTCCAGTACTTTTCTCCCGCTCCGTAGCTTTGTTATGATGCCCGGATGCCCGTGTACCATGTACTACTTCTACATTTATGTACCAATACTCCTTGTTTATATATTTTTTTAATTGGCAACCGTTGGTGTTATTTATCCATGTAAACAATTGTACTTGAATAAACCATATACTATATTTACTACTGTTATGTTTACTGGCGGAAACAGTACCCACTTCATTTAAAGTCCCAGGGTGAATCCTTTGTTGTTCATTCATTTCAATAGGCTGCTGTAACCCAACCCATGTTCACAGGTGACCTAACGAACTGCAGAAATGTAAATGGGCCATAACGTTTTTTTCTTGCCTTCTATCTCCCTATATATGTCAGAGATTTCTATGGACCCACTGTGTCACCAGGCTGATGGTTGGGTTGGGTGCAGACAAAACAATCCTACACAGAGTTCCAGGTTCCAGGCAAGTAGATAGAACAATTATTGACATAAGCAGAGACAACAGACCAATGATCAGGATAAGCCCAGACAAGCCGATTACAAATGCGGTACAAACAAAGCACCAGAACAATGTAAGGCGTGAAAAACTAAGGCAGAACTCAACTTTTTTATAAGTAATTCATTGAAATTATATTATTCTTAGGCTTAGTTTACACTTGCTGTTGGAGGGAAGGTAAAATCAGGCAGCCAAATGCCCCCTGAAAAGCTGTGTTATGCCGCGTACACACGACCAGACTTTGAGGGATTAAGTCTGACAGACTTTCAACGGAGTTCTGACAGAGTTCTGACGGACTTTACGAATGAGCGGACTTGGCCACACACAATCACACCAAACTCCGAAGGATTCGAACGTGATGACGTACGACTGGACTAGAATAAGGAAGTTCATAGCCAGTAGCCAATAGCTGCCCTAGCGTCGGTTTTAGTCCGTCGGAATAGCATACACACGAGCAAATTTTTCGGTAGGAACTGGGTCCGGCAGAGTTCTGGCGGAAAAATTTGAAGCATGTTTCATTTCTAAAGTCTGTCAGACTTTTGCGAATCAAAAGTCCGTTGCAGCCCACACACGATCGAACAGTCTGCCGGAATCATTCCGTCAGACTTTGGATGTTGAAAAGTCCGGTCGTGTGTACGGGGCTTTAAACCATTACCTTGTAAAGCAAGCCATTTGGTTTAAAACAGAAGTGAAAGACAAAACATTTTTGTATAGATATAAATAAAAAAACATTATCAGGACAAGTCTGATCATTGGAGGAGAGCAGGCTGAGTTCCCAGCACAGCTAGAGAACTGACCACGGTGTGTGTTCTCTTGCCTAGGGTGGTCAGTTTTTAATAGGAAAGCAAGGGGACTGGCAGGAACACCAGGGATTTCACATAAAGGAAGCAATACAAAGAGAACAGGATACTTTCTCATACAAGTACATAGTACAGAGGGTAGTCATTTATAATAGTAATGCCCCTGGACATTTTTTTTTTTGTGTGTTTTTTATTTTTTGATGTTTGGAGTGCAGAGTGTATGCATCTTACATTACACAGTACACACTATGGACGCTGGCACCCGAACGCAATGGATCAGCGCAGCACAAGCATCGGCGCTTGGAGCACGCTGTATACAGTGGTGTGAAAAAGTGTTTGCCCCCTTCCTCATTTCCTGTTCCTTTGCATGTTTGTCACACTTAAGTGTTTCGGAACATCAAACCAATTTAAACAACAGTCAAGGACAACACAAGTAAACACAAAATGCAATTTGTAAATGAAGGTGTTTATTATTAAAGGTGAAAAAAAATCCAAACCATCATGGCCCTGTGTGAAAAAGTGATTGCCCCCATTGTTAAAACATACTATAACTGTGGTTGTCCACACCTGAGTTCAATTTCTCTAGCCACACCCAGGCCTGATTATTGCCACACCTGTTCACAATCAAGGCATCACTTAAATAGGAGCTGCTTGACACAGTAAGGTCCACCAGAAGATCCTTAAAAGCTACACATCATGCCGAGACCCAAAGAAATTCAGGAACAATTGAGAAAGAAAGTAATTGAGATCTATCAGTCTGGAAAGGGTTATAAAGCCATTTCCAAAGCTTTGGGAATCCAGCGAACCACAGTGAGAGCCATTATCCACAAATGGCGAAGACATGGAACAGTGGTGAACCTTCCCAGGAGTGGCCGGCCGCCCAAAATTACCCCAAGAGCGCAGCGACGACTCATCCAAGAGGTCACAAAAGACCCCACAACAACGTCCAAGGAACTGCAGGCCTCACTTGCCTCAGTTAAGGTCAGCGTTCATGCCTCCACCATCAGGAAAAAGACTGGGCAAAAATGGCCTGCATGGCAGAGTTCCAAGGAGAAAACCACTTCTGAGCAAAAAGAACATCAAAGCTCGTCTCAATTTCTCCACAACACATCTTGATGATCCCCAAGACTTTTGGGACAACATTCTGTGGACCGATGAGACAAAAGTGGAACTCTTTGGAAGGTGTGTGTCCAAGTATATCTGGCGTAGAAGGAACACTGCATTTCATAAAAAGAACATCATACCAACAGTAAAATATGGTGGTGGTAGTGTGATGGTCTGGGTCTGTTTTGCTGCTTCAGGACCTGGAAGACTTGCCGTGATAAAAGGAACTATGAATTCTGCTGTCTACCAAGAGATCCTGAAGGAGAATGTCCGACCATCTGTTCGTGTACTCAAGCTGAAACGAACTTGGGTTCTGCAGCAGGACAATGATCCTAAACACACCAGCAAGTCCACCACCGAATGGCTGAAGAAAAACAAAATGAAGACTTTGGAGTGGCCTAGCCAAAGTCCTGACCTGAATCCTATTGAGATGTTGTGGTATGACCTTAAAAAGGCCGTTCATGCTCGAAAACCCTCTAATGTAACTGAATTAGGACAATTCTGCAAAGATGAGTGGGCCAAAATTCCTCCAGGACGCTGTAAAAGCCTCATTGCACGTTATCGCAAATGCTTGGTTGCAGTTGTTGCTGCTAAGAGGGGCCCAACCAGTTATTAGGTTTAGGGGGCAATCACTTTTTCACACAGGGCCATGATGGTTTGGATTTTTTTTCACCTTTAATAATAAACACCTTCATTTACAAATTGCATTTTGTGTTTACTTGTGTTGTCCTTGACTATTGTTTAAATTGGTTTGATGTTCCGAAACACTTAAGTGTGACAAACATGCAAAGGAACAGGAAATGAGGAAGGGGGCAAACACTTTTTCACACCACTGTATTATTCAGTGGGGTCACAGGAAGTGAAACAATGTTACAATCCAGCCAACCTAAAGTATTAGGATTTCAGAGCCATAAAAAATTTAAAACCATGGCATAATACTCTAACTAAAAGAAACATTGTAACAATGGGCTTACACATCGTAATATTAATGAAACAAATGTAAAATCTCACACAACGCTGAGATTGCTCAATATCTAGTGGTCATAATAAATGCCCCCTGAAAAGCGATTCATCTTGTTTCCCTTTTAGGGGAGCATCACAATTGAACACAAGCTTAATGCTTCGAGTAGAATTGAGACTGTAAATTTGGTTGAAGGTTCCCACAGTCAGAAACAGGTAAATAGGCATATGAAAAAAGGGTTCTAGTTTAGAATAGTTTAGGAGGGGGGCTTTTAACATGATCTTGTGATGATTATGGAGGTATGCAATAGTAGGAATTGAGCTGCAATGCTCAGTAATGAAAAAAGGATTTTAAACTCAGCGCTGCACCTATAGCCTACTATTGTACGCAGGGCTGGTGCTACCACTAGGCAGCCACCTAGGGCACCATGCTGACTAGGGTGCCCAGCCACTGGTGTTCCTACTCACTTCTCTCTGCAGCAATCAACTAAGTCTCAGCATCAGCAGGCAGCCACCCTTCCATTCACACATAATGTCAGAGGCGCATCGGTGGTAGAGAACTGTGTCTGTGTCCCGACTCCTGAATTAATGGAAGCAAGCAAACATTTATTGATGGGCACTGGTAGGCTGCATTTGATGGGTCTTGGTGAGGCTACATGTGATGGGTGCTGGTGAGGCTGCATTGAAATAAAGGACTACGTTCAGGCTAGTAGCCAATAGCTATGGTCTAGGAACTTGATCTGAGCATGCGTGGCACTTTGTCCGATTGGAATTCTCTACAAACGATCGGACAAAGTCAGAAAATTTTATAACAAAGCTATAAAACTTTGTCGGTCGGATATTCGGACGGAAACAGTCCGATGGAGCCCAAACATGGTCGGATTATCCATGTCCAATCGGACAACACGGTCCGATTGGACATTTTCCGTCGGAATGTCCGACAGTGTGTACAAGGGTTTAAAGGAAAGGCCGCTTATATTTAAAACAAACAATAAAGAAAGGGAATTGTATCCTATACCTGTAATCATATAGCACGAGTCTCCTCACAGCATTCCTCTCACATGGAGGGATCAACCGCTAATGAGAGACTGGAGGGAAAGCATCTCATATAGGGATTGATTAGTCCTGTAAGGTGTGAGTGGGAGGGAGGAATCCTGGAGTTGCTCGGATCACTCGATTACAAATCCGGAGGGATTGGAGCAAGTCCATCTAAATCCATCTAAACACTAAATGCTGTGGGTGAATGCATGCTGAAGGATTAGCATGTAAATAACCCCCAATCCACGCACCGATCGTACAGCAGACCAACAAATGCAAAGAAGGACAAATCCCACTGTCTCTCCTGCCATGGGGTGCAACCATAGGCAGGGAGAGAGCTGATACATGCAGAGAAAGGGGCGGGACCCAAACAGCATGGCGTCTAGTCAGCGGATTTGCTTCGGCGACACCGCATTCCACAGCTGGGGGAGGAACTGTGCACCTGTCGGCCTGAAGGACGTCAGGTGTCGGTGTCCCCCGATGGAGGATCTGATGGAAACGCCACTGGGGGGGACCTATGAAAACATACCAAGAAACTGCAAATGTGCCATATATACGGAACACCTGCAGACCCCTCAGGTAGTGAAAAGACACAAGCAAGGCCAAAGGTCCCATGGGTCAGAGGTAAATTCCAGAAGCAGTCCAAAAAGGAATGCAAGAGGACACGCTAAAAGACAAAATAAACAGTTAAACAGAGTAAATGCATAAACACCAACATGAACATTACAGTACATAGACGCAAAAAGTTCTAAAACAAAACAAAACCCTCCAAATCATTTCCTCACATAGGTCATACATATACATCCAATATTGTGCACACATTGGTAAACCCCAAGGGTTTAGAGATAAATGAGGATAAGCGGATTATGTGTAAAACAGATTATATTATCCTAAGAATCGCATTGTTCATACCTAGTGCTTGTACCGCCCTTAATTTAAAAATCCACTTGGCCTCTACTTGGAGGATTCTTTGATCAAAGTTTCCTCCATAGATTGGGGGGTGCACCCAGGCCAGTACCTGATATTGCAGGGATTCGGTGCTGTAGTCATGATGTTTAGAAAAATGCTTGGGTATTGGTTTCTCAGTGACAGCTATCCAGGGCTCAAGTCCTGCGGGAACGCATGGGAACGGAGTTCCTGTACTTTTTCCACAACAGGAACTCAGTTCCCGTTAGCAGCCGTGTTCTGCAAGACTTTGAAGTATGCGAGCTGTGTGGCGGGTGCTACACCAGCAGCCACCGACACAGCTCGCAATAGTAAGTGCCGCACACCTGACAATTCAGGCATTAGTAGGGGGCCCCATGACAGCTTCCTCTTCGATCTACCTGTCAATCACAGCTAGCTGATGGGTAGATCAGGCAGAGGGGGCTCTCTAATTAGGCAAATTAGGCGATCGCCTAAGGCCCCGCACTCACAGGGGCCTCGCGGCAGCCTAATTTGCCTTTGATCAAACACTGATGTCAACGTCTCATCACGGAGCTTCCCGGTCCGGTGGTAGCAAATGCAGGGAACAGGACAGTAGAGGCCTCTAGGTGGCGGCAGCAGTTGGATGACAGCACCCGGCTCCAAGGCATGCGGGAGGCATATCCATGTGGGACCCGCAGCTGAGCTACTCCTTCAGCCTGCGCCATTCACCCGACCTCTCCGCACCTGCTTCCTATTTGGTTCAGCTGCAGTCGGGGCCGGGGGTCACTGAAACTATCCAGCTTTGTTGTCCCACGAGTGTGAAGAGAAAGGAGCTCTTATGCTGCCTGGCTGACCGGAGAGAAGGTGAGCGCCCGTGCAGCCTCCCTGTGTGCCTGAATAGGAGGAGCGGTGGGGAGACTGAACATAGTGGAATTGATTTTCCATATTCTTCATGCAGCCACTGCAGCTCCTGTGCTCTCCACCTTTCTCAGCACTCTCCGCCCCCCAGCACACTCCTGGTTCTCCCTGTTCTTTGCCCCCCCCCAGTGCTCTCACAGACTGGGACATGGGACACAGGAGGGGCTGCAGACATGAACGGGGCTAGAGATCTCTCTCACCCCCTTTCCCTCACTCCCTCTTTCTCACCTACCCCCTTTCCCTCACTCCCTCTCTCCATCTCCCCCCTCTCTCTCTCTCTCTCCCCCCTCCTCTCCTTCCTCCTGCCCTCTCCCTCTCTCTCCACCTCTTTCTCCCCCCTCCTCTCCGCTCACCCTCTCTCTCTCTCCCCCTTTTGCACACCCTTTCTGTACCCCTCTCTTTCACCCCCTCTTGCTCACCTCTCTCTCCCTCTCACTCACAATCTCTTGCTCCCCCTCTCGCTCCCTCACACCCTCCGTTTCTCTCTCTCCCCCCATCGCTCACAATTTCTTGCTCCCCCCTCTCCCCCCCTTTTTCTCTCTCTATCCTCCCGTTTCTCTCTCCTTCCCCCCTTTCTCCCTCCCCCCTCTCTCTCTGTCCCTTTCCCTCCCTCTCTCTCTCCAACCCCCCTCTCTCTCTCCCCCTGCGCTGTGCTGGGATCCCCCCACTCTACTTCCTCTGTGGATATGGAAAGATTCAGTGCCACCCCCTCCCCATTTTCCCAAGACACGGGAAATTCTTAGAGGGGTGGGTTGCCACCTTCTTGGGTCCCAGATGTTTTATTGGCTGCATATGTCTGATGGGTGAGGAGGGTGCCTTGGAAGTGGTGCTGATGAACTGTGTGCTATATCTGTGCATCTTTTTGCAGCCATTTTTATTGCTTGAATTTTTTTTCCCATTATGGGCGTGAGCGGGGCCTCATGTGTAAGTTTCGCCTAAGGCCTCACAAAGCCTAGAGCCGCCTCTGAGATCAGGTCCCTGCTGCTAAGAGATTGTATTTAGTCAGACCTCTCGTGATGCGCTCCTCTCCGCCGGCCCCTCCTGATTTTCTTGCTCTGTGTGTCCTGCTGAATCCCCCCCTCCTCTATCTTCAGTGCCATATGATGAGAGAACCTAGAGGAGGAGCACAGCTATTCTGCTCACAGGACATGCAGGGTGAGAGGTGAGCTGAGGGAGGAACATCAGTTTGGGGTGGTAAGCTGAGCACAATACCTGGCAAAGTTTAATGCCAGGAGGGAAGTTTATGTGGAAATATGTGAAGGGTTGGAATAGCAGTGAGTGTGTGTTGGAGCCCTGCAGAGTTTGCAGCCCCCCAAGCTAACATACATCTCCTAAGCAAGAACACATCACTATCTCCCCAAGCATTCTGTCCGGATAATGTGCAGTTCATTTATGACCTTTCCGTTTAACCCTGTGTTATCCAAACTCTGTTCAATGAAAAGTGTAAACTCACCACATAAACACTCTATATACAAAATAGCATTCCCCAATAAAGATCAGAACATGATGTTCACATTTGCATGGAAGCACAATGGAATGAATGCCGATTATTCAGAGAATGTTTATTGAGGATTGTTTTTTTTTATGTACTACTTTTTATACACTACTTTAATAAGGGGGCCCCCAGATACCGGCCCCCCACCCTATGTGAATGAGTATTGGGGTACCATGTACCCCTACCCGTTCACCTGGTGAAAAAAAGTATAAAATAAAAAACACAACACATATTTTTAAAATAATTTATTACACAGCTCCGGTGGTCTTCCGTCTTGGGGGGTCTTCTCGACGGACTCCTCCGCTATCTTCTACTAGCTCTTTTACTAGCGGAGGAGCCCGGCTTTCTTCTTCGTCGTTGCCACCGTCCGGGGGTCTTCTTCCGACTTCCTGGTTCTTCTTGCCGGGCCTCCGCTATCTTCTTCCAGCTCTTTTACTAGCGGTGGCCCAGTCTTCTGTCGCTGCCGCCTCTTCTTCCGACTTCGGGGGTCATGTCCCCCTCTTCGGTTCTTCTTGCCCGGCCTCCGCTTTCTTCTTCCAGCTCTTTTAGTAGCAGTGGCCCGGTCTTCTGTCCCCGCTGTTGCCGTCTTCTTCTCTTCCTTTCTTCTCTTCTTCTTCCTTGCGATGTTGACACAACGCTCTCTCTGGCCACAATGACAGGGACGCGTTGTCCGGCGACTTATATAGGGACAATGGGTGGGGTCACCGGGTGATGTCACATGGTGACCCCGCCCCCTTATGATGTCACAGTCCCGGCGGACAAATTTGAGTCAAAACTTCTTTCTAAATCCGCCGGACTTTTGGAAAGAAAAAGTCCACCGGAGCCCACAAACGGGCGGATTGTCCGGTGGACTCTGGTCCGTCGGACCAAGTCCGCCGGAAAGTCTGATCATGTGTACGAGGCATGAGTCTGTGTTTATGTTCAAATACAGAATCTCCCTTTTCTGGTATCGTGGAGGAAACTTTGATCAAAGAAACCTTCAAGTAGAGGCCAAGTGGATTTTTAAATTAAGGGTGACACAACCACCAGGTATGAACGATGTGATTAGTTATTAGCTAACTCTTTAAATAAGTCTTTTTCCATTTCAGTACGTTTACCTGGTGAGCTATTTGTAATATATGTTTTGTTGTTTTGAGGATTATACCCCTTCCCCCCCTTTTTTTTTGTTTGTGCCATTGTATTCATTGCTTTATCAACCATCTGCATATATAGGGGCTCCTCCATCTTTGTTCGTTTAGGTGGGGAGAAAGATTCCCACTGGCACCCAGGCCTCACTTGTCCCACTGAGTCAACGTTTTCCCATTACCAGTCCTTTTCGGTAAGCTGAGGGGTATGTTGTTGAAATTTTGTTTTTTAACATCATTTGATAATGTTACCTAGACAGTTAATTCCAATTACTTGTGGTTTTTCCACATTTAGACACACCAGGCGCAAAATATGACTGCACACTAGGTGATATATACAGTTAATATGACTGCACACTAGGTGATATATACAGTTAATATGACTGCACACTAGGGGATATATACAGTTAATATGACTGCACACTAGGTGATATATACAGTTAATATGACTGCACACTAGGGGATATATACAGTTAATATGACTGCACACTAGGGGATATATACAGTTAATATGACTGCACACTAGGGGATATATACAGTTAATATGACTGCTGTTTTTTTTTTGTTTTTTGTTTTTGTTTTGTTTTTTTGTTAATTTTTATTGCAATATATTTAGTTTATCAACATTTGCTGTAACATATATATTTATTTGTCATAAATGTATGTATAGACCATTAGTCAACACCTCTATGCCCTTTGCATCATTACGTATTTATATTAATTATATGATGTATGATATATATATTAACGTTTTCTTTGTAGAATTTATATGAAGTTTTCATCTGTGCTATTCTCAAGGTCCTGACTAGCGGTTTCACTCGCGAAACGCGTAGGCCACTCTTTGTATAAACCTGTTGGGAACCAGCACAACCCTGATTTCAAAATTTGAATCACTAAAGACTGTAATATAGAAATAGAAAATTGGCAATACTACAAAAAACAACTGTCCTTTTTATAATATTGCAGCTGCGCTTTTTTTTCCCCCTAATTCAAATAGGGATATCACTTCTCATGATCAATACGATGAGGTAAGTAGCAGTCCCGGGGGATGCTGGGACTGTGACATTATAAGGGGTCAGGTCACCATGTGACATCACCCGGTGACCCCGCTCCTTATGCCATTACAGCCGGAGAGAGCGTTGTGTCAACATTGGAAGGAAGAAGAAGAAGGAAGGCGGCGGCGACAAGCACCAAGACCAGGCCAACGCTAGTAAAAGAGCTGTAAGAAGATAGCGGAGGCCCAGCAGAAGAAGCAAAGAGCAGGATAATACCCCCAAAGTCGGAAGAAGACCCCCGGACGGCGGCAACGACGAAGGAGAAAGCCGGGCTCCTCCACTAGTAAAAGAGCTAGCGGTAAAAGAGCAGAAGATAGCGGAGGAGCCTGACGAGAAGACCCCCGAAGTTGGAAGAAGACCCCGGGAGCAGTCTAATAAAGTACTTTAAAAACCTGTGTTGTGTTTTTTTATTAACACTTTTTCCCCAGGTGAATGGGTAGGTGTACATTATACTCCATACTCATTCACATAGTGTAGGGGGTTGGAATCTGGGGGCCCCCTTATTAAAGGGGGCTCCCGGATTCTAAGCCCAACACCCGCAGACCCCGGCAACCAACAGCCAGGGCTATCGGGAAGAGGCCCTTGTCCTCATCAACATGGGGACAAGGTGCTTTGGGGTGGGGGGGGCCATTGGCCAAAGCACCCCCCCCCCCGTGATGAGGGCACGCGGCCTGGTATGGTTCGGGGGGGCACTCGCTCATCCCCACCCCCTTTCCTGACCAGCCGGGCTGTGTGCTCGGATAAGGGCTCAAGTAATGGGAACGGCGTTACCATGAGGGGAAGAGTAATCAGTTAGATTACTCGTTACCCTCTAAAGTAACTGCGTTAAGTAACTCTGTTTATTTTAATGGAGTTACTTACGTCACTGTAGCTGATAAAATAAAAAATAAAAATTACACTGTTGCCACTAACTAATTTAAGATGGTAATGGATTACAGTATAAAATATAAAAAGTTTGAAATGAATGTAGCTAGGCATTGGCCTATTTTAAAATATGATCGCATTTAAGGCCCATTACTTCCGAGCCGTCCCAAATTTATTTACCGCAAGGCCCCTTCGCTTACAGCCTTGCTCCAGGAGTTTGTGACCCACCTAGGATTATGGAGAACAAGCTTTTCAATTTCAGGATTCCATGCATGTGGTAGATGTGCGACTTGCAAACATGCTAAATACAATCTTAAAAAAATAAAAAGTTTTTAGTTCATCAGTCACACACAAACAGTATCAAATCAAAGATCTTATCACCTGTGTGACAGTGGGTGTAGTGTATATGCTCGAATGCGATTGTGGCCTGCAGTACATTGGGAGGACATCCAGGGCCTTGCATGTACGAGTAGAAGAGCATATAAATAACATTAAGAAGGGCCTCAAAACACATAGCGTATCTAGACACTTTAAAATGTGCCACCATAGTGACCCAAAACATTTGAAATTTTGGGGAATAGAGAAAGTCCTTTGACACTGGCGAGGAGGCAACTACATTCGCCAGTTAAGCCGTCGTGAATCTTTTTTGGATTTACGAAACCAAGGTTATGACAACTGCTGGCTTGAATGCAGAGTTTGACCTTAATTGTTTTATTTCTAATAGATAAGAGTTTTTATGTAATATTTGGTGGGGTGTATTTTAATTTTGCATTAATGTACTGTTTTGATTGTCTCTGATTTTGGAAGATGGCCGTGGATTGATGTCAGATGTATCTTAACCGGACCATTTTGCTGGCCAAAGACCAGACCACTTTTTGCAATTCGGCACTGCATCGCTTTAACTGACAATTGCGCGGCCGTGTGACGTGGCTCCCAAACAAAATTGACGTCCTTTTTTTCCTACAAATTGATGTTTCTTTTGGTGGTATTTGATCACCCCTGCGGTTTTTATTTTTTGTGCTATAAACAAAAAAAGAACGACAATTTTGAAAAAATGCATTATTTTTAACTTTTTGCTATAATAAATATCCCCCAAAAATGTATAAAAATTATTATTTTTTTCCTCAGTTTAGGCCAATACGTATTCTTCTACATATTTTGGTAAAAGAAAATTGCAATAAGAGATTATTGATTGGTTTGCGCAAAAGTTATAGCGTTTACAAAATAGGGGATAGTTTTATATAATTTTTATTAATATTTTTTTTTTACTAGTATTGGCGGCGATTTTTATTGTGACTGAGACATTATGGCAGACACATCGGACATTTTTGACACATTTTTGGGACCATTGTCATTTATGCAGCAATCAGTGCTACACAAATTCCTGTGTAAATGACACTGGCAGTGAAGGAGTTAAGTGAAGGGGTTAACCCCTAGGTGGCAGTGTAGGGGTTAAGTGTGTCCTAGGGGTGTGTTGCTAACTGTGGGGGGCGTGGCTGTGTTTTACATGCCACTGATCTCTGCTCCAATCACAGGTAGCAGAGATCAGTGACACTGTTGCTAGGCAGAACGGGGAGATGCTTGTTTACTTTAGCATCTCCCCGTTCTATCTCCCCGTGAGACGGTCGCGGGTATCCCCGCAGCGATCGAGTCCGCAGGACCCACGATCGGACTCAAGGAGGTCCTAAACCGACACACGCGATGGCATGGCTGCAAATTTAAAGGGACGTAACTGTACACCCATTTGCCTGTCTGTGCCATTCTGCCGATGTACATCGGCGTGTGCCGGTCGGGAAGTGGTTAAGGTTTTATTTTTATTTTAATTTAATTTCTCTGTAATATGTTTGTTACCAGTATAGTGCTTTTTTTAACAAGGGTATATTCCCCTTTAAATTTTGAAATTAGAATGTCCTTGATTATGTTTATAATTTTTTTTAATTATTTGCTAATGAGGCTAATGTTACCCTTGCATATTTACATTTTTAGGGGTGACTTAGGTTACATTTTATTGAAATAACTGATGCTGGTCTCATCTTTCAATGATCGCCTCCCCTTGTGCTAGAATATCGGCAAGATATCAACTGTGGCTGCGCCGTTTTGTCTGTGAGTCCTATTTGTTGATTGATGGTTTCCATGGTAGTGTATATATACGAGCAGACCATCGACATCCTTCCAACCGCATGCTGAAGAAATCCCGCCCACGGTCGTAACGCGTACGGAGGGGAGGAGTCACATCTCACGTGACGCCAGACGTGACTCTTCCCCTCAAAACACGTTACGTCCATGGGTGGGACTTCTTCCTGGTTGGAAACCAGTAAAACTTGTAACACGCTCGTTTGCTTGCACTCGGCTGGAGTGATATTTTGTAAGTAGTTTTCCTCTTGTTCTTATCATGCAATAAACCTGTAAAATGGAGAGCACTAGATTGTCCCCTTCATTTTGTTCTTATGTTTGAGGAGACCATCGTTAGGACTGTATGTGATCGGTACCCCAGGTGTGGGTCAAAAGCTGTGTGACCTGTTACAGGTCAGGTCTTTGAGGTGAGAGGCTGGAGTATCTGAGGTGGATGGGCTGTCTTGTCCACTATTGCACCGTAGGAGGCTTTTTCTGTTTGTTCTTATACAGGACTTTTTTCCATCACTGGATGATTTTATGGACTATTGATTAATTTTATTGAATGAATGAATGAAATACTTGTATAGCGCACAATGCGAACTGATTAGCCTCTAGGCGTTGTGGCGAGCTTTGATCATCTGCTAAAAGAGGAAGGTCTTGAGTTTTTTCCTAAAAGCCAGGTGATTTTCTTCCAGGAGGATGTTGATTGGTAGAGCATTCCATAGCCGAGGACCTTGGACAGCGAATCTCTGATTCCCCCTTAGAATTGTACCGGGCTTTGGGCACGAGGAGGAGGTTTTTGTTGGCTGATCAAAGACTGCGGTTTGGTGTGTAATGATGTATTTTCTCCATTAGGTATTGCGGAGCTTCTCTATGCACGCATTTGTGGGTGCGGCAAAGGGTCTTGAACGTGATCCGATTTTTTACGGTTAGCCAATGTAAGCTCCTCAGCGAAGGAGAGATGGATTCCCAGGGTTTTTTTCCTGTTATCAGCCTTGCCGCCGTGTTTTGGATCAGTTGTAATCGCGCAAGTTGATATTGTGGTAATCCTATGTAAAGCGAGTTTGCGTAGTCCAGTCGTGAATTAATGATTGTTCCAACTACCACTGCTTTGTCATTCTTTGGGATAAAAGGGATGAGTCTGCAAAGCATGCGCAGCAGATGGTGAGATCCATTGACTACAGATCCTATTTGCGCATCCATTGACATTTGTGCATCTAAAATAACCCAGAGACTCTTCGCTTTGGTCTTTGGGGAGATAGTCTGCCCAAAGACGGTTGGTGGAGACCAGGACTATAGGACTATAGGACCAGGAGGCTGCACTATATTCTGTTTATTATCTGTCGAGACGTTCTGGATTATCCTTGAGTCTGGATTATCCTTGAATGTCAGCTGGTAATCTTCATGTTTATTTAAAGTTTAGTTTATCTGCGCTGAATATGTAATCTGTATAGTGTCTATGCCTGAACAAATGTATACAGGGAGACATTTCAGCTTTCAGCGCTCTCGCAATTTCAAAGACAATTGCGCGGTCATGCTACGCTGTACCCAAATTAAATTTTTATAATTTTGTTCGCACAAATAGAGCTTTCTTTTGGTGGTATTTATAAGCAAAAAAGGTGTGGAAATGTGGAAAAAAAAAACAATAATTTCTTCTTTCTATTTTAAAGGAAATCCAATAAAATCGAATTTTGTTATAAATTTAAGCCAAAATGTATTCTGCTACATGTTTTTGGTAAAATAAATTCTGTTAAGTGTATAATAATTGGTTTGTGTGATCACGGACAAATGTATGCAAATGATCATGTACAGATGTGTGCAGGTGATCATTGGGACATGTGATTTTAGTGGGACATATGTGGGGGGCAGGGGTTTTATTATTTGGGGACATGTGTGTTTTGGGGGACATTGTGTGGTGACATGTGTGTTTTGGGGACATTGTGTGGGGACAAGTGTGTTTTGGGGACACTGTGTGGGGACATGTGTGTTTTACATGTGTGTTTACACTAGACTAGTGATCAGTGAGTAAAAAGCTGTAAAAATCAGCTCATACTGGTCACCAGCCGGCTGCAGCGATCCGCTCTCCTCAGCAACAACTTCCGTGTGAGGAGAGGAGAGCCGATTGCCTAGCAACCGGCTGTTTGTTTACATCACTTGATGGCTGTCATCAGACACAGCCGTCATGTGATTAGGAGGGCCAATCACAGAGCCCTCTTGCCGATCGGAGATGCAACATGCGTGGATGACATTAGCGCATCGGGATCGCGCCGCTACACGGGCACACGCGATAACCCTCTTTCTGAAGGACGCTCCTGAACGTCCACTATGTGTACATAGTGTGTGTATATGTACATTGGCTGGGTGGGAAGTAGTTAAACAAGTGACAGCTTGGAGAATCACTATGTTTCTTACAAATATATTGAAGCATAAATGCTGATCAGCACAATCTGAATATCACAGTCAAGGAAATTGCCAGCTGGAGAACCGTCCGTATCGGGAACACACCGACAGGTCGACTCCCCTGAAGGTATGTGGAGATCTTTGTATGGTGCCCAGCGGGATCTGTGACTAATCTTAGCATGAAGAAGCTTTAAGCCCTTGTAAACACGGTCAGACAGTCTGACAACCAAATCCGTTGGATTTTGTTGGACGGATTTTGTCCAAAACGGTTGCATACACACGGTCGGACAAAGTGGTCGGAAAATCCGATTGTACATAACGTGATAACGTTATTTCGTTACGACGGCAATACGTTCAGGCTAATAGCCAATAGCTTTGGTCTAAGAATTTGATCTGAGCATGCGTGGCACTTTGTCCGTCGGAGTAGGCTACACATGATCGGAGTATGTCCGATAGGAGCATTTTGTTGGGAAAATTTTACTGGCAAGTTGGATAAGTTTGTCCGTCGGATATTCCGACAGAAACAGTCCGATGGAGACCACACACAGTCGGAATATCAGACAAAATGGTCCGATAGGACACATTCCGTTGGAATCTCCGACCGTGTGTACAAGGGCTAAGAAGTGTTGCCTAGAATTGTGAGTGAAAAGAATTACCTGCACACTGCGGGAATCCCTTCACGCTTATGTAAGAAAAGGGGGGAAACACCGCGCTACCTTACAAGTGTAAGTGAAACAAACATTAAAAAAAAATGATATAGTAAATAGATAAACACTATCTGTAAATAAACACAGCTAAGCTGCTAGCACACAAACAAACCAAGTTCAAGAGTACAATATATCAAAAAGTGCAGCGCTAAAGTACATATGTATATAAAAATTAGTGTATGTGAAAACAAAACATAAATTAAGGAAAAATAAATCCAAATAAATAAAAAACACAGTGACTAGAGTTCCAGTGATGATGATCATAAAAATGTCCACTAATCTCAATTGGAATCTTGGGATTTAAGTTTTCAAACAACCCCCAGCACAGCAGATGTTGCAACCAACTACTGGATTATGACTGGAAGGGGTGGATACTCTTACCGGATAGGTTGAACACAGCTACTATATAGCAATGTGTCATAAAGGCTCAAAGGGGCTCCGATGGCCCAAACAAAGGATTTCCAAGCAGATGGTGTATCTCCTCAGGGTTATTTGTCCAAATCTTCGATCTTCCACAATCCCCAATACGAAAAGGTGGATCAGCTCTCCGGGGCTCAGACGTTCACAAGGCTTGATCTAAACAACTCCACAGAGGCTCACCATGAAGGGGGAAAACATAAAAAAAGCGCATCTCATAGTGAAATTCAACCAATAAAGGTTTATTGTAGAAAAAATATTTAAATATAAAATGCGGAAAATACATAAAAAAATCACGTGATGCATAAATAAGAAAGAAAAGCAATGTGGGGAGCAGAAATATGCTTGCAAGGGCCTCGGCTTTGTTACGGCTGAGGCGCCTGGATGGTCTGAACCCCTGACAGGAACATTCGACCAGAAATCTACGATTTTGGTGTCGTACAGTTTAGCTGCTACATCAAATCTTCTTAGAACATTCGACAGACACCATAAGCCTTCAGTTACAGATTTGACCTTAATTATTTCAGATTTTCGGGCGAATGCATTTTTTTTAATGAAGCTAAATAAATAAAAACGAATTTCGGGAGTAACTAAATCTATTTATTTTTCGAACGATTACGAAATTCTGAAACAAAATATTTCAGTGTGCACATGTCTCGTGGAGACTACCTTCTACTACAGCCAAACAGAAAGCACATTTACATTTAAATAAAACATTGATGATATATGGAAAATGTGATAATATCATGGTTTGTATACATAGCCATGAGTCAGTCACTTGATTCCTGCCAGGTCTGCTAATGCCTGTTGCTGGCATTGATTCTACTGATAAGGTCCTTCAAGTATTGGGCAGAGAAAGCTTTGCTTTCAGAAGGCTGATGTAAAAGCAAACAACCCCTGTCTGTTATCAGTTGGGGCTTGGCATCAACCTTGGCTGAGCAGGAAATTCAGACTGATGGTTATCTACAGTAGTTGAATGCCAGTCAACTTAGCAGTAGAAATTTATATTTTGTGAGAAAATCAGGAGTACCCCCAAAACAGAGGAGGGACAAACTCCATGCAAATAAATGTCCCAAGTGGGAAATGAACCCATTATCCCCAATGTGAGAGTGCGATCTACCAGCTGATGTGCTGCCCACTGGTCCATGGCATAGAAACGTGGAATGCCAATGACCCACTTGTGACAAGGACTCTGTTTCTAGGTCCCAAAAAATCTTCGATTGCCACCTTGAAGTTCTTTTTTCATTGGCATTGATGTGTCCTTAAAACAGACCTCTACCCTAAATTGACTTGAATTTTGCCCTGCTTCCTCCCCCCTACCATATTTAGGTATTAATGTTATTTTTTTTATTTAATAGATGTTTTGTGCAGCTTTGTTCAAAAATAATCAAATTAATATATGAACGTACAATGCTCTCTGGCTGGGCAAGGTGGAGAGAGTGACATCACAGCCCTGCCTTTCCAACTCATCCAATCAAAAAACACATTGCATTGTTCTCTGGATGGTGCCCATGCCGAATAAACAACCTACTGTGTTAACAATGTAGCAGGCCAGTCGCTCAGTGTGGGACCCAGAAGCTAGGGGAGGTACTAGGGGGTAGTGGTACCTACTTCAGTGATTTCCAGCTATCAGGGGATCAGCCAGGTATGGTATATAACAAGCTGGTTACAATGTTTGTCAATGTTATTTGGCATCAGAGGCTGCCTGAATTACTTCCAGCCCCTGAGAAAGTCATGTGACACAACACATAGGGCGGAATCGGATATGACGTCATGTGGCAAAGAGTGAGGAAAGTGTAGACTATACAGAGAGAGAATATCGAAACCTGTATCTGGTTGTCTGCCTTGTGCGTGAGTGATAGTAAAAGATAAAATGATTTTCATTTGCTTTCATAAACTAAATTTTAAGGAAAGCAATATGATGATATTGTATGTTTTTTAAAGGTGATAGAGTGTTATACCCCAGAGGGTGTAAGGCGATATTTGACCTTAGTTAAGGTGAGTTCACAAAGTTGGAGTGTGATACAAGGTGAAGGAAGAATTGCAGTGGTTTGAAGGAATAGAAATGGATATAGAAAAGTGTATAGAGTTTAACCTTGAATGGTTGGGTAGTGGGTACCCGGGTTCTGGATTCTCAACAACCTCTGTGGCAACGCCACACCTTCTGACACACCAAGGCTGGGAGGGAATATTTATTGTAATAATACACAATAATTCGATAGCCGATGAATGGAAAATGCCAATAAACACTTCAAGGACGTGACACAGTTGTAAATGAATGTATACAATTGGCACTAAACAAGTGGACCAGTGAATGATCTCTAATCTCCACACTGAGGAAGGGGCAATTCTAAGATCTTTATCAAATCCTTCCCTACTGGTCAGTATGTTGGGGCCCAAATCTGGCATTGGAGAACTCCCCTGAACTCAGAATAGGTCACCTGCAATGTGCCCAAAGCAGACAATACTGTTCCTCTTTAATAGGGTGTAGTGGGGTTTGGCCAGAGGCCTCTCACCAACTCCTGGCATGACAGCTGGCCTCCCTTCCCTCTATCGGTGGCTCAGCAAAATCAGCAGCAGTAGCATTCTCCCTAATGATCATATGGCAACACCAGTCACTAACTATTTACGCCACCTCTTTTTATTTTCATTGCATGCATTGCAATGTCATGTAGAAAAGAGAATAAAGTTCTAAAGTAAAACACATATCGTTCACTTTCAGCTTTACCATTCCACTGAATCACACTAAGTATTTTATTTAGCAGACTTTGTTGATTATAAATTATGCAAATGCTGCATTGGGAAAATTACAAGCAAAATTTATTTTTAATTCTTGCAATTTATTTTCAATAAGAAGCAAGGAAATAAAATGTATGATGTCAAAACTGCTACCAAATCAAATTTCTGTCTGTCCCAAAGAAAGCGACGTATAAAACATGGTAGAATTCAAATGCTAAAAGGTAAATGTGTGGAACCAAGATGCCACCAACATTTAAAAAAAAATGCTCTTGGACTCACAAAGATTTAGGAAGATAAAGCCGAGGACCGACGTTGTTAAAGTAGACCTCCAACCAAAAGGGGAAGCTCCACTTGTTTGCACCTTCTTACCCCACCACTGCCACAGTCTGCCTTTTTTTGGGGGCGGGGGGGGGCAGGAACCTGGTTTTGACAGGTACACGCTCCCACTTTCAGTTCAGATCACCACAAGTATCTACAAGGATCTTCTGAAGCCCCTCCTTCCCCCCGCTGCCTTCTCGGACACACAGGTCCCAGAAGACTGCGGGGCCATTCACAAAGCGCAGCGCAACTCACACATTTGCAGTAGGAAACCAGCTGTGACACCAAAGGGCTGCCGGTTTCCCTTAACTAAGATGCCAGCACCTGCACTCCAAGCCGATTTAAGAATTGGCTTGGGGTAACCACATCGCTGGATCCCAGGTAAGTGTCCCTATATTAAAAGTCAGAATCTCACCTTATCTCCCCTATTGACTGGCAAAAATGCTTTATCCTGATGCATAAGCTATCCCTAGCCACTAAGACCCAGGAAAAAGGATTTAAACTGGTAACAAGCTGGTACAGATGCCTTTCGACCATATACACCATTTCAACTTGGCAGTACCAGATACCTGTTGGCGGCACTTGGCTTTGGCTCCCATGGTACCATGCTCCACATCTGGTGAGAATGCCCTCCTGTACAGAGATTTTGGCAACAGATCTTCAAAATATACCTTAAACTGATGGTTTATTCCATTCAACCTGAGGTGTCTCTCTTATCTATACTCCTTGGCAAATTCAAATCCATTAAAAAAGACGTATTGCAACACTTTCTGGCAGTGGCCAGAGTAGTGATTCCCCATCACTGGAGATCGACAACCATACCTTCTCTGTGGGATTGGGCTACTGAAGTGGACTGTATTACGGACCTTGAACATATGTTGGCAGAGGAGTATGGTAAAGATGAACAGTTTGGTCATGGTCCATGTTCCAACACTCCTCAGAGTTTATCTCCTGGGCTGAAAGTGGTCTAGGTGACATTGCCTTGGGACTGTGATGGAGTATTTCTTGTCCCTAATCTTTCTGCCCCCTCTTTTCTGCCCCTATTCCTTTTCCTCTATGTTTATACACACCCTTATGCCGTGTACACACGAGCTGAGTTTTCGACAGACTAGGTCCGGCGGTCTTTCCGACTGACTTTCGCCAGTGTTCCGACTGACTTTCCGAATGACGGACTTGGCCACACACAATCACACCAAAGTCCGACGGATTCGAATATGATGACATACGACCGGACTAGAATAAGGAAGTTCATAGCCAGTAGCCAATAGCTGCCCTAGCATTGGTTTTGTCTGTCGGACTAGCATACACACGAGCGGATTTCTCAATAGGAACTGGGTCCGACGGAGTTCTGGCAAAAAAATTTGAAGCATGTTCTATTTCTAAAGTCCATCAGATTTTTGGACAGCAAAGGTCCGATGGACCCCACACACGATCAAATTGTCCGCCAGATTCATTCCGTCTGACTTTTGCTGTCGAAAAGTCCGGTCGTGTGTACGCGGCATAAGGAATCCATTGAGCAAATGTACCATGACTTCCACTTACCCATTGTTTCTGATTCAGTGTGTGACCCCCTACGACATATTATTTTTCATAAGGACAGGTTTTTCATATAACTTTTAATGATGCACTACCTATGGGAAACCTTTGATCCCTGTTTCTCAAATGATGGTGAATGTTCATTTAACCTGGAATGTTTTCAGGAGTTGCTATCACAGGTGGTCTCCTGATGTGCCTTGTAAACATGTTTTCATTCCATTTTTATGTAACCTGGATATGCATTTGTTCCGACGTAAATGATACTTATTGTTGGTGTACCTTACCAATGTTTGTAATGTTTACCTTTTTTTTTTTTTTGTCTTTCTTGTTCTCTATAGGAATAAAATAAAATTGAATTAAAAGTCAGCAGCTACAGTATTTGTAGCTGCTGACTTTTCATTTTTTGGAGGGGGATTAAAGCTGCTCTTTAAGTTTGTCGGCATATCTGGCACAGTGGTGCGCCATGTAGAAGGCAGCCCTCTGCCAATTAGGAGTATATTAGAAATTAATAAATAAACTTCCATAGAGCTGCAACGTTGGCAATCTACATGATCCACAAAACATTCCAGACATTGAGCCATCCCAGACGGCCTCACCTTTGGCCGTGGTCCACTTGGCTTCCAGGAACCATATGGGAATAATCAGTTCTTTGTACAAGTGTAGGTGGAAGATCGGGCTGTACGATCCAGGGCAAAGCAGAACACCAGCCAGGCAAAAAAAGGAAACACCTTACAGTGATGGCGTATGCCGAGCTTCAGGCAAACAGCTTGCGATATATACTATATATGGGGATGGTTTACATATCAAAGGACTTGTCATTTGGTAAAAGCAGTATTAAATCCAAAGCCAGAAATGTAATATATTGCAGATTACCAACCATTACATATGGTGGCTGCATTCGTTTTCATCTGATGATCTGCCCAGTAACACCATACCTCCCAACTGTCCCTGATTTTGAGGGACTGTCCCTGATTTGGAGCAATATCCCTCTTTCCCCCTCATTTGTCCCTCATTTTGGTCTGATCTATATAGTTGTATATAAAATGCACTTTTTATCTTTCAAAAATTGTTTCCCAGTGCTGAACCTTTCATCCAAATTATAAATGGCTACATTTGTAAATTTTAACGTGGTTGTTAACCCTTACAAACCACTACACGGTTAAGGAGATATTTACTAAAAGACAGGCACTGCTGTCTACGGGACTTGCGCCGTAGACAGCGGCGCGCAGGCGCACTATCGCCGTTAGCAGCATGCCGCTGCTAGCGGCGCTATGCCATTAGTGGCGGCTTCCATGCGCATTCGCGGGAGGGACGTCATCGGTGCTCCGGCGCTGTGAGTGGCCGGAGCAGCGATACCCGGAAGAAGATGGATGCTCCGTGCTACAGGGAACAGCAGTGACATCGCTGGCTCCTGTGTCAGGTAAGTGACACATAATGGGCTACTATGCGATGCATAGTAGCCCATTATGCTTTACCTTTGCAGGGAGACAAAGAAGTAGTAAACCCATCAGGGTTTACTTCCTCTTTAAAAGCCAATATAAAGGAAAAGTACTGGTAAAAAAAAGTCCCTTGTGGATTTAACCGCTTCAGCCCTTGAAGATTTTACCCCCTTCCTGATCAGACCACTTTTTGCGATTCGGCACTGCGTCGCTTTAACTGACAATTGCGCGGTCCAGCGACGTTGTACCCAAACAAAATTGACGTCCTTTTTTTCCTAAAAATTTCTTTTGGTGGTATTTGATCACCTCTGCGGTTTTTATTTTTTTCAATATAAACAAAAAAATAGCGACAATTTTGAAAAAACGCAATATTTTTTACTTTTTGCTATAATAAATATCCCCCAAAATACATTAAAAAAAATATTTTCCCTCAGTTTAGGCCAATATTTATTCTTCTACATATTTTTGGTAAAAAAAATTGCAATAAGTCTATATTGATTGGTTTGTGCAAAAGTTATAGTGTCTACAAAATAGGGGATCGCTTTATGGCATTTTTATTATTCATTTGTTTTTATTAGTAATGGCGGCGATCTGTGATTTTTATTGTGACATTATGACGGACACATCAGACACTTTTGACACTATTTTTGGACCATTGTCATTTATACAGCGATCCATGCTATAAAATTAACTAGGGGTTGATGAAGGGGCTAAGTGTGTCCTAGGGAGGGATTCTAACTGTGGGGGGATTGGCTTCCAGTCACATGAGAGCGATCACTGCTCCCAATGCCAGGAAGCAGTAGATCTCTGTCATGACACAAGGCAGAATGGGGAAATTACCCATTCTGTGGCTCCGTGACACGATTGCCCGGAGACCGCCGGACATCGAGTCCACCAGTCCCCCGGGCACGGTCACGCTGTACGAGCACGCCTGCTATCCCCACCTCTTAAAGGGGACGTACTGGTATGCCCATTTGCCCACTGCTGCCATTGTGTCGATGTATATCGGCGTGCAGTGGTGGGCAAGTGGTTAATTAACCGTTTTGGTTAACTCTCCTTTAAGGGGGTGTGGCAGGGGGCATGTCCCATCATGCATGCATCGTTAAAAAAGAATGGCAGCGTTTGTAGAGGTGAACATCTTTGGAAGAGGGTGGCAGTGTTTGTAGAGGTGAACATCATTGGAAGAGGGTGGCAGTGGTTGTAGAGGTGAGCACCGTTGGAAGAGGGCGGCAGCGGTTGTAGAGGGGAGCATTGTTGAAAGAGGGTGGCAGCGGTTGTAGGGGTGAGCATCATTGAAAAAGGATAGTGGCTTTGTAGAGGTAAACATCGTTGGAAGAGAATGGCAGCGGTTGTAGAGGTGAGCATCATTGGAAGAGGGTGGCAGCGGTTGTAGTGGTGAGCATCACTGGAAGAGGGCAGCATCGGTTGTAGTGGTCAGCATTGTGGCAGCGGTTGTAGAAGTGAACATCGGGCAGCGGTTGTAGAGGAGAGCATCGTTAGAAGAGGGTGGCAGCGGTTGTAGAGGTGAGCATCATTGGAAGAGGGTGGCAGCGGTTGTAGAGGTGAGCATTGTTGGAAGAGGGTGGCAGAAGTTGCAGAGGTGAACATCATTGGAAGATGGTGGCATCGGTTGTAGTGGTGAGCATCACTGGAAGAGGGCAGCATCGGTTGTAGTGGTCAGCATTGTGGCAGCGGTTGTAGAAGTGAACATCGGGCTGCGGTTGTAGAGGAGAGCATCGTTAGAAGAGGGTGGCAGTGGTTGTAGAGGCGAGCATCATTGGAAGAGGGTGGCAGCGGTTGTAGTGGTCAGCATTGTGGCAGCAGTTGTAGAAGTGAACATCGGGCAGCGGTTGTAGAGGAGAGCATCATTGGAAGAGGGTGGCAGCGGTTGTAGAGGTGAGCATTGTTGGAAGAGGGTGACAGCGGTTGTAGAGGTGAGCATCATTGGAAGATGGTGGCAGCGGTTGTAGAGGTGAGCATTGATGGAAGAGGGTGGCAGCGGTTGTAGAGGTGAACATTGTTGGAAGAGGGTGGCAGCAGTTGTAGAGGTGAGAATCATTGGAAGAGGGTGGCAGCGGTTGTAGAGGTGAGCATCATTGGAAGATGGTGGCAGCGGTTGTAGAGGTGAACATTGTTGGAAGAGGGTGGCAGCGGTTGTAGAGGTGAGCATGCATTGATGGAAGAGGGTGGCAGCGGTTGTAGAGGTGAACATTGTTGGAAGAGGGTGGCAGCAGTTGTAGAGGTGAGAATCATTGGAAGAGGGTGGCAGCGGTTGTAGAGGTGAGCATCATTGGAAGATGGTGGCAGCGGTTGTAGAGGTGAACATTGTTGGAAGAGGGTGGCAGCGGTTGTAGAGGTGAGCATGCATTGATGGAAGAGGGTGGCAGCGGTTGTAGAGGTGAACATTGTTGGAAGAGGGTGGCAGCGGTTGTAGAGGTGAGCATTGATGGAAGAGGGTGGCAGCGGTTGTAGAGGTGAACATTGTTGGAAGAGGGTGGCAGCAGTTGTAGAGGTGAGAATAATTGGAAGAGGGTGGCAGCGGTTGTAGAGGTGAGCATCATTGGAAGATGGTGGCAGCGGTTGTAGAGGTGAACATTGTGGAAGAGGGTGGCAGCGGTTGTAGTGGTGAGAATCATTGGAAGAGGGTGGCAGCGGTTGTAGAGGTGAGCATTGTTAGAAGAGGGTGGCAGCGGTTGTAGAGGTGAACATTGCTGGAAGAGGGTGGCAGCAGTTGTAGTGGTGAGCATCGAGGTTCAAATGGAAGGAGGAAAAGCCAGAGGATATCCTTTTGCTCACGCGTTGTAGAACACTTGAACAAAGTCTCTGCCACAGACTTGATGTAACTGAAGGATATAGATAAATTTAGAGAGCTATCATATGGTACCAGTATCTCGCAGCCGGTCCGGCGATAACGTATGAGTGTAGATCCACTTAGTGTCCTTCAACTGAGCCTCCAGGCTCCTTCTGAGAAGCCAGCCTTATGCGTGGCCTTCTCCTGAAGAGTCCTCCCCTGGCTGCTTCTCCAGTTGCTGGGCCTCTCCACAGATGAGACGGCACTGGACCACCTTTGAATCCTCCTCTAAGTTACTTTTTCTCTGGCTAGCCAGCCCTGAGACTCGGAATTGGATGGATCCTCACCCCAGGCCATGATGGCCATGGGGGCTGGTCAGGAGGACCATGACTAGTGTAGTCTGAATGTTCCCCTTATACTATTCCTTATCTATTAGAAACGAGACCACACCATAGGTTGGAGTAAACTGGCCACAACAGCCTTTATTAAACATAACTCAAAATTACTCCAATAACTTGTAAATATGAAAATATATAAATATATAAATATATATAAATATATAAATATAAATAACTTTATTAACATTAAACCACATTTCAATTAACATTAACTGCCCATTCTGGTGATCTCTGACGGTGACCACACTTAAACCAATACCCAATCACTGCGGTACACCTGACCAACTTCCCAAAGGCCTCCACCTGTGACCGGTCGGAGACAACTTCCGCCAGTGAACATAACCGTATTCCCTCCAACGTTCAGGAATACCCAGAGGGGCCGATCGTTAGATGAGCCCCCCACACCCTCAGATCCCTTCTGAGTACCTGTCTACCGTCAGAAACCACCAGAAGACACACCGCCACAGCCCGAAAGGGTGACCCCCTCAACCTTGAGGGCCGCCCCACACCCGAAGAGCTTTCTGTATGCCCTCCTGTAAGCCAAAGGACCAGAGGTCAATCCCCACATCCGATAGATGAACGCCATCCCGCCTAAGATAAAGCCCAACATTAACCTCCAATTCCCTGTGTCTCACCACAATGCCCCCGTTCTGCACTACAAACCGCCCAACAACCTTATTAACCCTAATCCTAGTTTTCTCAAGGCTGGCTAAAGACCTGGCCCCCCGCCACACCGTTCTGGCCACAATGTCCGACCACACCAAAATGGTGCCCGGGAAAAGGACTCGCATGCGCAACACATCAGCCTTGATATCCGCCAAAATGTCCTTCACTTTCCGAACTCCCAGGTCATTGCCCCCCGCATGAACAACCAGCACATCCGGGGGCCTATCCCTCAAAGCGAAGCGCTCCACCTCCCTCATGACACGCTCCCACCTCATGCCCGGGAAACCCAACCACATCACCCTGGCCACCTCCCTGGGGATACCCAATTGCCTGCCTGCTGGTAGAGAATCACCTCTCCTGGCCCCCCAGCAGACGTACGAATGCCCCAGGATCCAAACGAGGCGTTGAGAACCTCCATCTGGAATGAAAACAAGGGAAATAACACAACAACCAAAGGAATGTAAACAAGCACAGTCCTCCCCCCCATAAATCCCACAGCAAACAACCCCCAGCCGCACCCTCCTTACCCCAGTAGCAACTGCGGCCGGACATAGGACCGGAACCTCCGGGACTCCCATCTACCAATCCGGCGAACCACCGCCTCCTCCAGCCCACATCGAGCCGCTTCCGTGGCCGCCCCAATCCGAAAAGAGTGGGACGCGTAGTCCCGCTCATCCAAACCCACCGCCCTCAGGCATTGCCGAAAGACCGACACAAACTGAAAACGGGATAGAAAAGAGCCCTCCTCGTGCACCAAAAAGGGGCCCGCCCCCACAGGCCGTACCGCCCGGAAAGCCCGTACTGCCGCCACCGGGCACACCACCGAGCCCGGCAGGGCGAGCAGCGTAATCGCTACTCCCTTGCCCCGTTGATCAGTCTTAGACCTACGCAACCGTATACTCACCCGATCCGCAACCACCTGCACATCCTGATCCAACAGACCACCAGCCACCCGTTTTGAGCGACACACCAACTCCCCAATCCTAAAAGCCCCATAAAACGCCAACGAAAACGCCGCCGTAAACAGAACGGTCTCGTAAGCAGACGAGCAAACGTCCACCAGCCGAGAACAAATTGCCACCAAATTGTCAAATGACACCGGCCGGCGCGCATCCCTACCCGTCCAACCCCTCCTGTACCCCTTCAACGTTTGCCTAACCCAAAAATCCTTCGTCCCGTCCGGCTCCCCCCACAGTTTAAACAAAAAGGCCAACCCCGCCAGCTTCCGCTCAATAGACGCGGGAGACAGGCCCGTCTCAATGTTCCGGGCAACCCAGTACAATACCACCCAGCGCCGGTCGGAGCCCCGACCGGCCACTCCAACCTCCCGCAGGAACGCCCACCATTCCGCCCACACTCTAGAATAGGCGGACCATGTAGCCTCACTCAACGACCTTTTTAACCAACCTGCGGCGATTCCAAGGGAAGTTCCCACATCCACCCGGGGCATGGCGCCCCCGACTCCTCCGCTCCCGGCGCCAGCTGCCGGAACTTGTCCCACTGAAAACGAGAGAGCGAGTCAGCCAAAGAATTCTCCACCCCAGGTATGTGCACAGCATAAACGTAAACATTGAGCCGCAAACAGCGAAAGACCAGGTGTCGCAGCAGCCGGATGACCGGGGGGGAGGAAGCAGTCATCCGATTGAGGACCTGGACCACCCCCATGTTATCGCAATTGATGCGCAACTTCAAATTACGAAACTCCGCCCCTCACAGCTCCAATGCCACCACTATCGGGAACAATTCTAGCAAAACCAAATTGCCCAACAACCCCGCAACATCCCAGGAGCGTGGCCAAGGTTCCGCACTCCACCGACCCCGGAAAAATGCCCCATAACCCGTTGAGCCAGCCGCGTCAGTAACCAACTCCACATCGAAGTTGCTCACTGGCCCCGCCATCCACATAGCCCGCCCATTATACGACTCCAAAAATTCATGCCAAGCCCGCAGGTCCTCCCGGTGTTCCCTTCGCAAACGCACAAAGTGGGTAGGGGCGGTCACCCCGGCAGTGGCCCCCGACAGCCGTCGGCAGAACACACGGCCCATAGGGATGATCCGGCAAGCGAAATTCAGCTTGCCCAACAGGGACTGCAGGGCCCGAAGCTGAACCTTCGGCCGGCCCAGCATGCCTGCCACCTCCGCCTGTAGATCCCGTAATTTATTCTCTGGCAAGCGACACTCCATTGCCATAGAATCAATCACTATTCCCAAAAAACTCAATTCCGTCACCGGGCCTTCCGTCTTATCCCCCGCCAACGGCACCCCGAACCTGCCCGCAATGTGCTGCAACGTGGACAGAAGAATCGCACACACATTGGAGGCAGGCGGGCCCACGCACAGAAAGTCATCCAAATAGTGGATGACCGACTCCAGGCCCGAAACATCTCTCACCACCCATTCCAAAAACGAACTAAAAGCTTCAAAATAGGCGCATGAAATGGAACAACCCATGGGCAGGCACAAGTCCACATAAAACTTGCCCCGCCAATGGCATCCCAACAGCCGGAAGCTGTCCGGGTGGACCGGCAGAAGGCGAAACGCCGATTCCACATCCGCCTTGGCCATGAGAGCCCCACGACCATACCGCCTGACCCACCGTACCGCCGCGTCAAAAGACGTGTAGGAAACCGTACACGCCTCCGGATCAATTAAATCATTGACCGACCCCCCTTTCGGGAAAGACAGGTGATGAATCAAGCGAAACTTCCCCGGCTCCTTCTTAGGAACTACACCCAACGGGGAGACCACCAGGTCCCCCCACGGCTGCACTTCGAAAGGCCCACCCATCCGGCCCAGCGCCACCTCTTTACCCAATTTTTCATCCACAACCCCCGGGTGATCTAAAGCCGATCGCAAATTCCTGGCCAACGGCGGCACCTCTCCCAAAGAACAGGGAATCCTAAAACCGTCCCGAAAACCCAGAATCAACCCACGCGCCGCAGCCCCATCCGGATACCTATTTAGGAAAGGAAGCATCCTTCCCAGGTTCACCGGCGTCATCCCTTTTGTGACCGGCGGCACTGGCACGCTGACCTTTTTTGAAACAGCGAGACAGGGGGTGGGTGCCGCCGCACCCGGAGCACTCATGCTTGAAACGGCACGCGCCTCCGAATTTACAAGCCCCTTCATTAAAGGGCCAGCACACCCCCCACTTCTTTCCGGCCGGCAGTCCCGAGGAAGACGCACTCCCGCCCCCCCCCTGAAGAAACGGAGTGGGCGCCCGCGGAGCAGACATAAGCCTCATCCAGAGGCTTATGTCCTTGTGATCCCACCGCAGGTCAGCCCGCACCGCCTTACGCTGACGAAACTGCTCATCATAGCGCAGCCAAGCCAGCCCTCCATATACACGGTGAGCCTCCCCAATCGCGTCCAGGTAACAAAATAACGCCGAGCAATGCTCGGGGTTCTTTTCCCCTATCACGCTAGCCAAGATAGCGAACGCCTGAAGCCAATTCGCAAATGTGCGCGGGATCAGCCGATACCTACGCTTTTCCTCGTCGTCCTTCTTGGAACTGTCCGGCTTAACCCTGTCCAAATTAAATTTCTCGAGGGGGAGCAAGGAGAAAATCTCTACATACTCACCCTTGCCGATCTTGTCCCGCACCTCCTGCTTCAAATGCGCCCCCAACGGGCCTTCGAAACAAACATAGACTTCGCACCGGGCAGCATCCGCGATCCTAACCAGGTCAGAACGCGCCCCCGGGTCCGCGGGCACCGGGGGGACCCCCGAGCCCACAGCCCCCGCATCCATGCTCCCCGACACCGCAGCAGGCGGTGCATCCCACGCAGGAATGACCTCCGCCCCCCCGGCCCCCCCCACAGTACCCATCCAGGGGGCCACCTGAGGCGACCCGGAGCCCCCAGCAAACTTACCAACCAGGGCCTGCAGCCCCCCCAATAGCTCCTGCAACTGACCTGACGGCCCCCCCGGGGCCACAGGCCCCGCCCCCTGCGCTGAACCTGCCGCAACCCCCACCAAGACGTCCCGGGATCCCGTGGGCACCGCACCCCCCTGCGCCGCCCCCATCAGATCCCGCAAGGCATCCGCCAGCAACGTAGACTCCCGCAACTTACCCGGGCCCCCAGGGGCCTCGGCGACCGGTACCGGTCCGGGTGCAGAAAAGGACCCCTCCTCCTCCTGGGACAGCTCGCTCTCCGAACCGACCTCTCCCGTGCGCACCGGGGACGCAGCAATCCCCCTGTGCTCCGCGCGGTCCATCCGGTCCCTGCGATCCGGGACTGCAGGCAATGTCCTCCTCCCCCCGCCGCCCCCGGCATGCCGGCGTCTAAAACCAGCCCTGCCAGGCACCTTGGCAGCCGTCTGCGACCCCCCCTCCCCCCCCTCCAGCACGCGACCCCCCCGGAGCGCCCCCCTCCCCCCCACCGCGCGGATGCTGGCCCCAGACCCAGCATGCCGCAGATCCCCCGCCACGTGCTCCCCCCCTTGGCCAGCCGACCCAGAGCCATCCACACTCCCCCCCACCTCCACCGGGCCCCGTGCGGTCCCGGCGCCATCTCCATGCGGCCGCGAAGCCCCGCCCCCCTCCGTTCGGCGGCGCAACGACCGCCCGGACCGGGGGGAGCCGACAACCTGTCGTTTCGCCGGGGGGACCGATCGGTCCACCCCCGGGCTCCGGGAGTCACGAGGCGGCCGAGGAGTAGGCCCAGGAGAAAAACGCGCCGGAGGCCGAGACCTCCGCGCGCGCAGTGGAACCTCACCTGTCCCGCCGCCGTCCACATCGCCATCCGTCAGGTCACCCACACGTTCCCGCAGCCAGTCCGCACCGTGCACCTCCGCCGCCCGTCGAAGCCGCGCGAAGAGTCCCTCGAGGTCCGCCATAGCAGAGGAGCAGCGAAAAAACTGCCTCCTCTGTGTCACACTGTGCTCCGAATGATTCCTTAAAGCCACACCTCTCCCTTTTATGTGACCCCTCCCCTACACTGAACTTGTTTCCTGCAAACCTTTTCCTGAACTCCACCCATAAAGCTTAACCCTCTGTGTCCCTCATCCACACTGTCATGTCCAGCACTCCTTATATCATTGCATTCTTAATCCGTGCTTCTCTGGACCAAACTGACAGAAAGATCTTCTGGACCGGAATCCAGAAGCACGTCATGTCAGTACCTTAAATACCCTTTCCCAGAATGCACAGCAAGATGACACTCCCACTGGGTTGGTTCAGAGAAATAATGGCACTCAATACGCCTAGTTAGACTGCTTTCTCACACTTGCCAGTGGCGACAGCGACACCTGTGGCCAAGGAGGACTCAATCCAGCTAGACTGGCAATGAAACCACAATTTGGCATAATTAGCCCTAAAACCCAACTGTGATTTTAGGAACTTTAAATTGAAAAAAAAAACACATAGCTGGTGCTCATCAGGAGCCTGCGCTACATTTATATTTACCTTGTGGTATATTTGGCCACTACTAATACTGTTATATATATATATATATATATATATATATATATATTGCATATATTTCATTTTCACTTTTTGCTCTTTGTCTCTGGCTGCTGTATATATAGATCTTTTCACTTTTTCACAGCGCGCTAATCCTTTTTTTGATATTTTGATGTACTGATGATTACACTTAGCACTGGATGCTTGTGTATTATCCTCAGCAGCCATTTTCATTAAAGCAGTATTAAACACAAAAGCAAACATTTATTATATTGCAGTTTACCAATTCTTAGATGTGGGAGCTGCATTAGTTTTTTTTTTTTTAGGCTTTCCTTCCTTTGTGGTCTGCCCAGTAAGTCTGCTGTTTTTTTTTAACAGAACAAGCTGTCTTGCAGATGTAGAAGTAAGAATATTCTGACAATATTCTGACATTTACCACTAGCAGGGTTTTTACAAGGATCAGCTTCTATTAATTTATGTAAATCCTTTATCCCAAAAGGAAAAAAGCCTGTTACTGTAACTGATTATAAAGTGTTAGCTGGAGTTTGGCTTCAGTTTGTTAGTGTCTCTAAATCTGCTAGTACATCTAACACTGCCCTCCCCCAGATTAACAAAGCTGTTGTCCAAAGGTGCCTCCTGTGCTTCTTCATCCAGAGTGGAGGCACTCTACTACAGGAGGTGTGTTACTGGCCAGATCACCAGGTGAAAACAGAAGACAAAAGAAAACAAATGCAGCTGTCTCATCTAATGACTGATAAGCTGCAATATATAAAAAATTTGGTTTTGGAATTTTTGACTTTGCTCCTATAAATATATAAGATGAGAGAGTGCTGTGTGATCTTCCTCCTCTGTACAGTCGGTCATATGATGATGGAAAGATAATTATACATACATGGTGACGTATGATGGGAAAGTCCAGGCAAAAGTGAAACTAAATCTTTTTTCAGGAAGAGAATGAAGACTGACTAATGTGTGGAGAGTTCTCAATGAGCCCAGAGAGGAGAGGAGCTCAGAGACAGAGGTAAGGAGGGGGAGAGGTACAGAGAATGAGACACTAGACAGAGACTAAGAGGGAGAGAGATAGAGGGCGGAGAGGGAGAGATAGGGGGGAGAGAGAGGGAGAGAGACAGAGAGAGCGAGAGAGAGGGGAGAGAGAGGAACACTGACATGGAGAGATACGGAGAATGAGACACTGAGAGAGACAGAGACTAAGAGGGAGAGAGGGAGAGGGGGAGGGGGGAGAGAGGGAGAGAGAGAGGGAGAGAGGGGGAGGGGGAGAGAGGGGGGAGGGAGGGGAGAGAGAGGGAGAGGGACAGAGAGAGAGGGAGAGGGACAGAGAGAGAGGGGAAGAGAGAGGGAGAGAGACAGAGAGAGAGAGGGGGTTTAGAGAGGGAGAAAGGGGGTCGAGAGAGGGGGAGGGGGAGAGCGGGGAGAGAGAGAGGGAGATAGAGAGGGGGGAGAGAGGGAGAGAGAGAGAGACTGAGAGAGGGGTCGGGAGAGAGAGAGGGAGAGAGACAGAGAGAGAGGAGGGAGAGAGGGACACTGACATGGAGAGGTACGGAGAATGAGACACGAGAGAGACAGAGACTAAGAAGGAGAGAGAGGGAGAGAGAGGGAGAGAGAGATTGAGGGGGGAGAGAGAAAGGGAGATAGAGAGGGGGGAGAGGGGGGAGAGAGAGAGAGGGAGAGAGGAAGAGAGATGGGAGAGGGAGAGGGAGAGAGAGGGATAGACCAAGAGGGAGAGGGGGAGAGAGAGAGGGAGAGAGAGGGAGAGGGATAGACGGAGAGAGAGGGAGATAGAGGGTGAGACAGAGAGAGGGGGAAACCGAGAGGAAGAGACAGAGAGAGAGGGACACTGACATGGAGAGGTACAGAGAATAAGACACCGAGAGAGATGGGGAGAGGGAGAGACTGAGAGAGAGAGGGAGAGAGAGAGGGGATAGAGAGGGAGAGAGAAAGAGGGGAGAGAGAGAGAGTAGAGAGATGGGAGACAGGGAGGAAGAGAGAGATAGAGGGGGAGAGGGGAGAGATAGGGGGAGACCGAGAGGGAGAGACAGAGAGGGAGAGACCAAGAGGGAGAGAGGGGGAGGGAGAGACAGAGAGAGAGGGAGAGACAGAGAGAGGGGGAGACCGAGAGGGAGAGACAGAGAGAGGGGGAGACCGAGAGGGAGAGACAGAGAGGGAGAGAGGGGGGAGAGAGAGAAGGAGAGACATAGAGAGAGATAGAGGGAGAGACAGAGAGAGAGAGAAGGAGAGAAGAGAGGGAGAGAAGGAGACTAAGAGGGAGAGGGTGGAGAGAGACAGAGAGAGAGGGGAGATAGAGAGAGAGAGGGAAGGAGAGACAGAGAGGGGAGAGAGAGGGGGAAGAGAGAGGGGGAGAGAGGGAGAGACAGAGAGGGAGGGAGGAGAGAGGGAGAGACAGAGAGAGAGAGGGGGGGAGACTGAGAGGGGGAGAGAGAGACAGAGGGAGAGACCGAGAGGGAGAGGGGGACACACTGAGAGGGAGAGAGAGGGAGACTGAGAGGGAGAGTGAGGTAAATAGAGAGGATGAGAGAGATGGGAAAAGGAGACTGAAAAAGATAGAGGGAAGAGTGAGAGAGTATATAAGTAACTTGAGGGAGAAGCAGGGAGTCACAGAGAAAGTGCCATGGGAAATGGGACAAACAACCAAGAATCTTAAAAAAGTTCATATATCTGATATAAGTATCTTTGGACTTCCTTACTACAGAGTTCCGCACACCGAACTATCTAGAGGCATGTGACACTGGAATATACCCACATTGTGTACATTTAGTGTACAGTGGATGGTGTACTACCATGTGGAATCAACCGTTGGTCCCGCTGTTCCTGGCACTGGTGCTGATTCCAGATCCCGGTATGTAAATGAGTGCAAAAAGTGCAAGACACAGTAGATATCTTTATTGTCGAGTTTGTGTGTGTGTGTGTGTGTGTGTGTGTGTGTGTGTGTGTGTGTGTGTGTGTGTGTGTGTGTGTGTGTGTGTGTGTGTGTGTGTGTGTGTGTGTGTGTGTGTGTGTGTGTGTGTGTGTGTGTGTGTGTGTGTGTTTTTTTTTTTCCAAGTATACACTGAGAGCTGAAAGTTACAGAGGTGGTCTAAAGCTGCCCATAGGCATTAGAGTACAGTCCCCGGTCATCAGTCATATAAGAAAAAGTGGGGCTCCCCTAGAACTGCAAGGGTAAAATATATATTTTGTTGTCTAGAAGGAACATAAAACTGTTTGTACTTACTAAAGTCAGTAAAAACATTGTTTGATGAGTTTGGTGTGGAGCAGTGTTCATTTTGATGTCAAATTTCAGTTTAGTTTTAGTCATAGTCTTTTGACTAAAATGCCATTTTAGTTTCAGTTGTATTTTAGTCATCTGAATCGCTTTAGTTTTAGTTGTATTTTAGTTATCTGAACTCATAGTTGCATAGTAGGTAAGGTTGAATAAAGACAAAAGCCCATCCTTTTTAAGAATTGTTTTCGTTTTTGTCGTATTTTAGTTAGCTAAAAATCAAATGCGTTTAGTTGAATTGAAATGCATTATTTAAGCAGAATTGCAGAACTCATTATATACTCCTGGAATAAAAATCTGACAACATATTATTATTTATGGAATTATGGTTTGAACATGCACTACAGACACAGATTTAGATGTTGTAATTTATAACGTCTTTATAAATAAAACCAAGTTTCATAAATAAAGTAAACATATTGCATTTTGAGAAACATAAGTGCAACTTTAAATTATAATTATTTTTTTTTAAAACTGTAAACTCCATTAGCCGAATATATTACCAACATTAAATATTAAGAAAAGCAAAAAAGAAAATCCCTTTTCTGCCTTTTTCTTAATTGTTTTCTCTTTCAACAGCTTAGTAGATGCCCCCTTCTTATACTTATGTGGTAGTGCATTGTTCATTTTGATGTCAAGTTTCAATTTTGTTTCGTTTTGGTCATAGATTTTGACTAGAATTCCATTTTAGTTTTAGTCCTATTCTAGTCATCTGAATTATTTTAGATTTTAGTGGTATTTTAGTCAACTACAATAGTGTTAATTTAATCAATAAAATGAACACAGCTGTGGAGGAGCTTGAGTGGCCTTCAACAGATCCCTTGACCTCAACCCTACTGAATACCTTTGGGATGAATTGGAAAGCATATTGTGAGCCAGGTCTTCTCATCTAACTTCACTACTTGACCTCACTAATGCCTTTTTAGCATAGTGGTCCTAAATTTTCACAGACACGCTTCAATATTTGGTGGAAAGTCTTCTCAAAAGAATGGTCAATGTTAAAGTTTAAAACTTTATATTAATATCCATGGTTTAGTACTGAGATGTCCAATAAGCCCAGACAGTAGTAGTGGTCAAGTGTCATTGACTCTGTGACCATACAGGGACCAAACATTTGTGTGAACTAGTCCAAAATGTCCCAATTCTCTATTTATTTGGCAGCTAAAGATATTAGGACACTGTAAGGACCTGCCTTGGCAAGCTTTGGGCTTGTGTAGATGGCATCTGTATGACATCAGTTTAAGACTTTCCTGAGATCTCTTACAATTCACTGACTGGGGTATTGTACCTTTCTAAACTACAGTTGACTTCCGTCTGATCTGCAGTTGTCCTCCTTCTGGCCTGCAGTTGACTTCTGTGTGATTTTCAGGTGACCTGCATCTGACCTGCAGTTGATTTACATGTGTTCTACAGTTGACCTCCTGACCGGCAGTTTGATTCATTCTGATCTACAGTTGATCTCCTTATGACCTTCAGTTGACTTCAGTCTAATTTGCAGTTGACCTCCTTCTGACCTATAGTGGACTTTTGTGTGATCTACAGTTGACTTGCAGTTGACTTTGGTCTAATTTGAAGTTTACCTCCTTCTGACCTGCAGTTGACTTTGGTCTTATCTGAAGTTGACCTCTTTCTGACCTATAGTGGACTTTCACGTTATCTACAGTTGACCTCCTTGTGACTTGCAGTTGACTTCGGTCTAATCTGAAGTTTACCTCCTTCTGACCTATAGTTGACTTTCACGTTATCTACAGTTGACCTCCTTGTGAGTTGCAGTTGACTTCGGTCTAATCTGAAGTTTATCTCCTTCTGACCTATAGTGGACTTTCATGTTATCTACAGTTGACCTCCTTGTGAGTTGCAGTTGACTTCGGTCTAATCTGAAGTTTACCTCCTTCTGACCTATAGTAGACTTTCACGTTATCTACAGTTGACCTCCTTGTGACTTGCAGTTGACTTTGGTCTAATCTGAAGTTGACCTCTTTCTGACCTATAGTGGACTTTCACGTTATCTACAGTTGACCTCCTTGTGACTTGCAGTTGACTTTGGTCTAATCTGTAGTTGACCTCTTTCTGACCTATAATGGACTTTCACGTTATCTACAGTTGACCTCCTTGTGACTTGCAGTTGACTGCCGTCTAATATGCTTCAAGCAGATTTTGCTCTCCCGTAGACTTGCATTGGTTTGAAAAACCTTGTGAACGAGAATGTGTTGACACAGGTGCTAATAGCTCATGTTTTTATCACCGTTTATTGTTTTACTTTTATGGTTATGGCAACAGGATATGTCTTTGGAGTACTTAGTGATCATCCTGTTTAACCTATATGCTTCCCATATGTTTCATTTGTAAAAAGTTCCCCCAAACCATATCTTTTCTAAGTGCAAGACCTAGGTACTCCGGTTTCCTCCCACACTCCAAAGCAGCCTTTCTCAACCTTTTCAACACAGAGAAACCCTTGAAATAGTTCTCCAGTCTTGGGAAACCCCTGCTAAAAATTAGATATTTACAACTCATGATACATTAGTGTGATGGTCAGTGGGAAGAATGGTCCTTACACATGTGGTCATTGGGAAGAATTACCTCCTTACAAATAGCTAAAAAGATCAATGGTATCAGTGGGAACTTATCTGAGAGGCAGAAATGGCCCAATGCTGAAGGAACCCCTAGTAACCTCTTGAGGAACCTTAGGCCGCGTACACACGCGCGGACTGTTCGCCCAACCTTGTTCGTCAAACAGTTTGTCAAACAGTCCGCTCAAAATTAGCATGGACGGACTTGACCACACATGAAACTTGCGCGATGACGTGAACGGCATGTACGACGGGATGAAAAATATGACGTCCAATACACTGCAATGCAACCTTCGCCGTGTAAATCCTTTCTGAGCATGCGCGGAACTTAGTTTGACGAACAAGCCTACACACGGGCGGACTGTCCGCTCAAACCAAGTTTCAGCGGACAGTTTTACGGAAATTCCGAAAAACTTTGTTCGTCAGACTGTCCGCTGAAACTGTCCGCTGAAGCCCACACACGAGCGGACTGTCCGCTGAAACACTGTTCAGCGGACAAAGTTGAGCGAACAGTCCGCGCGTGTGTACGCGGCCTTAGAGTTCCACGGAACCCTGGTTGAGAATCACTGCTCCAAAGACATGCTGGTAGGTTAATTGGCCTTAGTAGGCATATGTATGAATGTGAGTTAGGGACCTTAGATTTTAATCTCCTTGAGGGCAGGGACGGATGTGAATATACAATATATATGTAAAGCGCTGCATAAATTGATGGTGCTGTATAAGTACCTGTAATAAATAAATATAGAATTAGAATTTCTGCTGAGTTCTACAGTCCCTTGCAGTTGAAAAAGCAATAGGATGAATACAAATCCCCTCTAAAATATAAAAATGCACAAATAATATTAATAATACTAATAAAATGTAAGTAAAAAAAATTGTGTGTCTTTGCAAGAAAAAATCCATATATACCGCAGAGTACTTTTTTTTATAACACTTTATTAATCCCAAAAGGGATATTTTTGAAATCCCAAAAAAATTCACAGCTGTTGTTTTATCCTTTCTTTTGCCACATTCATTAGCAGTTGTCCAGCAAGGGGTCCAGTCGTGATGTGGGGTACCTATTCTTCATAGTTAGCCCTTGTACACACGGCCGGTGATTCCGACGGAATGTGTCCTATCGGACCGTTTTGTCGGATATTCCGACGGACCAACTTTTCCAACTTGGCGGTAAAATTTTCCGATCGGACATGCTCCGATCATGTGTAGCCTACTCCGACGGACAAAGTGCCACGCATGCTCAGATCAAATTCCTAGACCAAAACTATTGGCTACTAGCCTGAACGCAGTGCCGTCGTAACGAAATAACGTCATCACGTTATGTACAATCGGATTTTCCGACAACTTTGTCCGACTGTGTGTATGCAACAGTTTCGGACAAAATCCGTCGGACAAAATCCAACGGATTTGGTTGTGAGAATGTCCGACCGTGTGTACAAGGGCTAAAAGGGTTGTTAAACATTCTGTGCCCTGATAAATTTTAAAAAACAAAACAAAACCGCTACAACTGAGCAATGATTTGTATTCTTGTAGACGTTTATGTCTAGTTGTAAATTAGACAATGTTTTTTTTGTGTGTAGATTGCTGTAGGGTATGTCACTGTGCAATGTAGACAAGGCAGAACTTGTTCAAGTACAATACCCAACAGGCAGATTTTGTTGTTATTGTAACAAAAATACGAAACGATACTTCAGCGTGATTTTAAAGCCGGGAAATCAGAGCGATTTGCACTGCCGATTTCATTACGGCTTGCAACGTCCTTCAACAGACGTCTATGTAAGTCCCAATGAAATCAGCAAAAAGCAGTACTGGAACCTTTTTCAAAGTCACTTCGACGTGAGTCATGGCGTTTTGAACGGTTCCGTTACGGGCAATGGGGTGCGATTCGTCATGTAATTTGTTACTGTCAAATTGCATGACAAATCACACTGGTATGAATGGGGGAAAACTCAGTATACACGGGATGCAAAGTAAGCGTACTATCCTGCAACGACTTGTCTAGACTTCTATACCTTGGAGGTAAAAACCTTAGTAAAGCTGACCCTGCATTAGAAGAATTTAACTGGACAACTTTAGTTTCAGAAACACTCGTTTTCAATTTTCAGAACATTAGTGGAGGTCAATTCGACAATCATTTTCAACCCAAACAAGGAGCAGGAAATTTTTCTTGAACAAACAAATTTCCAACAATGAAAGCGAATTTTGTTTGCGAAATTACATTCCTCCCAAAATCGATTGAAATCTAAAAATTAAAAAAATGTGAAAGTGTTGCATTAATGTAATATATATATATATATATATATATATATATATATATATATATATATATATATATATATATATATATATATATATATATACATATATAAGAACCAAAAAACGTAAGCTGATAATGCAATAAAAATTCCTTCAGTTATGTGGAAAAAAACAAATGTGATGCTTCTTCAAAGAAACACCTTATCCTGGGTGCTCCCACCACTACATGCAATGGGCACTCACCTCCTTTATGCGACCCCAGGGGGTCAAACACACCTTTGCACTTAGTGGCAATAATCTCTCCAAGCAATCCTCTTTAATCTTTACTTTGCTCAAGAAAAAACGATCTATGGCCAGCATAGGTTCCATCCGCTGTGCTGCTTTAAGCCTCAATTCATGTGTAAGACCAACAGAGATATAAAAAAAGACAAGAAAATTGCCTCCTATAGTGCACTATCCGAGGGATTGGATAATAAAACCTCTCCACCCCAGCTAGCAATAAACTCACATTTATTTAAAACAATTAAAAGCATAGATACAAGTCTCAACATTCTCACTCCGTATCGATCAATCCACCGCCAGGCTCCACCTCTACTAGTTTCGCCACCTCCCACTTGGCTTCATCAGGAGGAGTGTGCTAGGCGGCTGTGGCGGGACCAATATATAGGGTACAGTATAATAGGAAGCAATTACCTAATTTGTGAACAGTAGCGCTACCTCGTGTTGGCACGGCATGATGTAAACAAACATCGCACCATTATGTCACGCTTCCAGTTAGAAAACCAGAAGTTGCTTTTTTATGACCAATTCCGGTCACGGACTACAATAAACATAGGGAGCGTCAAGAAATGGCTGAAAATTTAGGAAATAATGTTAAAGAGGAAGTAAACCCTAATGGGTTTACTTCCTCTTTCATTTCCTGCAAAGGTAAAGCATAATGGACTACTATGCATCGCATAGTAGTCAATTATGTGTCACTTACCTGACGCAGGAGCCAGCAAAGTCACCGCTGTCCCCTGTAGTCCGGCGCATCCATCTTCTCGGTGGGTCTCACCGCTCCGCTGCTGTCATTCGGTGAAGACGTCACTCCCGCGCATGCGCACGGGAGCCGCCACTCACGGCATATCACCGTTGACTGCGCCGCGCTCAGTGCGCCTGCGCGCCACTGTCTACGGCGCATGTGCCGAGACATGTGTCTCGGCTTCCTTCCTTCCAATTCATGTGTAAGACCAATAGATGCAGAGATATATAAAAAAGACAAGAAAAAGTGCCTTATCTGACCAAAACCCCCCCCCCCCCCCATGGGCTCCTAAAAAAATGGAAAAAATAAATATTAGAAAAAGTAACATTATAAGAAAAAAGAAAAACGTAATAAAAAAATAAAAAAAACTACTGACATGGTCCACTGTCCTACTGACGCCAATCTCTGCTCTACTGACATTCCACTGCTCTGCTGATATACACATATGTGTGTAATACTATAATACAATAGGCTGTGCACACCAATGTATGTCAATATATTTATTTTGCACCAGCTTGACATGTATATCACATGTATATATAGGAAATATTTAAAAAAAAATCTAGTTCCTCTTTAAAACTTGGGCAGAAGTCAGCAGAAAGAAGCACATTGCCAAGTGCATACAACCTTCGAGATACAGCCAGTCTTTTCATTGGTTTTTATATATAACTCTGATTCATAGCTGTCTGTGCAGAAATTGGGGCAGCTGCTTATTGTCTAGCAAAAATCATAATGCAGGCATTCTGTTCTGATTTTATATGACGCTACTTGACATGAGCTTGTAAGCAGCAAGGATAATCATCATTAACTCTAGGCACAAGAATTACATCGATATACTACAGGCTGCATGTTTTGCGTTACAGAGGAGGTCTATGGCTAGAATTATTGCTCTCGCTCTACCGATCGCGGCAGGAGAGGTGCCACCCCCCCCCCTCGCCACTCTCCCGCGCCCTCCGCCGATTACCAGATCCTTTCCTATGCTGGTTATGGAGACGAGTGAGGCTAATATGGCCCCCACTCCTCTCTATACCATAGGAGGGCGGAAGCAATGTCAAAACGTCATGTCCGCCCATACCTCTTAAAGGAATATTTTTTCAATATCATTTTTTCAAATGACATATTTTTTTTTATTGCATTTAAGTCTAAATATGAGATCTGGGGACTTTTTGACCCCAGATCTCATATTTAAGATGACCTGTCATGCTTTTTTCTATTACAAGGAGTGTTTACATTCCTTGTAATAGGAATTAAAGTAATCCATATTTTTTTTTTTTAAAACAGTGTAAAAATAAATAAAATCAAGTAAAATAAATAAGAGAAAAAAATGTTTTTAAAACACCCCGTCCCGACGAGCTCACGCGCAGAAGTGAACGCATACATGAGTAGCGCCCGCATATGAAAACGGTAGTCAAACCACACATGTGGGGTATCACCGCGATCGGTAGAGCGAGAGCAATAATTCTAGCCCTAGACCTCCTCTGTAACGCAAAACATGCGGCCTGTAGAATTTTTTAAATGTCACATATGGAGATTTTTGAGGGTAAAAGTTTGACGCCATTCCACGAGCGGGCGCAATTTTGAAGCATGACATGTTGGGTATTTTACTGTTGTCTTGTTTTTTTATTCAAAAAAGTTAATTTTTTCCAAAAAAAGTGCGCTTGTAAGATCGCTGCGCAAAATACGGTGTGAAAAAAAGTATTGCAATGACTGCTATTTTATTCTCCAGGGTGTTAGAGAAAAACAATATATAATGTTTGGGAGTTCTAAGTAATTTTCTAGCAAAAAAAACAGTTTTAAACATGTAAACACCAAGTCTAAAAAAGAGGCCCGTTCCTTAAGTGGTTAAAGCGGGAGTCCGCCGGGACTCCGCGTTTTTTTTTTTTTTTTAAAAGCCAGCAGCTACAAATACTGCAGCTGCTGACTTTTAAAATAGTGATACTTACCTGTCCACCCCCCTGAAAGGTGACAATTGTGGCGCCGGAGGGGGGGAGGGTTCCGATGAGCAGAAGGTCCACTTTAGGGTGGACCTCCGCTTTAATATATCTATAAAAAAAATTCTGTTCTGTGTTTCTCATAGTCTTTTTTTAGTCTCCCTGATTTGGTTCTTACACTTCTTATCGCATTCCTTGTATTATTGAAATGCTGACGATAACCCATCCTTTTTATTTTTTCGAAAGGTCATATTTTTATCTTTAATAAGACTTTTTACTGTTTAGTTACCCAGGTTTAACCTTTGTTTCTTCAATTTTTATTGCCCATTGGAATTCACTCTGTGATACCTTTGTTTAATATGTTTCTAAAGCATTCCTATTTTACCTCCATGTTCAATATTTCTAGGATTTGCTGCCAATTGATGTCTTGTAGTATTGAATTTGCTCGTTTGAAATTTAGTGTTTTTGTACTACCCTCGTGCCTCCTTTTCCTATGGTTTATGCTAAATGTGATCATCCTGTGATTGTGCCAAAGGATATGCATTTCTGTCCATCCAGTCTTGAGATTTACAAAGCTCTGTTGCATAGCACCTCCCCCTGTCTTGCAGGGCAGGAAATTGAATCCGTGTTAAACCTAATTTATTTTTTTCAACCTTCATCACCTTCTTAACTTAGCTTTATTTATTTTTTTCTACTGTTTATATGTAAACTTGAAAAAAAATGCATTTGTTTGTTTGGGAGCGCTGTATTAAAACTGCTTTGTGCCAAAAACATAATTTAAAATGGAGTTCCACCCACTTTCGAGAGGTGGTCTTAAACGAAAGACCACCTCTCCACCCCTCGTTTTTGGCTAGTTAAAATGTTTTTTCTTTTTCTTCTAATTTACCTTTTTATGAAGTACAGCCTATACTCCGATTCATCCAGTCCGTGGCGCAGAGCTTCATATACTCTTCTTTGGCGAGCCCCCCGATGCATTCTGGGACTTGTGTGTGTCCCAGAAGACAGTCGGACATTCACACAGCACCACGCGACTCGCTCATATGTAGTAGGAAACGGGCAGTGAAGCCACAAGGCTCCACTGCTGGTGTCCCATCATATAAGGTCCCCCATCGGATAGTGTCCGCTGTGTACTGCGCATGCGCAGTACACAGCAACACAGATTCTGAAAATAACCGAGGATGAACGGCGCCTGCGCCGTGAGTCCAGGTTCTATCCCCACCATCCAAGTGGACATAGAGTAGGAATATAAAAGAGCCGAGCGCAGCGAGGCCGAGCCCGTAGCGTGGCGAGCAAAGCTCGCCCGCGAGGGGCCCTCTAATTTACACAACCCTATGTCTGCTTGGATGGTGGGGCTACCACCTCCACTCATGACGCAGGCACCGTTCAGCTTCGGAGATTTTCCGAAGCTTCGTCTGCTCCATACTTCGCATGCGCAGTACTGGGCGGACACTATATGATGGCAGGACACTATCTGCCAGAACACCGGTTTCCCTTAATTAGAATGGCGGCACCTGCACCCGATCCGATGGACGGATCGGCCTCGGGGGGCCGGCATCACGGGCTCCCTGGACAGGTAAGTGTCCTTATTAAAAGTCAGCAGCTACAGTGTTTGTAGCTGCTGAATTTAAATAATAAAACAAATTGCGGGTGGAACACCGCTTTAAGCGCCTTCATAAAAGAGACAAATCGCAGAATAAAATTTATTTTTGGATTAGTTATAAAATACTGTAGTTCAATAAGGAACGGATATTTGTTATTACTATGTTAAAGAGAATAAATGATGGCCATTATGACCAAATTGTGATAACCCAACCAGATCCTTCATCTGCATATTGGGAATGTAATGCTGTGTCCACACTGTACAGATTCTGGTTGGTTCCTAAAGCACTGACCAAAATTTGCTACATGGGTGGCCATGTCGCCCGTCGCCCTCCAATTAGAAAAATCGAAGGAGCCAGGTGGAAGATTATTGGCTGAACAGCAGCTGCATCCAATCACGTTCATGTATTCTGACAAGTGCATGCTAGGGCTGTCGGAGTACAATAGCCACGGTGGGAGATTCGGCCATCGGTGGTGTATAATGTGGATGGAGGAATTTGTTAGACTATTGCAGGCTGAACAAAAATAATCAATATGCGTTGTGGAGAGGCGACCCAAGGGTGGTGGAAGCCCCTTCGAGGGAAGACTTTCTGTAAATAAAATTGGGCTGCCACACCCTTAAAAAATAGTCTGGACTGACCGGGGCTCCTGAAAACACATACACCACATGAGCATAATCCCCCCAGATCGTTAGTGTATACCCAACATATGTCTGCCCAACATAATAACCATTGTGTTTTAATCTAATAAGGGCGTTTTCAATATTACAATATGTAGGTTAATGCATTTTTACGTGTTGAAGCTTGGTGGGTTAGGCAACCCATTCCATTTATATGGACTGTCAATGCATCTTATAGGACAAAATAAAATAGGTCCTGAAATGTTTTTATTCTCTTTCCCATCTGTATGCTGTGCCGAACCTTCCCACTGCCATCATTCTGTATGCTGCAATGTACACTGCACTGTACACTGCGTATTCCACACCACTTCTGCCTATAAACAGCTCTGTACATTCCCTATTCCACACCTCCTCCTTATGTACACGACATTGTGCATTCCATATTCCACACTTCCTCATTCTGTACACGGCACTGTACATTCCCTATACCATACCCCCTCATTCTATACACGGCACTGTACATTCCATATTCCACACTTCCTCATTCTGTACACGGCACTGTACATTCCCTATTCCACACCTCCTCATTCTGTACACGGCACTGTACATTCCCTATTCCACACTTCCTCATTCTGCACATGGCACTGTACATTCCCTATTCCACACCTCCTCATTCTGTACACGGCACTGTACATTCCCTATTCCACACCTCCTCATTCTGTACACGGCACTGTACATTCCCTATTCCACACCTCCTCATTCTGCACACGGCACTGTACATTCCCTATTCCACACCTCCTCATTTTGTACACGGCACTGTACATTCCCTATTCCACACTTCCTCATTCTGTACACGGCACTGTACATTCCTTATTCCACACCTCCTCATTCTGTACACGGCACTGTACATTCCCTATTCCACACCTCCTCCTTATGTACACGGCACTGTGCATTCCCTATTCCACACCTCCTCATTATGTACACGGCACTGTACATTCCCTATTCCACACCTCCTCATTCTGTATACGGCACTGTACATTCCCTATTCCACACCTCCTCATTCTGTACACGGCACTGTACATTCCCTATTCCACACCTCCTCATTTTGTACACGGCACTGTACATTCCCTATTCCACACTTCCTCATTCTGCACACGGCACTGTACATTCCCTATTCCACACCTCCTCATTCTGTACACGACACTGTGCATTCCATATTCCACACTTCCTCATTCTGTACACGGCACTGTACATTCCTTATTCCACACCTCCTCATTCTGTACACGGCACTGTACATTCCCTATTCCACACCTCCTCATTCTGTACACGGCACTGTACATTCCCTATTCCACACCTCCTCCTTATGTACACGACATTGTGCATTCCATATTCCACACTTCCTCATTCTGTACACGGCACTGTACATTCCCTATTCCACACCTCCTCATTCTATACACGGCACTGTACATTCCATATTCCACACTTCCTCATTCTGTACACGGCACTGTACATTCCCTATTACACACTTCCTCATTCTGCACATGGCACTGTACATTCCCTATTCCACACCTCCTCATTCTGTACACGGCACTGTACATTCCCTATACCATACCCCCTCATTCTATACACGGCACTGTACATTCCATATTCCACACTTCCTCATTCTGTACACGGCACTGTACATTCCCTATTCCACACCTCCTCATTCTGTACACGGCACTGTACATTCCCTATACCATACCCCCTCATTCTATACACGGCACTGTACATTCCATATTCCACACTTCCTCATTCTGTACACGGCACTGTACATTCCCTATTCCACACTTCCTCATTCTGCACATGGCACTGTACATTCCCTATTCCACACCTCCTCATTCTGTACACGGCACTGTACATTCCCTATTCCACACCTCCTCATTCTGTACACGGCACTGTACATTCCCTATTCCACACCTCCTCATTCTGTACACGGCACTGTACATTCCCTATTCCACACCTCCTCATTCTGCACATGGCACTGTACATTCCCTATTCCACACCTCCTCATTCTGTACACGGCACTGTACATTCCCTATACCATACCCCCTCATTCTATACACGGCACTGTACATTCCATATTCCACACTTCCTCATTCTGTACACGGCACTGTACATTCCCTATTCCACACCTCCTCCTTATGTACACGGCACTGTGCATTCCCTATTCCACACCTCCTCATTATGTACACGGCACTGTACATTCCCTATTCCACACCTCCTCATTCTGTATACGGCACTGTACATTCCCTATTCCACACCTCCTCATTCTGTACACGGCACTGTACATTCCCTATTCCACACCTCCTCATTTTGTACACGGCACTGTACATTCCCTATTCCACACTTCCTCATTCTGCACACGGCACTGTACATTCCCTATTCCACACCTCCTCATTCTGTACACTGCACTGTACATTCCCTATTCCACACCTCCTCATTCTGTACACGGCACTGTACATTCCCTATTCCACACCTCCTCATTCTGTACACGGCACTGTACATTCCCTATTCCACACCTCCTCATTCTGTACACGGCACTGTACATTCCCTATTCCACACCTCCTCATTCTGTACACGGCACTGTACATTCCATATTCCACACTTCCTCATTCTGTACACGGCACTGTACATTCCCTATTCCACACCTCCTCATTTTGTACACGGCACTGTACATTCCCTATTCCACACCTCCTCCTTATGTACACGACACTGTGCATTCCATATTCCACACTTCCTCATTCTGTACACGGCACTGTGCATTCCATATTCCACACTTCCTCATTATGTACACGGCACTGTACATTCCCTATTCCACACCTCCTCATTCTGTACACGACACTGTGCATTCCATATTCCACACTTCCTCATTATGTACACGGCACTGTACATTCCCTATTCCACACCTCCTCATTCTGTATACGGCACTGTACATTCCCTATTCCACACCTCCTCATTCTGTACACGGCACTGTACATTCCCTATTCCACACCTCCTCATTTTGTACACGGCACTGTACATTCCCTATTCCACACTTCCTCATTCTGCACACGGCACTGTACATTCCCTATTCCACACCTCCTCCTTATGTACACGACATTGTGCATTCCATATTCCACACTTCCTCATTCTGTACACGGCACTGTACATTCCCTATTCCACACCTCCTCATTCTATACACGGCACTGTACATTCCCTATTCCACACTTCCTCATTCTGCACACGGCACTGTACATTCCCTATTCCACACCTCCTCATTCTGTACACTGCACTGTACATTCCCTATTCCACACCTCCTCATTCTGTACACGGCACTGTACATTCCCTATTCCACACCTCCTCATTCTGTACACGGCACTGTACATTCCCTATTCCACACCTCCTCATTCTGTACACGGCACTGTACATTCCCTATTCCACACCTCCTCCTTATGTACACGACACTGTGCATTCCATATTCCACACTTCCTCATTCTGTACACGGCACTGTACATTCCCTATTCCACACCTCCTCATTCTGTACACGACACTGTGCATTCCATATTCCACACTTCCTCATTATGTACACGGCACTGTACATTCCCTATTCCACACCTCCTCATTCTGTATACGGCACTGTACATTCCCTATTCCACACCTCCTCATTCTGTACACGGCACTGTACATTCCTTATTCCACACCTCCTCATTCTGTACACGGCACTGTACATTCCCTATTCCACACCTCCTCATTCTGTACACGGCACTGTACATTCCCTATTCCACACCTCCTCCTTATGTACACGACATTGTGCATTCCATATTCCACACTTCCTCATTCTGTACACGGCACTGTACATTCCCTATTCCACACCTCCTCATTCTATACACGGCACTGTACATTCCATATTCCACACTTCCTCATTCTGTACACGGCACTGTACATTCCCTATTACACACTTCCTCATTCTGTACACGGCACTGTACATTCCCTATTCCACACCTCCTCATTCTGTACACGGCACTGTACATTCCCTATACCATACCCCCTCATTCTATACACGGCACTGTACATTCCATATTCCACACTTCCTCATTCTGTACACGGCACTGTACATTCCCTATTCCACACCTCCTCATTCTGTACACGGCACTGTACATTCCCTATACCATACCCCCTCATTCTATACACGGCACTGTACATTCCATATTCCACACTTCCTCATTCTGTACACGGCACTGTACATTCCCTATTCCACACTTCCTCATTCTGTACACGGCACTGTACATTCCATATTCCACACTTCCTCATTCTGTACACGGCACTGTACATTCCCTATTCCACACTTCCTCATTCTGCACATGGCACTGTACATTCCCTATTCCACACCTCCTCATTCTGTACACGGCACTGTACATTCCCTATTCCACACCTCCTCATTCTGTACACGGCACTGTACATTCCCTATTCCACACCTCCTCATTCTGTACACGGCACTGTACATTCCCTATTCCACACCTCCTCATTCTGCACATGGCACTGTACATTCCCTATTCCACACCTCCTCATTCTGTACACGGCACTGTACATTCCCTATACCATACCCCCTCATTCTATACACGGCACTGTACATTCCATATTCCACACTTCCTCATTCTGTACACGGCACTGTACATTCCCTATTCCACACCTCCTCATTATGTACACGGCACTGTACATTCCCTATTCCACACCTCCTCATTCTGTATACGGCACTGTACATTCCCTATTCCACACCTCCTCATTCTGTACACGGCACTGTACATTCCCTATTCCACACCTCCTCATTTTGTACACGGCACTGTACATTCCCTATTCCACACTTCCTCATTCTGCACACGGCACTGTACATTCCCTATTCCACACCTCCTCATTCTGTACACTGCACTGTACATTCCCTATTCCACACCTCCTCATTCTGTACACGGCACTGTACATTCCCTATTCCACACCTCCTCATTCTGTACACGGCACTGTACATTCCCTATTCCACACCTCCTCATTCTGTACACGGCACTGTACATTCCCTATTCCACACCTCCTCCTTATGTACACGACACTGTGCATTCCATATTCCACACTTCCTCATTCTGTACACGGCACTGTACATTCCTTATTCCACACCTCCTCATTCTGTACACGGCACTGTACATTCCCTATTCCACACCTCCTCATTCTGTACACGGCACTGTACATTCCCTATTCCACACCTCCTCCTTATGTACACGACACTGTACATTCCCTATTCCACACCTCCTCATTCTGTACACGACATTGTGCATTCCATATTCCACACTTCCTCATTCTGTACACGGCACTGTACATTCCCTATACCATACCCCCTCATTCTATACACGGCACTGTACATTCCATATTCCACACTTCCTCATTCTGTACACGGCACTGTACATTCCCTATTACACACTTCCTCATTCTGCACATGGCACTGTACATTCCCTATTCCACACCTCCTCATTCTGTACACGGCACTGTACATTCCCTATTCCACACCTCCTCATTCTGCACATGGCACTGTACATTCCCTATTCCACACCTCCTCATTCTGTACACGGCACTGTACATTCCCTATACCATACCCCCTCATTCTATACACGGCACTGTACATTCCATATTCCACACTTCCTCATTCTGTACACGGCACTGTACATTCCCTATTCCACACCTCCTCCTTATGTACACAACACTGTGCATTCCTTATTCCACACTTCCTCATTCTGTACACGGCACTGTACATTCCTTATTCCACACCTCCTCATTCTGTACACGGCACTGTACATTCCCTATTCCACACCTCCTCCTTATGTACACGGCACTGTGCATTCCCTATTCCACACCTCCTCATTATGTACACGGCACTGTACATTCCCTATTCCACACCTCCTCATTCTGTATACGGCACTGTACATTCCCTATTCCACACCTCCTCATTCTGTACACGGCACTGTACATTCCCTATTCCACACCTCCTCATTTTGTACACGGCACTGTACATTCCCTATTCCACACTTCCTCATTCTGCACACGGCACTGTACATTCCCTATTCCACACCTCCTCATTCTGTACACGGCACTGTACATTCCCTATTCCACACTTCCTCATTCTGCACACGGCACTGTACATTCCCTATTCCACACCTCCTCATTCTGTACACGACACTGTGCATTCCATATTCCACACTTCCTCATTCTGTACACGGCACTGTACATTCCCTATTCCACACCTCCTCATTCTGTACACGGCACTGTACATTCCCTATTCCACACCTCCTCCTTATGTACACGACATTGTGCATTCCATATTCCACACTTCCTCATTCTGTACACGGCACTGTACATTCCCTATACCATACCCCCTCATTCTATACACGGCACTGTACATTCCATATTCCACACTTCCTCATTCTGTACACGGCACTGTACATTCCCTATTACACACTTCCTCATTCTGCACATGGCACTGTACATTCCCTATTCCACACCTCCTCATTCTGTACACGGCACTGTACATTCCCTATTCCACACCTCCTCATTCTGCACATGGCACTGTACATTCCTTATTCCACACCTCCTCATTCTGTACACGGCACTGTACATTCCCTATACCATACCCCCTCATTCTATACACGGCACTGTACATTCCATATTCCACACTTCCTCATTCTGTACACGGCACTGTACATTCCCTATTCCACACTTCCTCATTCTGTACACGGCACTGTACATTCCATATTCCACACTTCCTCATTCTGTACACGGCACTGTACATTCCCTATTCCACACTTCCTCATTCTGCACATGGCACTGTACATTCCCTATTCCACACCTCCTCATTCTGTACACGGCACTGTACATTCCCTATTCCACACCTCCTCATTCTGTACACGGCACTGTACATTCCCTATTCCACACCTCCTCATTCTGTACACGGCACTGTACATTCCCTATTCCACACTTCCTCATTCTGTACACGGCATTGTACATTCCCTATTCCACACCTCCTCATTCTGTACACGACACTGTGCATTCCATATTCCACACTTCCTCATTCTGTACACGGCACTGTACATTCCTTATTCCACACCTCCTCATTCTGTACACGGCACTGTACATTCCCTATTCCACACCTCCTCATTCTGTACACGGCACTGTACATTCCCTATTCCACACCTCCTCCTTATGTACACGACATTGTGCATTCCATATTCCACACTTCCTCATTCTGTACACGGCACTGTACATTCCCTATACCATACCCCCTCATTCTATACACGGCACTGTACATTCCATATTCCACACTTCCTCATTCTGTACACGGCACTGTACATTCCCTATTACACACTTCCTCATTCTGCACATGGCACTGTACATTCCCTATTCCACACCTCCTCATTCTGTACACGGCACTGTACATTCCCTATTCCACACCTCCTCATTCTGCACATGGCACTGTACATTCCTTATTCCACACCTCCTCATTCTGTACACGGCACTGTACATTCCCTATACCATACCCCCTCATTCTATACACGGCACTGTACATTCCATATTCCACACTTCCTCATTCTGTACACGGCACTGTACATTCCCTATTACACACTTCCTCATTCTGCACATGGCACTGTACATTCCCTATTCCACACCTCCTCATTCTGTACACGGCACTGTACATTCCCTATTCCACACCTCCTCATTCTGCACATGGCACTGTACATTCCTTATTCCACACCTCCTCATTCTGTACACGGCACTGTACATTCCCTATACCATACCCCCTCATTCTATACACGGCACTGTACATTCCCTATTCCACACTTCCTCATTCTGTACACGGCACTGTACATTCCATATTCCACACTTCCTCATTCTGTACACGGCACTGTACATTCCCTATTCCACACTTCCTCATTCTGCACATGGCACTGTACATTCCCTATTCCACACCTCCTCATTCTGTACACGGCACTGTACATTCCCTATTCCACACCTCCTCATTCTGTACACGGCACTGTACATTCCCTATTCCACACCTCCTCATTCTGTACACGGCATTGTACATTCCCTATTCCACACCTCCTCATTCTGTACACGGCACTGTACATTCCCTATTCCACACCTCCTCATTCTGTACACGGCACTGTACATTCCCTATTCCACACCTCCTCATTCTGCACACGGCACTGTACATTCCCTATTCCACACCTCCTCATTCTGTACACGGCACTGTACATTCCCTATTCCACACTTCCTCATTCTGTACACGGCACTGTACATTCCCTATTCCACACCTCCTCCTTATGTACACAACACTGTGCATTCCTTATTCCACACTTCCTCATTCTGTACACGGCACTGTACATTCCTTATTCCACACCTCCTCATTCTGTACACGGCACTGTACATTCCCTATTCCACACCTCCTCCTTATGTACACGGCACTGTGCATTCCCTATTCCACACCTCCTCATTATGTACACGGCACTGTACATTCCCTATTCCACACCTCCTCATTCTGTATACGGCACTGTACATTCCTTATTCCACACCTCCTCATTCTGTACACGGCACTGTACATTCCCTATTCCACACCTCCTCCTTATGTACACGGCACTGTGCATTCCCTATTCCACACCTCCTCATTATGTACACGGCACTGTACATTCCCTATTCCACACCTCCTCATTCTGTATACGGCACTGTACATTCCCTATTCCACACCTCCTCATTCTGTACACGGCACTGTACATTCCCTATTCCACACCTCCTCATTTTGTACACGGCACTGTACATTCCCTATTCCACACTTCCTCATTCTGCACACGGCACTGTACATTCCCTATTCCACACCTCCTCCTTATGTACACGACACTGTGCATTCCCTATTCCACACCTCCTCATTCTGTACACGGCACTGTACATTCCCTATTCCACACCTCCTCATTCTGTACACGGCACTGTACATTCCCTATTCCACACCTCCTCATTCTGTACACGGCACTGTACATTCCCTATTCCACACCTCCTCATTCTGTACACGGCATTGTACATTCCCTATTCCACACCTCCTCATTCTGTACACGGCACTGTACATTCCCTATTCCACACCTCCTCATTCTGTACACGGCACTGTACATTCCCTATTCCACACTTCCTCATTCTGCACACGGCACTGTACATTCCCTATTCCACACCTCCTCATTTTGTACACGGCACTGTACATTCCCTATTCCACACTTCCTCATTCTGCACACGGCACTGTACATTCCCTATTCCACACCTCCTCCTTATGTACACAACACTGTGCATTCCTTATTCCACACTTCCTCATTCTGTACACGGCACTGTACATTCCTTATTCCACACCTCCTCATTCTGTACACGGCACTGTACATTCCCTATTCCACACCTCCTCATTCTGTACACGGCATTGTACATTCCCTATTCCACACCTCCTCATTCTGTACACGGCACTGTACATTCCCTATTCCACACCTCCTCATTCTGTACACGGCACTGTACATTCCCTATTCCACACTTCCTCATTCTGCACACGGCACTGTACATTCCCTATTCCACACCTCCTCCTTATGTACACAACACTGTGCATTCCTTATTCCACACTTCCTCATTCTGTACACGGCACTGTACATTCCTTATTCCACACCTCCTCATTTTGTACACGGCACTGTACATTCCCTATTCCACACTTCCTCATTCTGTACACGGCACTGTACATTCCTTATTCCACACCTCCTCATTCTGTACACGGCACTGTACATTCCCTATTCCACACCTCCTCCTTATGTACACGGCACTGTGCATTCCCTATTCCACACCTCCTCATTATGTACACGGCACTGTACATTCCCTATTCCACACCTCCTCATTCTGTATACGGCACTGTACATTCCCTATTCCACACCTCCTCATTCTGTACACGGCACTGTACATTCCCTATTCCACACCTCCTCATTCTGTACACGGCACTGTACATTCCCTATTCCACACTTCCTCATTCTGCACACGGCACTGTACATTCCCTATTCCACACCTCCTCCTTATGTACACGACACTGTGCATTCCATATTCCACACCTCCTCATTCTGTACACGGCACTGTACATTCCCTATTCCACACCTCCTCCTTATGTACACGACACTGTGCATTCCATATTCCACACTTCCTCATTCTGTACACGGCACTGTACATTCCCTATTCCACACCTCCTCATTCTGTACACGGCATTGTACATTCCCTATTCCACACCTCCTCATTCTGTACACGGCACTGTACATTCCCTATTCCACACCTCCTCATTCTGTACACGGCACTGTACATTCCCTATTCCACACTTCCTCATTCTGCACACGGCACTGTACATTCCCTATTCCACACTTCCTCATTCTGTACACGGCACTGTACATTCCCTATTCCACACTTCCTCATTCTGCACACGGCACTGTACATTCCCTATTCCACACTTCCTCATTCTGCACACGGCACTGTACATTCCCTATTCCACACCTCCTCCTTATGTACACGACACTGTGCATTCCATATTCCACACCTCCTCATTCTGTACACGGCACTGTACATTCCTTATTCCACACCTCCTCATTCTGTACACGGCACTGTACATTCCCTATTCCACACCTCCTCATTCTGTACACGGCACTGTACATTCCCTATTCCACACTTCCTCATTCTGCACACGGCACTGTACATTCCCTATTCCACACCTCCTCATTCTGTACACGGCACTGTACATTCCTTATTCCACACCTCCTCATTCTGTACACGGCACTGTACATTCCCTATTCCACACCTCCTCCTTATGTACACGGCACTGTGCATTCCCTATTCCACACCTCCTCATTATGTACACGGCACTGTACATTCCCTATTCCACACCTCCTCATTCTGTATACGGCACTGTACATTCCCTATTCCACACCTCCTCATTCTGTACACGGCACTGTACATTCCCTATTCCACACCTCCTCATTTTGTACACGGCACTGTACATTCCCTATTCCACACTTCCTCATTCTGCACACGGCACTGTACATTCCCTATTCCACACCTCCTCATTCTGTACACGGCACTGTACATTCCCTATTCCACACCTCCTCATTCTGTACACGGCATTGTACATTCCCTATTCCACACCTCCTCATTCTGTACACGGCACTGTACATTCCCTATTCCACACCTCCTCATTCTGTACACGGCACTGTACATTCCCTATTCCACACTTCCTCATTCTGCACACGGCACTGTACATTCCCTATTCCACACCTCCTCATTTTGTACACGGCACTGTACATTCCCTATTCCACACTTCCTCATTCTGCACACGGCACTGTACATTCCCTATTCCACACCTCCTCCTTATGTACACAACACTGTGCATTCCTTATTCCACACTTCCTCATTCTGTACACGGCACTGTACATTCCTTATTCCACACCTCCTCATTCTGTACACGGCACTGTACATTCCCTATTCCACACCTCCTCATTCTGTACACGGCACTGTACATTCCCTATTCCACACTTCCTCATTCTGCACACGGCACTGTGCATTCCATATTCCACACCTCCTCATTCTGTACACGGCACTGTACATTCCCTATTCCACACCTCCTCATTCTGTACACGGCACTGTACATTCCCTATTCCACACCTCCTCATTCTGTACACGGCACTGTACATTCCCTATTCCACACCTCCTCATTCTGTACACGGCATTGTACATTCCCTATTCCACACCTCCTCATTCTGTACACGGCACTGTACATTCCCTATTCCACACCTCCTCATTCTGTACACGGCACTGTACATTCCCTATTCCACACCTCCTCATTTTGTACACGGCACTGTACATTCCCTATTCCACACTTCCTCATTCTGCACACGGCACTGTACATTCCCTATTCCACACCTCCTCATTTTGTACACGGCACTGTACATTCCCTATTCCACACTTCCTCATTCTGCACACGGCACTGTACATTCCCTATTCCACACCTCCTCCTTATGTACACAACACTGTGCATTCCTTATTCCACACTTCCTCATTCTGTACACGGCACTGTACATTCCTTATTCCACACCTCCTCATTTTGTACACGGCACTGTACATTCCCTATTCCACACTTCCTCATTCTGTACACGGCACTGTACATTCCTTATTCCACACCTCCTCATTCTGTACACGGCACTGTACATTCCCTATTCCACACCTCCTCCTTATGTACACGGCACTGTGCATTCCCTATTCCACACCTCCTCATTATGTACACGGCACTGTACATTCCCTATTCCACACCTCCTCATTCTGTATACGGCACTGTACATTCCCTATTCCACACCTCCTCATTCTGTACACGGCACTGTACATTCCCTATTCCACACCTCCTCATTCTGTACACGGCACTGTACATTCCCTATTCCACACTTCCTCATTCTGCACACGGCACTGTACATTCCCTATTCCACACTTCCTCATTTTGTACACGGCACTGTACATTCCCTATTCCACACCTCCTCCTTATGTACACGACACTGTGCATTCCATATTCCACACTTCCTCATTCTGTACACGGCACTGTACATTCCTTATTCCACACCTCCTCATTTTGTACACGGCACTGTACATTCCCTATTCCACACTTCCTCATTCTGTACACGGCACTGTACATTCCCTATTCCACACCTCCTCCTTATGTACACAACACTGTGCATTCCCTATTCCACACCTCCTCATTCTGTATACGGCACTGTACATTCCCTATTCCACACCTCCTCATTCTGTACACGGCACTGTACATTCCCTATTCCACACCTCCTCATTTTGTACACGGCACTGTACATTCCCTATTCCACACTTCCTCATTCTGCACACGGCACTGTACATTCCCTATTCCACACCTCCTCCTTATGTACACGACACTGTACATTCCCTATTCCACACTTCCTCATTCTGTACACGGCACTGTACATTCCCTATTCCACACCTCCTCATTCTGTACACGGCACTGTACATTCCTTATTCCACACCTCCTCATTCTGTACACGGCACTGTACATTCCCTATTCCACACCTCCTCATTCTGTACACGGCACTGTACATTCCCTATTCCACACCTCCTCATTCTGTACACGGCACTGTACATTCCCTATTCCACACCTCCTCATTCTATACACGGCACTGTACATTCCCTATTCCACACCTCCTCATTCTGTACACGGCATTGTACATTCCCTATTCCACACCTCCTCATTCTGTACACGGCACTGTACATTCCCTATTCCACACCTCCTCATTCTGTACACGGCACTGTACATTCCCTATTCCACACTTCCTCATTCTGTACACGGCACTGTACATTCCCTATTCCACACTTCCTCATTCTGCACACGGCACTGTACATTCCCTATTCCACACTTCCTCATTCTGCACACGACACTGTGCATTCCATATTCCACACCTCCTCATTCTGTACACGGCACTGTACATTCCCTATTCCACACCTCCTCCTTATGTACACGACACTGTGCATTCCTTATTCCACACTTCCTCATTCTGTACACGGCACTGTACATTCCTTATTCCACACCTCCTCATTCTGTACACGGCACTGTACATTCCCTATTCCACACCTCCTCCTTATGTACACGGCACTGTGCATTCCCTATTCCACACCTCCTCATTATGTACACGGCACTGTACATTCCCTATTCCACACCTCCTCATTCTGTATACGGCACTGTACATTCCCTATTCCACACCTCCTCATTCTGTACACGGCACTGTACATTCCCTATTCCACACCTCCTCATTTTGTACACGGCACTGTACATTCCCTATTCCACACTTCCTCATTCTGCACACGGCACTGTACATTCCCTATTCCACACCTCCTCCTTATGTACACGACACTGTGCATTCCATATTCCACACTTCCTCATTCTGTACACGGCACTGTACATTCCTTATTCCACACCTCCTCATTCTGTACACGGCACTGTACATTCCCTATTCCACACCTCCTCATTCTGTACACGGCACTGTACATTCCCTATTCCACACCTCCTCATTTTGTACACGGCACTGTACATTCCCTATTCCACACTTCCTCATTCTGCACACGGCACTGTACATTCCCTATTCCACACTTCCTCATTCTGTACACGGCACTGTACATTCCCTATTCCACACCTCCTCATTCTGTACACGGCACTGTACATTCCCTATTCCACACCTCCTCATTCTGTATACGGCACTGTACATTCCTTATTCCACACCTCCTCATTCTGTATACGGCACTGTACATTCCTTATTCCACACCTCCTCATTCTGTACACGGCACTGTACATTCCCTATTCCACACCTCCTCCTTATGTACACGGCACTGTGCATTCCCTATTCCACACCTCCTCATTATGTACACGGCACTGTACATTCCCTATTCCACACCTCCTCATTCTGTACACGGCACTGTACATTCCCTATTCCACACCTCCTCATTCTGTACACGGCACTGTACATTCCCTATTCCACACTTCCTCATTCTGCACACGGCACTGTACATTCCCTATTCCACACCTCCTCATTCTGTACACGGCACTGTACATTCCCTATTCCACACCTCCTCATTCTGTACACGGCACTGTACATTCCCTATTCCACACCTCCTCATTCTGCACACGGCACTGTACATTCCCTATTCCACACCTCCTCATTTTGTACACGGCACTGTACATTCCCTATTCCACACTTCCTCATTCTGTACACGGCACTGTACATTCCTTATTCCACACCTCCTCATTCTGTACACGGCACTGTACATTCCCTATTCCACACCTCCTCCTTATGTACACGGCACTGTGCATTCCCTATTCCACACCTCCTCATTATGTACACGGCACTGTACATTCCCTATTCCACACCTCCTCCTTATGTACACGGCACTGTGCATTCCATATTCCACACTTCCTCATTCTGCACACGGCACTGTACATTCCCTATTCCACACCTCCTCATTCTGTACACGACACTGTACATTCCCTATTCCACACCTCCTCATTCTGTACACGGCACTGTACATTCCCTATTCCACACCTCCTCATTCTGTACACGGCACTGTACATTCCCTATTCCACACCTCCTCCTTATGTACACGACATTGTGCATTCCATATTCCACACTTCCTCATTCTGTACACGGCACTGTACATTCCCTATTCCACACCTCCTCATTCTATACATGGCACTGTACATTCCCTATTCCACACCTCCTCATTCTGTACACGGCACTGTACATTCCCTATTCCACACCTCCTCATTCTGCACATGGCACTGTACATTCCCTATTCCACACCTCCTCATTCTGTACACGGCACTGTACATTCCCTATACCATACCCCCTCATTCTATACACGGCACTGTACATTCCATATTCCACACTTCCTCATTCTGTACACGGCACTGTACATTCCCTATTCCACACCTCCTCATTATGTACACGGCACTGTACATTCCCTATTCCACACCTCCTCATTCTGTATACGGCACTGTACATTCCCTATTCCACACCTCCTCATTCTGTACACGGCACTGTACATTCCCTATTCCACACCTCCTCATTTTGTACACGGCACTGTACATTCCCTATTCCACACTTCCTCATTCTGCACACGGCACTGTACATTCCCTATTCCACACCTCCTCATTCTGTACACTGCACTGTACATTCCCTATTCCACACCTCCTCATTCTGTACACGGCACTGTACATTCCCTATTCCACACCTCCTCATTCTGTACACGGCACTGTACATTCCCTATTCCACACCTCCTCATTCTGTACACGGCACTGTACATTCCCTATTCCACACCTCCTCCTTATGTACACGACACTGTGCATTCCATATTCCACACTTCCTCATTCTGTACACGGCACTGTACATTCCTTATTCCACACCTCCTCATTCTGTACACGGCACTGTACATTCCCTATTCCACACCTCCTCATTCTGTACACGGCACTGTACATTCCCTATTCCACACCTCCTCCTTATGTACACGACACTGTACATTCCCTATTCCACACCTCCTCATTCTGTACACGGCACTGTACATTCCCTATTCCACACCTCCTCATTCTGCACATGGCACTGTACATTCCCTATTCCACACCTCCTCATTCTGTACACGGCACTGTACATTCCCTATACCATACCCCCTCATTCTATACACGGCACTGTACATTCCATATTCCACACTTCCTCATTCTGTACACGGCACTGTACATTCCCTATTACACACTTCCTCATTCTGCACATGGCACTGTACATTCCCTATTCCACACCTCCTCATTCTGTACACGGCACTGTACATTCCCTATTCCACACCTCCTCATTCTGCACATGGCACTGTACATTCCCTATTCCACACCTCCTCATTCTGTACACGGCACTGTACATTCCCTATACCATACCCCCTCATTCTATACACGGCACTGTACATTCCATATTCCACACTTCCTCATTCTGTACACGGCACTGTACATTCCCTATTCCACACCTCCTCCTTATGTACACAACACTGTGCATTCCTTATTCCACACTTCCTCATTCTGTACACGGCACTGTACATTCCTTATTCCACACCTCCTCATTCTGTACACGGCACTGTACATTCCCTATTCCACACCTCCTCCTTATGTACACGGCACTGTGCATTCCCTATTCCACACCTCCTCATTATGTACACGGCACTGTACATTCCCTATTCCACACCTCCTCATTCTGTATACGGCACTGTACATTCCCTATTCCACACCTCCTCATTCTGTACACGGCACTGTACATTCCCTATTCCACACCTCCTCATTTTGTACACGGCACTGTACATTCCCTATTCCACACTTCCTCATTCTGCACACGGCACTGTACATTCCCTATTCCACACCTCCTCATTCTGTACACGGCACTGTACATTCCCTATTCCACACTTCCTCATTCTGCACACGGCACTGTACATTCCCTATACCATACCCCCTCATTCTATACACGGCACTGTACATTCCATATTCCACACTTCCTCATTCTGTACACGGCACTGTACATTCCCTATTCCACACTTCCTCATTCTGTACACGGCACTGTACATTCCATATTCCACACCTCCTCCTTATGTACACGACACTGTGCATTCCATATTCCACACTTCCTCATTCTGTACACGGCACTGTACATTCCCTATTCCACACCTCCTCATTCTGTACACGGCACTGTACATTCCCTATTCCACACTTCCTCATTCTGTACACGGCACTGTACATTCCCTATTCCACACTTCCTCATTCTGCACATGGCACTGTACATTCCCTATTCCACACCTCCTCATTCTGTACACGGCACTGTACATTCCCTATTCCACACCTCCTCATTCTGTACACGGCACTGTACATTCCCTATTCCACACCTCCTCATTCTGTACACGGCACTGTACATTCCCTATTCCACACCTCCTCATTCTGCACATGGCACTGTACATTCCCTATTCCACACCTCCTCATTCTGTACACGGCACTGTACATTCCCTATACCATACCCCCTCATTCTATACACGGCACTGTACATTCCATATTCCACACTTCCTCATTCTGTACACGGCACTGTACATTCCCTATTCCACACCTCCTCCTTATGTACACGGCACTGTGCATTCCCTATTCCACACCTCCTCATTATGTACACGGCACTGTACATTCCCTATTCCACACCTCCTCATTCTGTATACGGCACTGTACATTCCCTATTCCACACCTCCTCATTCTGTACACGGCACTGTACATTCCCTATTCCACACCTCCTCATTTTGTACACGGCACTGTACATTCCCTATTCCACACTTCCTCATTCTGCACACGGCACTGTACATTCCCTATTCCACACCTCCTCATTCTGTACACTGCACTGTACATTCCCTATTCCACACCTCCTCATTCTGTACACGGCACTGTACATTCCCTATTCCACACCTCCTCATTCTGTACACGGCACTGTACATTCCCTATTCCACACCTCCTCATTCTGTACACGGCACTGTACATTCCCTATTCCACACCTCCTCCTTATGTACACGACACTGTGCATTCCATATTCCACACTTCCTCATTCTGTACACGGCACTGTACATTCCTTATTCCACACCTCCTCATTCTGTACACGGCACTGTACATTCCCTATTCCACACCTCCTCATTCTGTACACGGCACTGTACATTCCCTATTCCACACCTCCTCCTTATGTACACGACACTGTACATTCCCTATTCCACACCTCCTCATTCTGTACACGACATTGTGCATTCCATATTCCACACTTCCTCATTCTGTACACGGCACTGTACATTCCCTATACCATACCCCCTCATTCTATACACGGCACTGTACATTCCATATTCCACACTTCCTCATTCTGTACACGGCACTGTACATTCCCTATTACACACTTCCTCATTCTGCACATGGCACTGTACATTCCCTATTCCACACCTCCTCATTCTGTACACGGCACTGTACATTCCCTATTCCACACCTCCTCATTCTGCACATGGCACTGTACATTCCCTATTCCACACCTCCTCATTCTGTACACGGCACTGTACATTCCCTATACCATACCCCCTCATTCTATACACGGCACTGTACATTCCATATTCCACACTTCCTCATTCTGTACACGGCACTGTACATTCCCTATTCCACACCTCCTCCTTATGTACACAACACTGTGCATTCCTTATTCCACACTTCCTCATTCTGTACACGGCACTGTACATTCCTTATTCCACACCTCCTCATTCTGTACACGGCACTGTACATTCCCTATTCCACACCTCCTCCTTATGTACACGGCACTGTGCATTCCCTATTCCACACCTCCTCATTATGTACACGGCACTGTACATTCCCTATTCCACACCTCCTCATTCTGTATACGGCACTGTACATTCCCTATTCCACACCTCCTCATTCTGTACACGGCACTGTACATTCCCTATTCCACACCTCCTCATTTTGTACACGGCACTGTACATTCCCTATTCCACACTTCCTCATTCTGCACACGGCACTGTACATTCCCTATTCCACACCTCCTCATTCTGTACACGGCACTGTACATTCCCTATTCCACACTTCCTCATTCTGCACACGGCACTGTACATTCCCTATTCCACACCTCCTCATTCTGTACACGACACTGTACATTCCCTATTCCACACCTCCTCATTCTGTACACGACACTGTACATTCCCTATTCCACACCTCCTCATTCTGTACACGACACTGTGCATTCCATATTCCACACTTCCTCATTCTGTACACGGCACTGTACATTCCTTATTCCACACCTCCTCATTCTGTACACGGCACTGTACATTCCCTATTCCACACCTCCTCATTCTGTACACGGCACTGTACATTCCCTATTCCACACCTCCTCCTTATGTACACGACATTGTGCATTCCATATTCCACACTTCCTCATTCTGTACACGGCACTGTACATTCCCTATACCATACCCCCTCATTCTATACACGGCACTGTACATTCCATATTCCACACTTCCTCATTCTGTACACGGCACTGTACATTCCCTATTACACACTTCCTCATTCTGCACATGGCACTGTGCATTCCTTATTCCACACCTCCTCATTCTGTACACGGCACTGTACATTCCCTATACCATACCCCCTCATTCTATACACGGCACTGTACATTCCATATTCCACACTTCCTCATTCTGTACACGGCACTGTACATTCCCTATTCCACACTTCCTCATTCTGTACACGGCACTGTACATTCCATATTCCACACTTCCTCATTCTGTACACGGCACTGTACATTCCCTATTCCACACTTCCTCATTCTGCACATGGCACTGTACATTCCCTATTCCACACCTCCTCATTCTGTACACGGCACTGTACATTCCCTATTCCACACCTCCTCATTCTGTACACGGCACTGTACATTCCCTATTCCACACCTCCTCATTCTGTACACGGCACTGTACATTCCCTATTCCACACTTCCTCATTCTGTACACGGCATTGTACATTCCCTATTCCACACCTCCTCATTCTGTACACGACACTGTGCATTCCATATTCCACACTTCCTCATTCTGTACACGGCACTGTACATTCCTTATTCCACACCTCCTCATTCTGTACACGGCACTGTACATTCCCTATTCCACACCTCCTCATTCTGTACACGGCACTGTACATTCCCTATTCCACACCTCCTCCTTATGTACACGACATTGTGCATTCCATATTCCACACTTCCTCATTCTGTACACGGCACTGTACATTCCCTATACCATACCCCCTCATTCTATACACGGCACTGTACATTCCATATTCCACACTTCCTCATTCTGTACACGGCACTGTACATTCCCTATTACACACTTCCTCATTCTGCACATGGCACTGTACATTCCCTATTCCACACCTCCTCATTCTGTACACGGCACTGTACATTCCCTATTCCACACCTCCTCATTCTGCACATGGCACTGTACATTCCTTATTCCACACCTCCTCATTCTGTACACGGCACTGTACATTCCCTATACCATACCCCCTCATTCTATACACGGCACTGTACATTCCATATTCCACACTTCCTCATTCTGTACACGGCACTGTACATTCCCTATTCCACACTTCCTCATTCTGTACACGGCACTGTACATTCCATATTCCACACTTCCTCATTCTGTACACGGCACTGTACATTCCCTATTCCACACTTCCTCATTCTGCACATGGCACTGTACATTCCCTATTCCACACCTCCTCATTCTGTACACGGCACTGTACATTCCCTATTCCACACCTCCTCATTCTGTACACGGCACTGTACATTCCCTATTCCACACCTCCTCATTCTGTACACGGCATTGTACATTCCCTATTCCACACCTCCTCATTCTGTACACGGCACTGTACATTCCCTATTCCACACCTCCTCATTCTGTACACGGCACTGTACATTCCCTATTCCACACCTCCTCATTCTGCACACGGCACTGTACATTCCCTATTCCACACTTCCTCATTCTGTACACGGCACTGTACATTCCTTATTCCACACCTCCTCATTTTGTACACGGCACTGTACATTCCCTATTCCACACTTCCTCATTCTGTACACGGCACTGTACATTCCCTATTCCACACCTCCTCCTTATGTACACAACACTGTGCATTCCTTATTCCACACTTCCTCATTCTGTACACGGCACTGTACATTCCTTATTCCACACCTCCTCATTCTGTACACGGCACTGTACATTCCCTATTCCACACCTCCTCCTTATGTACACGGCACTGTGCATTCCCTATTCCACACCTCCTCATTATGTACACGGCACTGTACATTCCCTATTCCACACCTCCTCATTCTGTATACGGCACTGTACATTCCCTATTCCACACCTCCTCATTCTGTACACGGCACTGTACATTCCCTATTCCACACCTCCTCCTTATGTACACGACACTGTGCATTCCTTATTCCACACTTCCTCATTCTGTACACGGCACTGTACATTCCTTATTCCACACCTCCTCATTCTGTACACGGCACTGTACATTCCCTATTCCACACCTCCTCCTTATGTACACGGCACTGTGCATTCCCTATTCCACACCTCCTCATTATGTACACGGCACTGTACATTCCCTATTCCACACCTCCTCATTCTGTATACGGCACTGTACATTCCCTATTCCACACCTCCTCATTCTGTACACGGCACTGTACATTCCCTATTCCACACCTCCTCATTTTGTACACGGCACTGTACATTCCCTATTCCACACTTCCTCATTCTGCACACGGCACTGTACATTCCCTATTCCACACCTCCTCCTTATGTACACGACACTGTGCATTCCATATTCCACACTTCCTCATTCTGTACACGGCACTGTACATTCCTTATTCCACACCTCCTCATTCTGTACACGGCACTGTACATTCCCTATTCCACACCTCCTCATTCTGTACACGGCACTGTACATTCCCTATTCCACACCTCCTCATTCTGTACACGGCACTGTACATTCCCTATTCCACACCTCCTCATTCTGTACACGGCATTGTACATTCCCTATTCCACACCTCCTCATTCTGTACACGGCACTGTACATTCCCTATTCCACACCTCCTCATTCTGTACACGGCACTGTACATTCCCTATTCCACACTTCCTCATTCTGCACACGGCACTGTACATTCCCTATTCCACACCTCCTCCTTATGTACACAACACTGTGCATTCCTTATTCCACACTTCCTCATTCTGTACACGGCACTGTACATTCCTTATTCCACACCTCCTCATTCTGTACACGGCACTGTACATTCCCTATTCCACACCTCCTCATTCTGTACACGGCATTGTACATTCCCTATTCCACACCTCCTCATTCTGTACACGGCACTGTACATTCCCTATTCCACACCTCCTCATTCTGTACACGGCACTGTACATTCCCTATTCCACACTTCCTCATTCTGCACACGGCACTGTACATTCCCTATTCCACACCTCCTCCTTATGTACACAACACTGTGCATTCCTTATTCCACACTTCCTCATTCTGTACACGGCACTGTACATTCCTTATTCCACACCTCCTCATTTTGTACACGGCACTGTACATTCCCTATTCCACACTTCCTCATTCTGTACACGGCACTGTACATTCCTTATTCCACACCTCCTCATTCTGTACACGGCACTGTACATTCCCTATTCCACACCTCCTCCTTATGTACACGGCACTGTGCATTCCCTATTCCACACCTCCTCATTATGTACACGGCACTGTACATTCCCTATTCCACACCTCCTCATTCTGTATACGGCACTGTACATTCCCTATTCCACACCTCCTCATTCTGTACACGGCACTGTACATTCCCTATTCCACACCTCCTCATTCTGTACACGGCACTGTACATTCCCTATTCCACACTTCCTCATTCTGCACACGGCACTGTACATTCCCTATTCCACACCTCCTCATTTTGTACACGGCACTGTACATTCCCTATTCCACACTTCCTCATTCTGCACACGGCACTGTACATTCCCTATTCCACACCTCCTCCTTATGTACACAACACTGTGCATTCCTTATTCCACACTTCCTCATTCTGTACACGGCACTGTACATTCCTTATTCCACACCTCCTCATTTTGTACACGGCACTGTACATTCCCTATTCCACACTTCCTCATTCTGTACACGGCACTGTACATTCCTTATTCCACACCTCCTCATTCTGTACACGGCACTGTACATTCCCTATTCCACACCTCCTCCTTATGTACACGACACTGTGCATTCCATATTCCACACCTCCTCATTCTGTACACGGCACTGTACATTCCCTATTCCACACTTCCTCATTCTGCACACGGCACTGTACATTCCCTATTCCACACCTCCTCCTTATGTACACGACACTGTGCATTCCATATTCCACACTTCCTCATTCTGTACACGGCACTGTACATTCCCTATTCCACACCTCCTCATTCTGTACACGGCACTGTACATTCCATATTCCACACTTCCTCATTCTGTACACGGCACTGTACATTCCCTATTCCACACCTCCTCATTCTGTACACGGCACTGTACATTCCCTATTCCACACCTCCTCATTCTGTACACGGCACTGTACATTCCCTATTCCACACTTCCTCATTCTGCACACGGCACTGTACATTCCCTATTCCACACCTCCTCATTCTGTACACGGCACTGTACATTCCCTATTCCACACTTCCTCATTCTGTACACGGCACTGTACATTCCCTATTCCACACCTCCTCATTCTGTACACGGCACTGTACATTCCATATTCCACACTTCCTCATTCTGTACACGGCATTGTACATTCCCTATTCCACACCTCCTCATTCTGTACACGGCACTGTACATTCCCTATTCCACACCTCCTCATTCTGTACACGGCACTGTACATTCCCTATTCCACACTTCCTCATTCTGCACACGGCACTGTACATTCCCTATTCCACACCTCCTCATTTTGTACACGGCACTGTACATTCCCTATTCCACACTTCCTCATTCTGCACACGGCACTGTACATTCCCTATTCCACACCTCCTCCTTATGTACACAACACTGTGCATTCCTTATTCCACACTTCCTCATTCTGTACACGGCACTGTACATTCCTTATTCCACACCTCCTCATTCTGTACACGGCACTGTACATTCCCTATTCCACACCTCCTCATTTTGTACACGGCACTGTACATTCCCTATTCCACACCTCCTCCTTATGTACACAACACTGTGCATTCCTTATTCCACACTTCCTCATTCTGTACACGGCACTGTACATTCCTTATTCCACACCTCCTCATTTTGTACACGGCACTGTACATTCCCTATTCCACACTTCCTCATTCTGTACACGGCACTGTACATTCCTTATTCCACACCTCCTCATTCTGTACACGGCACTGTACATTCCCTATTCCACACCTCCTCCTTATGTACACGGCACTGTGCATTCCCTATTCCACACCTCCTCATTATGTACACGGCACTGTACATTCCCTATTCCACACCTCCTCATTCTGTATACGGCACTGTACATTCCCTATTCCACACCTCCTCATTCTGTACACGGCACTGTACATTCCCTATTCCACACCTCCTCATTCTGTACACGGCACTGTACATTCCCTATTCCACACTTCCTCATTCTGCACACGGCACTGTACATTCCCTATTCCACACCTCCTCCTTATGTACACGACACTGTGCATTCCATATTCCACACCTCCTCATTCTGTACACGGCACTGTACATTCCTTATTCCACACCTCCTCATTCTGTACACGGCACTGTACATTCCCTATTCCACACCTCCTCATTCTGTACACGGCACTGTACATTCCCTATTCCACACTTCCTCATTCTGCACACGGCACTGTACATTCCCTATTCCACACCTCCTCCTTATGTACACGACACTGTGCATTCCATATTCCACACCTCCTCATTCTGTACACGGCACTGTACATTCCCTATTCCACACCTCCTCCTTATGTACACGACACTGTGCATTCCTTATTCCACACTTCCTCATTCTGTACACGGCACTGTACATTCCTTATTCCACACCTCCTCATTCTGTACACGGCACTGTACATTCCCTATTCCACACCTCCTCCTTATGTACACAACACTGTGCATTCCTTATTCCACACTTCCTCATTCTGTACACGGCACTGTACATTCCTTATTCCACACCTCCTCATTCTGTACACGGCACTGTACATTCCCTATTCCACACCTCCTCCTTATGTACACGGCACTGTGCATTCCCTATTCCACACCTCCTCATTATGTACACGGCACTGTACATTCCCTATTCCACACCTCCTCATTCTGTATACGGCACTGTACATTCCCTATTCCACACCTCCTCATTCTGTACACGGCACTGTACATTCCCTATTCCACACCTCCTCATTTTGTACACGGCACTGTACATTCCCTATTCCACACTTCCTCATTCTGCACACGGCACTGTACATTCCCTATTCCACACCTCCTCATTTTGTACACGGCACTGTACATTCCCTATTCCACACTTCCTCATTCTGTACACGGCACTGTACATTCCCTATTCCACACCTCCTCCTTATGTACACGACACTGTGCATTCCATATTCCACACTTCCTCATTCTGTACACGGCACTGTACATTCCTTATTCCACACCTCCTCATTCTGTACACGGCACTGTACATTCCCTATTCCACACCTCCTCATTCTGTACACGGCACTGTACATTCCCTATTCCACACCTCCTCATTCTGTACACGGCATTGTACATTCCCTATTCCACACCTCCTCATTCTGTACACGGCACTGTACATTCCCTATTCCACACCTCCTCATTCTGTACACGGCACTGTACATTCCCTATTCCACACTTCCTCATTCTGCACACGGCACTGTACATTCCCTATTCCACACCTCCTCATTTTGTACACGGCACTGTACATTCCCTATTCCACACTTCCTCATTCTGCACACGGCACTGTACATTCCCTATTCCACACCTCCTCATTATGTACACAACACTGTGCATTCCTTATTCCACACTTCCTCATTCTGTACACGGCACTGTACATTCCCTATTCCACACCTCCTCATTCTGTACACGGCATTGTACATTCCTTATTCCACACCTCCTCATTCTGTACACGGCACTGTACATTCCCTATTCCACACCTCCTCATTCTGTACACGGCACTGTACATTCCCTATTCCACACTTCCTCATTCTGCACACGGCACTGTACATTCCCTATTCCACACCTCCTCATTTTGTACACGGCACTGTACATTCCCTATTCCACACTTCCTCATTCTGCACACGGCACTGTACATTCCCTATTCCACACCTCCTCCTTATGTACACAACACTGTGCATTCCTTATTCCACACTTCCTCATTCTGTACACGGCACTGTACATTCCTTATTCCACACCTCCTCATTCTGTACACGGCACTGTACATTCCCTATTCCACACCTCCTCCTTATGTACACGGCACTGTGCATTCCCTATTCCACACCTCCTCATTATGTACACGGCACTGTACATTCCCTATTCCACACCTCCTCATTCTGTATACGGCACTGTACATTCCCTATTCCACACCTCCTCATTCTGTACACGGCACTGTACATTCCCTATTCCACACCTCCTCATTCTGTACACGGCACTGTACATTCCCTATTCCACACTTCCTCATTCTGCACACGGCACTGTGCATTCCATATTCCACACCTCCTCATTCTGTACACGGCACTGTACATTCCCTATTCCACACCTCCTCCTTATGTACACGACACTGTGCATTCCTTATTCCACACTTCCTCATTCTGTACACGGCACTGTACATTCCCTATTCCACACCTCCTCATTCTGTACACGGCACTGTACATTCCCTATTCCACACTTCCTCATTCTGCACACGGCACTGTACATTCCCTATTCCACACCTCCTCATTCTGTACACGGCACTGTACATTCCCTATTCCACACTTCCTCATTCTGCACACGGCACTGTACATTCCCTATTCCACACCTCCTCATTCTGTACACGGCACTGTACATTCCCTATTCCACACCTCCTCATTCTGTACACGGCACTGTACATTCCCTATTCCACACCTCCTCATTCTGTACACGGCACTGTACATTCCCTATTCCACACCTCCTCATTCTGTACACGGCATTGTACATTCCCTATTCCACACCTCCTCATTCTGTACACGGCACTGTACATTCCCTATTCCACACCTCCTCATTCTGTACACGGCACTGTACATTCCCTATTCCACACCTCCTCATTTTGTACACGGCACTGTACATTCCCTATTCCACACTTCCTCATTCTGCACACGGCACTGTACATTCCCTATTCCACACCTCCTCATTTTGTACACGGCACTGTACATTCCCTATTCCACACTTCCTCATTCTGCACACGGCACTGTACATTCCCTATTCCACACCTCCTCCTTATGTACACAACACTGTGCATTCCTTATTCCACACTTCCTCATTCTGTACACGGCACTGTACATTCCTTATTCCACACCTCCTCATTTTGTACACGGCACTGTACATTCCCTATTCCACACTTCCTCATTCTGTACACGGCACTGTACATTCCTTATTCCACACCTCCTCATTCTGTACACGGCACTGTACATTCCCTATTCCACACCTCCTCCTTATGTACACGGCACTGTGCATTCCCTATTCCACACCTCCTCATTATGTACACGGCACTGTACATTCCCTATTCCACACCTCCTCATTCTGTATACGGCACTGTACATTCCCTATTCCACACCTCCTCATTCTGTACACGGCACTGTACATTCCCTATTCCACACCTCCTCATTCTGTACACGGCACTGTACATTCCCTATTCCACACTTCCTCATTCTGCACACGGCACTGTACATTCCCTATTCCACACTTCCTCATTTTGTACACGGCACTGTACATTCCCTATTCCACACCTCCTCCTTATGTACACGACACTGTGCATTCCATATTCCACACTTCCTCATTCTGTACACGGCACTGTACATTCCTTATTCCACACCTCCTCATTTTGTACACGGCACTGTACATTCCCTATTCCACACTTCCTCATTCTGTACACGGCACTGTACATTCCCTATTCCACACCTCCTCCTTATGTACACAACACTGTGCATTCCTTATTCCACACTTCCTCATTCTGTACACGGCACTGTACATTCCTTATTCCACACCTCCTCATTCTGTACACGGCACTGTACATTCCCTATTCCACACCTCCTCCTTATGTACACGGCACTGTGCATTCCCTATTCCACACCTCCTCATTATGTACACGGCACTGTACATTCCCTATTCCACACCTCCTCATTCTGTATACGGCACTGTACATTCCCTATTCCACACCTCCTCATTCTGTACACGGCACTGTACATTCCCTATTCCACACCTCCTCATTTTGTACACGGCACTGTACATTCCCTATTCCACACTTCCTCATTCTGCACACGGCACTGTACATTCCCTATTCCACACCTCCTCCTTATGTACACGACACTGTACATTCCCTATTCCACACTTCCTCATTCTGTACACGGCACTGTACATTCCCTATTCCACACCTCCTCATTCTGTACACGGCACTGTACATTCCTTATTCCACACCTCCTCATTCTGTACACGGCACTGTACATTCCCTATTCCACACCTCCTCATTCTGTACACGGCACTGTACATTCCCTATTCCACACCTCCTCATTCTGTACACGGCACTGTACATTCCCTATTCCACACCTCCTCATTCTGTACACGGCATTGTACATTCCCTATTCCACACCTCCTCATTCTGTACACGGCACTGTACATTCCCTATTCCACACTTCCTCATTCTGCACACGGCACTGTACATTCCCTATTCCACACCTCCTCATTTTGTACACGGCACTGTACATTCCCTATTCCACACTTCCTCATTCTGCACACGGCACTGTACATTCCCTATTCCACACCTCCTCCTTATGTACACAACACTGTGCATTCCTTATTCCACACTTCCTCATTCTGTACACGGCACTGTACATTCCTTATTCCACACCTCCTCATTCTGTACACGGCACTGTACATTCCCTATTCCACACCTCCTCCTTATGTACACGGCACTGTGCATTCCCTATTCCACACCTCCTCATTATGTACACGGCACTGTACATTCCCTATTCCACACCTCCTCATTCTGTATACGGCACTGTACATTCCCTATTCCACACCTCCTCATTCTGTATACGGCACTGTACATTCCCTATTCCACACCTCCTCATTCTGTACACGGCACTGTACATTCCCTATTCCACACCTCCTCATTCTGTACACGGCACTGTACATTCCCTATTCCACACTTCCTCATTCTGTACACGGCACTGTACATTCCCTATTCCACACCTCCTCATTCTGTACACGGCACTGTACATTCCCTATTCCACACTTCCTCATTCTGTACACGGCACTGTACATTCCCTATTCCACACTTCCTCATTCTGCACACGGCACTGTACATTCCCTATTCCACACTTCCTCATTCTGCACACGACACTGTACATTCCCTATTCCACACCTCCTCATTTTGTACACGGCACTGTACATTCCCTATTCCACACCTCCTCATTCTGTACACGGCACTGTACATTCCCTATTCCACACTTCCTCATTCTGCACACGGCACTGTACATTCCCTATTCCACACTTCCTCATTCTGCACACGACACTGTACATTCCCTATTCCACACCTCCTCATTCTGTACACGGCACTGTACATTCCCTATTCCACACTTCCTCATTCTGTACACGGCACTGTACATTCCCTATTCCACACTTCCTCATTCTGCACACGACACTGTACATTCCCTATTCCACACCTCCTCCTTATGTACACGGCACTGTACATTCCCTATTCCACACTTCCTCATTCTGCACACGGCACTGTACATTCCCTATTCCACACCTCCTCCTTATGTACACGACACTGTGCATTCCTTATTCCACACTTCCTCATTCTGTACACGGCACTGTACATTCCTTATTCCACACCTCCTCATTCTGTACACGGCACTGTACATTCCCTATTCCACACCTCCTCCTTATGTACACGGCACTGTGCATTCCCTATTCCACACCTCCTCATTATGTACACGGCACTGTACATTCCCTATTCCACACCTCCTCATTCTGTATACGGCACTGTACATTCCCTATTCCACACCTCCTCATTCTGTACACGGCACTGTACATTCCCTATTCCACACCTCCTCATTTTGTACACGGCACTGTACATTCCCTATTCCACACTTCCTCATTCTGCACACGGCACTGTACATTCCCTATTCCACACCTCCTCCTTATGTACACGACACTGTACATTCCCTATTCCACACCTCCTCATTCTGTACACGGCACTGTACATTCCTTATTCCACACCTCCTCATTCTGTACACGACACTGTACATTCCCTATTCCACACCTCCTCATTCTGTACACGGCACTGTACATTCCATATTCCACACCTCCTCATTCTGTACACGGCACTGTACATTCCCTATTCCACACTTCCTCATTCTGTACACGGCACTGTACATTCCTTATTCCACACCTCCTCATTCTGTACACGGCACTGTACATTCCCTATTCCACACCTCCTCATTCTGTACACGGCACTGTACATTCCCTATTCCACACCTCCTCATTCTGTACACGGCACTGTACATTCCCTATTCCACACTTCCTCATTCTGCACACGGCACTGTGCATTCCCTATTCCACACCTCCTCCTTATGTACACGGCACTGTACATTCCCTATTCCACACCTCCTCCTTATGTACACGGCACTGTACATTCCCTATTCCACACCTCCTCCTTATGTACACAACACTGTGCATTCCTTATTCCACACTTCCTCATTCTGTACACGGCACTGTACATTCCCTATTCCACACCTCCTCATTTTGTACACGGCACTGTACATTCCCTATTCCACACTTCCTCATTCTGCACACGGCACTGTACATTCCCTATTCCACACTTCCTCATTCTGTACACGGCACTGTACATTCCCTATTCCACACCTCCTCCTTATGTACACAACACTGTGCATTCCTTATTCCACACTTCCTCATTCTGTACACGGCACTGTACATTCCCTATTCCACACCTCCTCATTTTGTACACGGCACTGTACATTCCCTATTCCACACTTCCTCATTCTGCACACGGCACTGTACATTCCTTATTCCACACTTCCTCATTCTGTACACGGCACTGTACATTCCTTATTCCACACCTCCTCATTCTGTATACGGCACTGTACATTCCTTATTCCACACCTCCTCATTCTGTACACGGCACTGTACATTCCCTATTCCACACCTCCTCCTTATGTACACGGCACTGTGCATTCCCTATTCCACACCTCCTCATTATGTACACGGCACTGTACATTCCCTATTCCACACCTCCTCATTCTGTACACGGCACTGTACATTCCCTATTCCACACCTCCTCATTCTGTACACGGCACTGTACATTCCCTATTCCACACTTCCTCATTCTGCACACGGCACTGTACATTCCCTATTCCACACCTCCTCATTCTGTACACGGCACTGTACATTCCCTATTCCACACCTCCTCATTCTGTACACGGCACTGTACATTCCCTATTCCACACCTCCTCATTCTGCACACGGCACTGTACATTCCCTATTCCACACTTCCTCATTCTGTACACGGCACTGTACATTCCTTATTCCACACCTCCTCATTTTGTACACGGCACTGTACATTCCCTATTCCACACTTCCTCATTCTGTACACGGCACTGTACATTCCTTATTCCACACCTCCTCATTCTGTACACGGCACTGTACATTCCCTATTCCACACCTCCTCCTTATGTACACGGCACTGTACATTCCCTATTCCACACCTCCTCATTCTGTACACGGCACTGTACATTCCCTATTCCACACCTCCTCATTTTGTACACGGCACTGTACATTCCCTATTCCACACTTCCTCATTCTGCACACGGCACTGTACATTCCCTATTCCACACCTCCTCATTCTGTACACTGCACTGTACATTCCCTATTCCACACCTCCTCATTCTGTACACGGCACTGTACATTCCCTATTCCACACCTCCTCATTCTGTACACGGCACTGTACATTCCCTATTCCACACCTCCTCCTTATGTACACGACACTGTGCATTCCATATTCCACACTTCCTCATTCTGTACACGGCACTGTACATTCCTTATTCCACACCTCCTCATTCTGTACACGGCACTGTACATTCCCTATTCCACACCTCCTCATTCTGTACACGGCACTGTACATTCCCTATTCCACACCTCCTCCTTATGTACACGACACTGTACATTCCCTATTCCACACCTCCTCATTCTGTACACGGCACTGTACATTCCCTATTCCACACCTCCTCATTCTGCACATGGCACTGTACATTCCCTATTCCACACCTCCTCATTCTGTACACGGCACTGTACATTCCCTATACCATACCCCCTCATTCTATACACGGCACTGTACATTCCATATTCCACACTTCCTCATTCTGTACACGGCACTGTACATTCCCTATTACACACTTCCTCATTCTGCACATGGCACTGTACATTCCCTATTCCACACCTCCTCATTCTGTACACGGCACTGTACATTCCCTATTCCACACCTCCTCATTCTGCACATGGCACTGTACATTCCCTATTCCACACCTCCTCATTCTGTACACGGCACTGTACATTCCCTATACCATACCCCCTCATTCTGTACACGGCACTGTACATTCCCTATTCCACACCTCCTCATTCTGTACACGGCACTGTACATTCCCTATACCATACCCCCTCATTCTATACACGGCACTGTACATTCCATATTCCACACTTCCTCATTCTGTACACGGCACTGTACATTCCCTATTCCACACCTCCTCCTTATGTACACAACACTGTGCATTCCTTATTCCACACTTCCTCATTCTGTACACGGCACTGTACATTCCTTATTCCACACCTCCTCATTCTGTACACGGCACTGTACATTCCCTATTCCACACCTCCTCATTCTGTACACGGCACTGTACATTCCCTATTCCACACCTCCTCCTTATGTACACGACACTGTACATTCCCTATTCCACACCTCCTCATTCTGTATACGGCACTGTACATTCCCTATTCCACACCTCCTCATTCTGTACACGGCACTGTACATTCCCTATTCCACACCTCCTCATTTTGTACACGGCACTGTACATTCCCTATTCCACACTTCCTCATTCTGCACACGGCACTGTACATTCCCTATTCCACACCTCCTCATTCTGTACACGGCACTGTACATTCCCTATTCCACACCTCCTCATTCTGTACACGGCACTGTACATTCCCTATTCCACACCTCCTCATTCTGCACACGGCACTGTACATTCCCTATTCCACACCTCCTCATTTTGTACACGGCACTGTACATTCCCTATTCCACACTTCCTCATTCTGTACACGGCACTGTACATTCCTTATTCCACACCTCCTCATTCTGTACACGGCACTGTACATTCCCTATTCCACACCTCCTCCTTATGTACACGGCACTGTGCATTCCCTATTCCACACCTCCTCATTATGTACACGGCACTGTACATTCCCTATTCCACACCTCCTCATTCTGTATACGGCACTGTACATTCCCTATTCCACACCTCCTCATTCTGTACACGGCACTGTACATTCCCTATTCCACACCTCCTCATTTTGTACACGGCACTGTACATTCCCTATTCCACACTTCCTCATTCTGCACACGGCACTGTACATTCCCTATTCCACACCTCCTCATTCTGTACACGACACTGTGCATTCCATATTCCACACTTCCTCATTCTGTACACGGCACTGTACATTCCTTATTCCACACCTCCTCATTCTGTACACGGCACTGTACATTCCCTATTCCACACCTCCTCATTCTGTACACGGCACTGTACATTCCCTATTCCACACCTCCTCCTTATGTACACGACATTGTGCATTCCATATTCCACACTTCCTCATTCTGTACACGGCACTGTACATTCCCTATTCCACACCTCCTCATTCTATACACGGCACTGTACATTCCATATTCCACACTTCCTCATTCTGTACACGGCACTGTACATTCCCTATTACACACTTCCTCATTCTGCACATGGCACTGTACATTCCCTATTCCACACCTCCTCATTCTGTACACGGCACTGTACATTCCCTATACCATACCCCCTCATTCTATACACGGCACTGTACATTCCATATTCCACACTTCCTCATTCTGTACACGGCACTGTACATTCCCTATTCCACACCTCCTCATTCTGTACACGGCACTGTACATTCCCTATACCATACCCCCTCATTCTATACACGGCACTGTACATTCCATATTCCACACTTCCTCATTCTGTACACGGCACTGTACATTCCCTATTCCACACTTCCTCATTCTGCACATGGCACTGTACATTCCCTATTCCACACCTCCTCATTCTGTACACGGCACTGTACATTCCCTATTCCACACCTCCTCATTCTGTACACGGCACTGTACATTCCCTATTCCACACCTCCTCATTCTGTACACGGCACTGTACATTCCCTATTCCACACCTCCTCATTCTGCACATGGCACTGTACATTCCCTATTCCACACCTCCTCATTCTGTACACGGCACTGTACATTCCCTATACCATACCCCCTCATTCTATACACGGCACTGTACATTCCATATTCCACACTTCCTCATTCTGTACACGGCACTGTACATTCCCTATTCCACACCTCCTCCTTATGTACACGGCACTGTGCATTCCCTATTCCACACCTCCTCATTATGTACACGGCACTGTACATTCCCTATTCCACACCTCCTCATTCTGTATACGGCACTGTACATTCCCTATTCCACACCTCCTCATTCTGTACACGGCACTGTACATTCCCTATTCCACACCTCCTCATTTTGTACACGGCACTGTACATTCCCTATTCCACACTTCCTCATTCTGCACACGGCACTGTACATTCCCTATTCCACACCTCCTCATTCTGTACACTGCACTGTACATTCCCTATTCCACACCTCCTCATTCTGTACACGGCACTGTACATTCCCTATTCCACACCTCCTCATTCTGTACACGGCACTGTACATTCCCTATTCCACACCTCCTCATTCTGTACACGGCACTGTACATTCCCTATTCCACACCTCCTCCTTATGTACACGACACTGTGCATTCCATATTCCACACTTCCTCATTCTGTACACGGCACTGTGCATTCCCTATTCCACACTTCCTCATTATGTACACGGCACTGTACATTCCCTATTCCACACCTCCTCATTCTGTATACGGCACTGTACATTCCCTATTCCACACCTCCTCATTCTGTACACGGCACTGTACATTCCCTATTCCACACCTCCTCATTTTGTACACGGCACTGTACATTCCCTATTCCACACTTCCTCATTCTGCACACGGCACTGTACATTCCCTATTCCACACCTCCTCCTTATGTACACGACATTGTGCATTCCATATTCCACACTTCCTCATTCTGTACACGGCACTGTACATTCCCTATTCCACACCTCCTCATTCTATACACGGCACTGTACATTCCCTATTCCACACTTCCTCATTCTGCACACGGCACTGTACATTCCCTATTCCACACCTCCTCATTCTGTACACTGCACTGTACATTCCCTATTCCACACCTCCTCATTCTGTACACGGCACTGTACATTCCCTATTCCACACCTCCTCATTCTGTACACGGCACTGTACATTCCCTATTCCACACCTCCTCATTCTGTACACGGCACTGTACATTCCCTATTCCACACCTCCTCCTTATGTACACGACACTGTGCATTCCATATTCCACACTTCCTCATTCTGTACACGGCACTGTACATTCCCTATTCCACACCTCCTCATTCTGTACACGACACTGTGCATTCCATATTCCACACTTCCTCATTATGTACACGGCACTGTACATTCCCTATTCCACACCTCCTCATTCTGTATACGGCACTGTACATTCCCTATTCCACACCTCCTCATTCTGTACACGGCACTGTACATTCCTTATTCCACACCTCCTCATTCTGTACACGGCACTGTACATTCCCTATTCCACACCTCCTCATTCTGTACACGGCACTGTACATTCCCTATTCCACACCTCCTCCTTATGTACACGACATTGTGCATTCCATATTCCACACTTCCTCATTCTGTACACGGCACTGTACATTCCCTATTCCACACCTCCTCATTCTATACACGGCACTGTACATTCCATATTCCACACTTCCTCATTCTGTACACGGCACTGTACATTCCCTATTACACACTTCCTCATTCTGTACACGGCACTGTACATTCCCTATTCCACACCTCCTCATTCTGTACACGGCACTGTACATTCCCTATACCATACCCCCTCATTCTATACACGGCACTGTACATTCCATATTCCACACTTCCTCATTCTGTACACGGCACTGTACATTCCCTATTCCACACCTCCTCATTCTGTACACGGCACTGTACATTCCCTATACCATACCCCCTCATTCTATACACGGCACTGTACATTCCATATTCCACACTTCCTCATTCTGTACACGGCACTGTACATTCCCTATTCCACACTTCCTCATTCTGTACACGGCACTGTACATTCCATATTCCACACTTCCTCATTCTGTACACGGCACTGTACATTCCCTATTCCACACTTCCTCATTCTGCACATGGCACTGTACATTCCCTATTCCACACCTCCTCATTCTGTACACGGCACTGTACATTCCCTATTCCACACCTCCTCATTCTGTACACGGCACTGTACATTCCCTATTCCACACCTCCTCATTCTGTACACGGCACTGTACATTCCCTATTCCACACCTCCTCATTCTGCACATGGCACTGTACATTCCCTATTCCACACCTCCTCATTCTGTACACGGCACTGTACATTCCCTATACCATACCCCCTCATTCTATACACGGCACTGTACATTCCATATTCCACACTTCCTCATTCTGTACACGGCACTGTACATTCCCTATTCCACACCTCCTCATTATGTACACGGCACTGTACATTCCCTATTCCACACCTCCTCATTCTGTATACGGCACTGTACATTCCCTATTCCACACCTCCTCATTCTGTACACGGCACTGTACATTCCCTATTCCACACCTCCTCATTTTGTACACGGCACTGTACATTCCCTATTCCACACTTCCTCATTCTGCACACGGCACTGTACATTCCCTATTCCACACCTCCTCATTCTGTACACTGCACTGTACATTCCCTATTCCACACCTCCTCATTCTGTACACGGCACTGTACATTCCCTATTCCACACCTCCTCATTCTGTACACGGCACTGTACATTCCCTATTCCACACCTCCTCATTCTGTACACGGCACTGTACATTCCCTATTCCACACCTCCTCCTTATGTACACGACACTGTGCATTCCATATTCCACACTTCCTCATTCTGTACACGGCACTGTACATTCCTTATTCCACACCTCCTCATTCTGTACACGGCACTGTACATTCCCTATTCCACACCTCCTCATTCTGTACACGGCACTGTACATTCCCTATTCCACACCTCCTCCTTATGTACACGACACTGTACATTCCCTATTCCACACCTCCTCATTCTGTACACGACATTGTGCATTCCATATTCCACACTTCCTCATTCTGTACACGGCACTGTACATTCCCTATACCATACCCCCTCATTCTATACACGGCACTGTACATTCCATATTCCACACTTCCTCATTCTGTACACGGCACTGTACATTCCCTATTCCACACCTCCTCATTCTGTACACGGCACTGTACATTCCCTATACCATACCCCCTCATTCTATACACGGCACTGTACATTCCATATTCCACACTTCCTCATTCTGTACACGGCACTGTACATTCCCTATTCCACACTTCCTCATTCTGTACACGGCACTGTACATTCCATATTCCACACTTCCTCATTCTGTACACGGCACTGTACATTCCCTATTCCACACTTCCTCATTCTGCACATGGCACTGTACATTCCCTATTCCACACCTCCTCATTCTGTACACGGCACTGTACATTCCCTATTCCACACCTCCTCATTCTGTACACGGCACTGTACATTCCCTATTCCACACCTCCTCATTCTGTACACGGCACTGTACATTCCCTATTCCACACCTCCTCATTCTGCACATGGCACTGTACATTCCCTATTCCACACCTCCTCATTCTGTACACGGCACTGTACATTCCCTATACCATACCCCCTCATTCTATACACGGCACTGTACATTCCATATTCCACACTTCCTCATTCTGTACACGGCACTGTACATTCCCTATTCCACACCTCCTCATTATGTACACGGCACTGTACATTCCCTATTCCACACCTCCTCATTCTGTATACGGCACTGTACATTCCCTATTCCACACCTCCTCATTCTGTACACGGCACTGTACATTCCCTATTCCACACCTCCTCATTTTGTACACGGCACTGTACATTCCCTATTCCACACTTCCTCATTCTGCACACGGCACTGTACATTCCCTATTCCACACCTCCTCATTCTGTACACTGCACTGTACATTCCCTATTCCACACCTCCTCATTCTGTACACGGCACTGTACATTCCCTATTCCACACCTCCTCATTCTGTACACGGCACTGTACATTCCCTATTCCACACCTCCTCATTCTGTACACGGCACTGTACATTCCCTATTCCACACCTCCTCCTTATGTACACGACACTGTGCATTCCATATTCCACACTTCCTCATTCTGTACACGGCACTGTACATTCCTTATTCCACACCTCCTCATTCTGTACACGGCACTGTACATTCCCTATTCCACACCTCCTCATTCTGTACACGGCACTGTACATTCCCTATTCCACACCTCCTCCTTATGTACACGACACTGTACATTCCCTATTCCACACCTCCTCATTCTGTACACGACATTGTGCATTCCATATTCCACACTTCCTCATTCTGTACACGGCACTGTACATTCCCTATACCATACCCCCTCATTCTATACACGGCACTGTACATTCCATATTCCACACTTCCTCATTCTGTACACGGCACTGTACATTCCCTATTACACACTTCCTCATTCTGCACACTGCACTGTACATTCCCTATTCCACACCTCCTCCTTATGTACACGGCACTGTACATTCCCTATTCCACACCTCCTCATTCTGTACACGGCACTGTACATTCCCTATTCCACACCTCCTCATTCTGTACACGGCACTGTACATTCCCTATTCCACACCTCCTCATTCTGCACATGGCACTGTACATTCCCTATTCCACACCTCCTCATTCTGTACACGGCACTGTACATTCCCTATACCATACCCCCTCATTCTATACACGGCACTGTACATTCCATATTCCACACTTCCTCATTCTGTACACGGCACTGTACATTCCCTATTCCACACCTCCTCCTTATGTACACAACACTGTGCATTCCTTATTCCACACTTCCTCATTCTGTACACGGCACTGTACATTCCTTATTCCACACCTCCTCATTCTGTACACGGCACTGTACATTCCCTATTCCACACCTCCTCCTTATGTACACGGCACTGTGCATTCCCTATTCCACACCTCCTCATTATGTACACGGCACTGTACATTCCCTATTCCACACCTCCTCATTCTGTATACGGCACTGTACATTCCCTATTCCACACCTCCTCATTCTGTACACGGCACTGTACATTCCCTATTCCACACCTCCTCATTTTGTACACGGCACTGTACATTCCCTATTCCACACTTCCTCATTCTGCACACGGCACTGTACATTCCCTATTCCACACCTCCTCATTCTGTACACGGCACTGTACATTCCCTATTCCACACTTCCTCATTCTGCACACGGCACTGTACATTCCCTATTCCACACCTCCTCATTCTGTACACGACACTGTGCATTCCATATTCCACACTTCCTCATTCTGTACACGGCACTGTACATTCCCTATTCCACACCTCCTCATTCTGTACACGGCACTGTACATTCCCTATTCCACACCTCCTCCTTATGTACACGACATTGTGCATTCCATATTCCACACTTCCTCATTCTGTACACGGCACTGTACATTCCCTATACCATACCCCCTCATTCTATACACGGCACTGTACATTCCATATTCCACACTTCCTCATTCTGTACACGGCACTGTACATTCCCTATTACACACTTCCTCATTCTGCACATGGCACTGTACATTCCCTATTCCACACCTCCTCATTCTGTACACGGCACTGTACATTCCCTATTCCACACCTCCTCATTCTGCACATGGCACTGTACATTCCTTATTCCACACCTCCTCATTCTGTACACGGCACTGTACATTCCCTATACCATACCCCCTCATTCTATACACGGCACTGTACATTCCATATTCCACACTTCCTCATTCTGTACACGGCACTGTACATTCCCTATTCCACACTTCCTCATTCTGTACACGGCACTGTACATTCCATATTCCACACTTCCTCATTCTGTACACGGCACTGTACATTCCCTATTCCACACTTCCTCATTCTGCACATGGCACTGTACATTCCCTATTCCACACCTCCTCATTCTGTACACGGCACTGTACATTCCCTATTCCACACCTCCTCATTCTGTACACGGCACTGTACATTCCCTATTCCACACCTCCTCATTCTGTACACGGCACTGTACATTCCCTATTCCACACTTCCTCATTCTGTACACGGCATTGTACATTCCCTATTCCACACCTCCTCATTCTGTACACGACACTGTGCATTCCATATTCCACACTTCCTCATTCTGTACACGGCACTGTACATTCCTTATTCCACACCTCCTCATTCTGTACACGGCACTGTACATTCCCTATTCCACACCTCCTCATTCTGTACACGGCACTGTACATTCCCTATTCCACACCTCCTCCTTATGTACACGACATTGTGCATTCCATATTCCACACTTCCTCATTCTGTACACGGCACTGTACATTCCCTATACCATACCCCCTCATTCTATACACGGCACTGTACATTCCATATTCCACACTTCCTCATTCTGTACACGGCACTGTACATTCCCTATTACACACTTCCTCATTCTGCACATGGCACTGTACATTCCCTATTCCACACCTCCTCATTCTGTACACGGCACTGTACATTCCCTATTCCACACCTCCTCATTCTGCACATGGCACTGTACATTCCTTATTCCACACCTCCTCATTCTGTACACGGCACTGTACATTCCCTATACCATACCCCCTCATTCTATACACGGCACTGTACATTCCATATTCCACACTTCCTCATTCTGTACACGGCACTGTACATTCCCTATTACACACTTCCTCATTCTGCACATGGCACTGTACATTCCCTATTCCACACCTCCTCATTCTGTACACGGCACTGTACATTCCCTATTCCACACCTCCTCATTCTGCACATGGCACTGTACATTCCTTATTCCACACCTCCTCATTCTGTACACGGCACTGTACATTCCCTATACCATACCCCCTCATTCTATACACGGCACTGTACATTCCCTATTCCACACTTCCTCATTCTGTACACGGCACTGTACATTCCATATTCCACACTTCCTCATTCTGTACACGGCACTGTACATTCCCTATTCCACACTTCCTCATTCTGCACATGGCACTGTACATTCCCTATTCCACACCTCCTCATTCTGTACACGGCACTGTACATTCCCTATTCCACACCTCCTCATTCTGTACACGGCACTGTACATTCCCTATTCCACACCTCCTCATTCTGTACACGGCATTGTACATTCCCTATTCCACACCTCCTCATTCTGTACACGGCACTGTACATTCCCTATTCCACACCTCCTCATTCTGTACACGGCACTGTACATTCCCTATTCCACACCTCCTCATTCTGCACACGGCACTGTACATTCCCTATTCCACACCTCCTCATTCTGTACACGGCACTGTACATTCCCTATTCCACACTTCCTCATTCTGTACACGGCACTGTACATTCCCTATTCCACACCTCCTCCTTATGTACACAACACTGTGCATTCCTTATTCCACACTTCCTCATTCTGTACACGGCACTGTACATTCCTTATTCCACACCTCCTCATTCTGTACACGGCACTGTACATTCCCTATTCCACACCTCCTCCTTATGTACACGGCACTGTGCATTCCCTATTCCACACCTCCTCATTATGTACACGGCACTGTACATTCCCTATTCCACACCTCCTCATTCTGTATACGGCACTGTACATTCCTTATTCCACACCTCCTCATTCTGTACACGGCACTGTACATTCCCTATTCCACACCTCCTCCTTATGTACACGGCACTGTGCATTCCCTATTCCACACCTCCTCATTATGTACACGGCACTGTACATTCCCTATTCCACACCTCCTCATTCTGTATACGGCACTGTACATTCCCTATTCCACACCTCCTCATTCTGTACACGGCACTGTACATTCCCTATTCCACACCTCCTCATTTTGTACACGGCACTGTACATTCCCTATTCCACACTTCCTCATTCTGCACACGGCACTGTACATTCCCTATTCCACACCTCCTCCTTATGTACACGACACTGTGCATTCCATATTCCACACTTCCTCATTCTGTACACGGCACTGTACATTCCTTATTCCACACCTCCTCATTTTGTACACGGCACTGTACATTCCCTATTCCACACCTCCTCATTCTGTACACGGCACTGTACATTCCCTATTCCACACCTCCTCATTCTGTACACGGCACTGTACATTCCCTATTCCACACCTCCTCATTCTGTACACGGCATTGTACATTCCCTATTCCACACCTCCTCATTCTGTACACGGCACTGTACATTCCCTATTCCACACCTCCTCATTCTGTACACGGCACTGTACATTCCCTATTCCACACTTCCTCATTCTGCACACGGCACTGTACATTCCCTATTCCACACCTCCTCATTTTGTACACGGCACTGTACATTCCCTATTCCACACTTCCTCATTCTGCACACGGCACTGTACATTCCCTATTCCACACCTCCTCCTTATGTACACAACACTGTGCATTCCTTATTCCACACTTCCTCATTCTGTACACGGCACTGTACATTCCTTATTCCACACCTCCTCATTCTGTACACGGCACTGTACATTCCCTATTCCACACCTCCTCATTCTGTACACGGCATTGTACATTCCCTATTCCACACCTCCTCATTCTGTACACGGCACTGTACATTCCCTATTCCACACCTCCTCATTCTGTACACGGCACTGTACATTCCCTATTCCACACTTCCTCATTCTGCACACGGCACTGTACATTCCCTATTCCACACCTCCTCCTTATGTACACAACACTGTGCATTCCTTATTCCACACTTCCTCATTCTGTACACGGCACTGTACATTCCTTATTCCACACCTCCTCATTTTGTACACGGCACTGTACATTCCCTATTCCACACTTCCTCATTCTGTACACGGCACTGTACATTCCTTATTCCACACCTCCTCATTCTGTACACGGCACTGTACATTCCCTATTCCACACCTCCTCCTTATGTACACGGCACTGTGCATTCCCTATTCCACACCTCCTCATTATGTACACGGCACTGTACATTCCCTATTCCACACCTCCTCATTCTGTATACGGCACTGTACATTCCCTATTCCACACCTCCTCATTCTGTACACGGCACTGTACATTCCCTATTCCACACCTCCTCATTCTGTACACGGCACTGTACATTCCCTATTCCACACTTCCTCATTCTGCACACGGCACTGTACATTCCCTATTCCACACCTCCTCCTTATGTACACGACACTGTGCATTCCATATTCCACACCTCCTCATTCTGTACACGGCACTGTACATTCCCTATTCCACACCTCCTCCTTATGTACACGACACTGTACATTCCCTATTCCACACCTCCTCCTTATGTACACGACACTGTGCATTCCATATTCCACACTTCCTCATTCTGTACACGGCACTGTACATTCCCTATTCCACACCTCCTCATTCTGTACACGGCACTGTACATTCCCTATTCCACACCTCCTCCTTATGTACACGACACTGTACATTCCCTATTCCACACCTCCTCCTTATGTACACGACACTGTACATTCCCTATTCCACACCTCCTCCTTATGTACACGACACTGTGCATTCCATATTCCACACTTCCTCATTCTGTACACGGCACTGTACATTCCCTATTCCACACCTCCTCATTCTGTACACGGCATTGTACATTCCCTATTCCACACCTCCTCATTCTGTACACGGCACTGTACATTCCCTATTCCACACCTCCTCATTCTGTACACGGCACTGTACATTCCCTATTCCACACTTCCTCATTCTGCACACGGCACTGTACATTCCCTATTCCACACCTCCTCCTTATGTACACAACACTGTGCATTCCTTATTCCACACTTCCTCATTCTGTACACGGCACTGTACATTCCTTATTCCACACCTCCTCATTTTGTACACGGCACTGTACATTCCCTATTCCACACTTCCTCATTCTGTACACGGCACTGTACATTCCTTATTCCACACCTCCTCATTCTGTACACGGCACTGTACATTCCCTATTCCACACCTCCTCCTTATGTACACGGCACTGTGCATTCCCTATTCCACACCTCCTCATTATGTACACGGCACTGTACATTCCCTATTCCACACCTCCTCATTCTGTATACGGCACTGTACATTCCCTATTCCACACCTCCTCATTCTGTACACGGCACTGTACATTCCCTATTCCACACCTCCTCATTCTGTACACGGCACTGTACATTCCCTATTCCACACTTCCTCATTCTGCACACGGCACTGTACATTCCCTATTCCACACCTCCTCCTTATGTACACGACACTGTGCATTCCATATTCCACACCTCCTCATTCTGTACACGGCACTGTACATTCCTTATTCCACACCTCCTCATTCTGTACACGGCACTGTACATTCCCTATTCCACACCTCCTCATTCTGTACACGGCACTGTACATTCCCTATTCCACACTTCCTCATTCTGCACACGGCACTGTACATTCCCTATTCCACACCTCCTCATTCTGTACACGGCACTGTACATTCCTTATTCCACACCTCCTCATTCTGTACACGGCACTGTACATTCCCTATTCCACACCTCCTCCTTATGTACACGGCACTGTGCATTCCCTATTCCACACCTCCTCATTATGTACACGGCACTGTACATTCCCTATTCCACACCTCCTCATTCTGTATACGGCACTGTACATTCCCTATTCCACACCTCCTCATTCTGTACACGGCACTGTACATTCCCTATTCCACACCTCCTCATTTTGTACACGGCACTGTACATTCCCTATTCCACACTTCCTCATTCTGCACACGGCACTGTACATTCCCTATTCCACACCTCCTCCTTATGTACACGACACTGTGCATTCCATATTCCACACTTCCTCATTCTGTACACGGCACTGTACATTCCTTATTCCACACCTCCTCATTCTGTACACGGCACTGTACATTCCCTATTCCACACCTCCTCATTCTGTACACGGCACTGTACATTCCCTATTCCACACCTCCTCATTCTGTACACGGCATTGTACATTCCCTATTCCACACCTCCTCATTCTGTACACGGCACTGTACATTCCCTATTCCACACCTCCTCATTCTGTACACGGCACTGTACATTCCCTATTCCACACTTCCTCATTCTGCACACGGCACTGTACATTCCCTATTCCACACCTCCTCATTTTGTACACGGCACTGTACATTCCCTATTCCACACTTCCTCATTCTGCACACGGCACTGTACATTCCCTATTCCACACCTCCTCCTTATGTACACAACACTGTGCATTCCTTATTCCACACTTCCTCATTCTGTACACGGCACTGTACATTCCTTATTCCACACCTCCTCATTCTGTACACGGCACTGTACATTCCCTATTCCACACCTCCTCCTTATGTACACGGCACTGTGCATTCCCTATTCCACACCTCCTCATTATGTACACGGCACTGTACATTCCCTATTCCACACCTCCTCATTCTGTATACGGCACTGTACATTCCCTATTCCACACCTCCTCATTCTGTACACGGCACTGTACATTCCCTATTCCACACCTCCTCATTCTGTACACGGCACTGTACATTCCCTATTCCACACTTCCTCATTCTGCACACGGCACTGTGCATTCCATATTCCACACCTCCTCATTCTGTACACGGCACTGTACATTCCCTATTCCACACCTCCTCATTCTGTACACGGCACTGTACATTCCCTATTCCACACCTCCTCATTCTGTACACGGCACTGTACATTCCCTATTCCACACCTCCTCATTCTGTACACGGCATTGTACATTCCCTATTCCACACCTCCTCATTCTGTACACGGCACTGTACATTCCCTATTCCACACCTCCTCATTCTGTACACGGCACTGTACATTCCCTATTCCACACCTCCTCATTTTGTACACGGCACTGTACATTCCCTATTCCACACTTCCTCATTCTGCACACGGCACTGTACATTCCCTATTCCACACCTCCTCATTTTGTACACGGCACTGTACATTCCCTATTCCACACTTCCTCATTCTGCACACGGCACTGTACATTCCCTATTCCACACCTCCTCCTTATGTACACAACACTGTGCATTCCTTATTCCACACTTCCTCATTCTGTACACGGCACTGTACATTCCTTATTCCACACCTCCTCATTTTGTACACGGCACTGTACATTCCCTATTCCACACTTCCTCATTCTGTACACGGCACTGTACATTCCTTATTCCACACCTCCTCATTCTGTACACGGCACTGTACATTCCCTATTCCACACCTCCTCCTTATGTACACGGCACTGTGCATTCCCTATTCCACACCTCCTCATTATGTACACGGCACTGTACATTCCCTATTCCACACCTCCTCATTCTGTATACGGCACTGTACATTCCCTATTCCACACCTCCTCATTCTGTACACGGCACTGTACATTCCCTATTCCACACCTCCTCATTCTGTACACGGCACTGTACATTCCCTATTCCACACTTCCTCATTCTGCACACGGCACTGTACATTCCCTATTCCACACTTCCTCATTTTGTACACGGCACTGTACATTCCCTATTCCACACCTCCTCCTTATGTACACGACACTGTGCATTCCATATTCCACACTTCCTCATTCTGTACACGGCACTGTACATTCCTTATTCCACACCTCCTCATTTTGTACACGGCACTGTACATTCCCTATTCCACACTTCCTCATTCTGTACACGGCACTGTACATTCCCTATTCCACACCTCCTCCTTATGTACACAACACTGTGCATTCCCTATTCCACACCTCCTCATTCTGTATACGGCACTGTACATTCCCTATTCCACACCTCCTCATTCTGTACACGGCACTGTACATTCCCTATTCCACACCTCCTCATTTTGTACACGGCACTGTACATTCCCTATTCCACACTTCCTCATTCTGCACACGGCACTGTACATTCCCTATTCCACACCTCCTCCTTATGTACACGACACTGTACATTCCCTATTCCACACTTCCTCATTCTGTACACGGCACTGTACATTCCCTATTCCACACCTCCTCATTCTGTACACGGCACTGTACATTCCTTATTCCACACCTCCTCATTCTGTACACGGCACTGTACATTCCCTATTCCACACCTCCTCATTCTGTACACGGCACTGTACATTCCCTATTCCACACCTCCTCATTCTGTACACGGCACTGTACATTCCCTATTCCACACCTCCTCATTCTATACACGGCACTGTACATTCCCTATTCCACACCTCCTCATTCTGTACACGGCATTGTACATTCCCTATTCCACACCTCCTCATTCTGTACACGGCACTGTACATTCCCTATTCCACACCTCCTCATTCTGTACACGGCACTGTACATTCCCTATTCCACACTTCCTCATTCTGTACACGGCACTGTACATTCCCTATTCCACACTTCCTCATTCTGCACACGGCACTGTACATTCCCTATTCCACACTTCCTCATTCTGCACACGACACTGTGCATTCCATATTCCACACCTCCTCATTCTGTACACGGCACTGTACATTCCCTATTCCACACCTCCTCCTTATGTACACGACACTGTGCATTCCTTATTCCACACTTCCTCATTCTGTACACGGCACTGTACATTCCTTATTCCACACCTCCTCATTCTGTACACGGCACTGTACATTCCCTATTCCACACCTCCTCCTTATGTACACGGCACTGTGCATTCCCTATTCCACACCTCCTCATTATGTACACGGCACTGTACATTCCCTATTCCACACCTCCTCATTCTGTATACGGCACTGTACATTCCCTATTCCACACCTCCTCATTCTGTACACGGCACTGTACATTCCCTATTCCACACCTCCTCATTTTGTACACGGCACTGTACATTCCCTATTCCACACTTCCTCATTCTGCACACGGCACTGTACATTCCCTATTCCACACCTCCTCATTCTGTACACGACACTGTGCATTCCATATTCCACACTTCCTCATTCTGTACACGGCACTGTACATTCCTTATTCCACACCTCCTCATTCTGTACACGGCACTGTACATTCCCTATTCCACACCTCCTCATTCTGTACACGGCACTGTACATTCCCTATTCCACACCTCCTCATTTTGTACACGGCACTGTACATTCCCTATTCCACACTTCCTCATTCTGCACACGGCACTGTACATTCCCTATTCCACACTTCCTCATTCTGTACACGGCACTGTACATTCCCTATTCCACACCTCCTCATTCTGTACACGGCACTGTACATTCCCTATTCCACACCTCCTCATTCTGTATACGGCACTGTACATTCCTTATTCCACACCTCCTCATTCTGTATACGGCACTGTACATTCCTTATTCCACACCTCCTCATTCTGTACACGGCACTGTACATTCCCTATTCCACACCTCCTCCTTATGTACACGGCACTGTGCATTCCCTATTCCACACCTCCTCATTATGTACACGGCACTGTACATTCCCTATTCCACACCTCCTCATTCTGTACACGGCACTGTACATTCCCTATTCCACACCTCCTCATTCTGTACACGGCACTGTACATTCCCTATTCCACACTTCCTCATTCTGCACACGGCACTGTACATTCCCTATTCCACACCTCCTCATTCTGTACACGGCACTGTACATTCCCTATTCCACACCTCCTCATTCTGTACACGGCACTGTACATTCCCTATTCCACACCTCCTCATTCTGCACACGGCACTGTACATTCCCTATTCCACACCTCCTCATTTTGTACACGGCACTGTACATTCCCTATTCCACACTTCCTCATTCTGTACACGGCACTGTACATTCCTTATTCCACACCTCCTCATTCTGTACACGGCACTGTACATTCCCTATTCCACACCTCCTCCTTATGTACACGGCACTGTGCATTCCCTATTCCACACCTCCTCATTATGTACACGGCACTGTACATTCCCTATTCCACACCTCCTCCTTATGTACACGGCACTGTGCATTCCATATTCCACACTTCCTCATTCTGCACACGGCACTGTACATTCCCTATTCCACACCTCCTCATTCTGTACACGACACTGTACATTCCCTATTCCACACCTCCTCATTCTGTACACGGCACTGTACATTCCCTATTCCACACCTCCTCATTCTGTACACGGCACTGTACATTCCCTATTCCACACCTCCTCCTTATGTACACGACATTGTGCATTCCATATTCCACACTTCCTCATTCTGTACACGGCACTGTACATTCCCTATTCCACACCTCCTCATTCTATACATGGCACTGTACATTCCCTATTCCACACCTCCTCATTCTGTACACGGCACTGTACATTCCCTATTCCACACCTCCTCATTCTGCACATGGCACTGTACATTCCCTATTCCACACCTCCTCATTCTGTACACGGCACTGTACATTCCCTATACCATACCCCCTCATTCTATACACGGCACTGTACATTCCATATTCCACACTTCCTCATTCTGTACACGGCACTGTACATTCCCTATTCCACACCTCCTCATTATGTACACGGCACTGTACATTCCCTATTCCACACCTCCTCATTCTGTATACGGCACTGTACATTCCCTATTCCACACCTCCTCATTCTGTACACGGCACTGTACATTCCCTATTCCACACCTCCTCATTTTGTACACGGCACTGTACATTCCCTATTCCACACTTCCTCATTCTGCACACGGCACTGTACATTCCCTATTCCACACCTCCTCATTCTGTACACTGCACTGTACATTCCCTATTCCACACCTCCTCATTCTGTACACGGCACTGTACATTCCCTATTCCACACCTCCTCATTCTGTACACGGCACTGTACATTCCCTATTCCACACCTCCTCATTCTGTACACGGCACTGTACATTCCCTATTCCACACCTCCTCCTTATGTACACGACACTGTGCATTCCATATTCCACACTTCCTCATTCTGTACACGGCACTGTACATTCCTTATTCCACACCTCCTCATTCTGTACACGGCACTGTACATTCCCTATTCCACACCTCCTCATTCTGTACACGGCACTGTACATTCCCTATTCCACACCTCCTCCTTATGTACACGACACTGTACATTCCCTATTCCACACCTCCTCATTCTGTACACGGCACTGTACATTCCCTATTCCACACCTCCTCATTCTGCACATGGCACTGTACATTCCCTATTCCACACCTCCTCATTCTGTACACGGCACTGTACATTCCCTATACCATACCCCCTCATTCTATACACGGCACTGTACATTCCATATTCCACACTTCCTCATTCTGTACACGGCACTGTACATTCCCTATTACACACTTCCTCATTCTGCACATGGCACTGTACATTCCCTATTCCACACCTCCTCATTCTGTACACGGCACTGTACATTCCCTATTCCACACCTCCTCATTCTGCACATGGCACTGTACATTCCCTATTCCACACCTCCTCATTCTGTACACGGCACTGTACATTCCCTATACCATACCCCCTCATTCTATACACGGCACTGTACATTCCATATTCCACACTTCCTCATTCTGTACACGGCACTGTACATTCCCTATTCCACACCTCCTCCTTATGTACACAACACTGTGCATTCCTTATTCCACACTTCCTCATTCTGTACACGGCACTGTACATTCCTTATTCCACACCTCCTCATTCTGTACACGGCACTGTACATTCCCTATTCCACACCTCCTCCTTATGTACACGGCACTGTGCATTCCCTATTCCACACCTCCTCATTATGTACACGGCACTGTACATTCCCTATTCCACACCTCCTCATTCTGTATACGGCACTGTACATTCCCTATTCCACACCTCCTCATTCTGTACACGGCACTGTACATTCCCTATTCCACACCTCCTCATTTTGTACACGGCACTGTACATTCCCTATTCCACACTTCCTCATTCTGCACACGGCACTGTACATTCCCTATTCCACACCTCCTCATTCTGTACACGGCACTGTACATTCCCTATTCCACACTTCCTCATTCTGCACACGGCACTGTACATTCCCTATACCATACCCCCTCATTCTATACACGGCACTGTACATTCCATATTCCACACTTCCTCATTCTGTACACGGCACTGTACATTCCCTATTCCACACTTCCTCATTCTGTACACGGCACTGTACATTCCATATTCCACACTTCCTCATTCTGTACACGGCACTGTACATTCCCTATTCCACACTTCCTCATTCTGCACATGGCACTGTACATTCCCTATTCCACACCTCCTCATTCTGTACACGGCACTGTACATTCCCTATTCCACACCTCCTCATTCTGTACACGGCACTGTACATTCCCTATTCCACACCTCCTCATTCTGTACACGGCACTGTACATTCCCTATTCCACACCTCCTCATTCTGCACATGGCACTGTACATTCCCTATTCCACACCTCCTCATTCTGTACACGGCACTGTACATTCCCTATACCATACCCCCTCATTCTATACACGGCACTGTACATTCCATATTCCACACTTCCTCATTCTGTACACGGCACTGTACATTCCCTATTCCACACCTCCTCCTTATGTACACGGCACTGTGCATTCCCTATTCCACACCTCCTCATTATGTACACGGCACTGTACATTCCCTATTCCACACCTCCTCATTCTGTATACGGCACTGTACATTCCCTATTCCACACCTCCTCATTCTGTACACGGCACTGTACATTCCCTATTCCACACCTCCTCATTTTGTACACGGCACTGTACATTCCCTATTCCACACTTCCTCATTCTGCACACGGCACTGTACATTCCCTATTCCACACCTCCTCATTCTGTACACTGCACTGTACATTCCCTATTCCACACCTCCTCATTCTGTACACGGCACTGTACATTCCCTATTCCACACCTCCTCATTCTGTACACGGCACTGTACATTCCCTATTCCACACCTCCTCATTCTGTACACGGCACTGTACATTCCCTATTCCACACCTCCTCCTTATGTACACGACACTGTGCATTCCATATTCCACACTTCCTCATTCTGTACACGGCACTGTACATTCCTTATTCCACACCTCCTCATTCTGTACACGGCACTGTACATTCCCTATTCCACACCTCCTCATTCTGTACACGGCACTGTACATTCCCTATTCCACACCTCCTCCTTATGTACACGACACTGTACATTCCCTATTCCACACCTCCTCATTCTGTACACGACATTGTGCATTCCATATTCCACACTTCCTCATTCTGTACACGGCACTGTACATTCCCTATACCATACCCCCTCATTCTATACACGGCACTGTACATTCCATATTCCACACTTCCTCATTCTGTACACGGCACTGTACATTCCCTATTACACACTTCCTCATTCTGCACATGGCACTGTACATTCCCTATTCCACACCTCCTCATTCTGTACACGGCACTGTACATTCCCTATTCCACACCTCCTCATTCTGCACATGGCACTGTACATTCCCTATTCCACACCTCCTCATTCTGTACACGGCACTGTACATTCCCTATACCATACCCCCTCATTCTATACACGGCACTGTACATTCCATATTCCACACTTCCTCATTCTGTACACGGCACTGTACATTCCCTATTCCACACCTCCTCCTTATGTACACAACACTGTGCATTCCTTATTCCACACTTCCTCATTCTGTACACGGCACTGTACATTCCTTATTCCACACCTCCTCATTCTGTACACGGCACTGTACATTCCCTATTCCACACCTCCTCCTTATGTACACGGCACTGTGCATTCCCTATTCCACACCTCCTCATTATGTACACGGCACTGTACATTCCCTATTCCACACCTCCTCATTCTGTATACGGCACTGTACATTCCCTATTCCACACCTCCTCATTCTGTACACGGCACTGTACATTCCCTATTCCACACCTCCTCATTTTGTACACGGCACTGTACATTCCCTATTCCACACTTCCTCATTCTGCACACGGCACTGTACATTCCCTATTCCACACCTCCTCATTCTGTACACGGCACTGTACATTCCCTATTCCACACTTCCTCATTCTGCACACGGCACTGTACATTCCCTATTCCACACCTCCTCATTCTGTACACGACACTGTGCATTCCATATTCCACACTTCCTCATTCTGTACACGGCACTGTACATTCCTTATTCCACACCTCCTCATTCTGTACACGGCACTGTACATTCCCTATTCCACACCTCCTCATTCTGTACACGGCACTGTACATTCCCTATTCCACACCTCCTCCTTATGTACACGACATTGTGCATTCCATATTCCACACTTCCTCATTCTGTACACGGCACTGTACATTCCCTATACCATACCCCCTCATTCTATACACGGCACTGTACATTCCATATTCCACACTTCCTCATTCTGTACACGGCACTGTACATTCCCTATTACACACTTCCTCATTCTGCACATGGCACTGTGCATTCCTTATTCCACACCTCCTCATTCTGTACACGGCACTGTACATTCCCTATACCATACCCCCTCATTCTATACACGGCACTGTACATTCCATATTCCACACTTCCTCATTCTGTACACGGCACTGTACATTCCCTATTCCACACTTCCTCATTCTGTACACGGCACTGTACATTCCATATTCCACACTTCCTCATTCTGTACACGGCACTGTACATTCCCTATTCCACACTTCCTCATTCTGCACATGGCACTGTACATTCCCTATTCCACACCTCCTCATTCTGTACACGGCACTGTACATTCCCTATTCCACACCTCCTCATTCTGTACACGGCACTGTACATTCCCTATTCCACACCTCCTCATTCTGTACACGGCACTGTACATTCCCTATTCCACACTTCCTCATTCTGTACACGGCATTGTACATTCCCTATTCCACACCTCCTCATTCTGTACACGACACTGTGCATTCCATATTCCACACTTCCTCATTCTGTACACGGCACTGTACATTCCTTATTCCACACCTCCTCATTCTGTACACGGCACTGTACATTCCCTATTCCACACCTCCTCATTCTGTACACGGCACTGTACATTCCCTATTCCACACCTCCTCCTTATGTACACGACATTGTGCATTCCATATTCCACACTTCCTCATTCTGTACACGGCACTGTACATTCCCTATACCATACCCCCTCATTCTATACACGGCACTGTACATTCCATATTCCACACTTCCTCATTCTGTACACGGCACTGTACATTCCCTATTACACACTTCCTCATTCTGCACATGGCACTGTACATTCCCTATTCCACACCTCCTCATTCTGTACACGGCACTGTACATTCCCTATTCCACACCTCCTCATTCTGCACATGGCACTGTACATTCCTTATTCCACACCTCCTCATTCTGTACACGGCACTGTACATTCCCTATACCATACCCCCTCATTCTATACACGGCACTGTACATTCCATATTCCACACTTCCTCATTCTGTACACGGCACTGTACATTCCCTATTCCACACTTCCTCATTCTGTACACGGCACTGTACATTCCATATTCCACACTTCCTCATTCTGTACACGGCACTGTACATTCCCTATTCCACACTTCCTCATTCTGCACATGGCACTGTACATTCCCTATTCCACACCTCCTCATTCTGTACACGGCACTGTACATTCCCTATTCCACACCTCCTCATTCTGTACACGGCACTGTACATTCCCTATTCCACACCTCCTCATTCTGTACACGGCATTGTACATTCCCTATTCCACACCTCCTCATTCTGTACACGGCACTGTACATTCCCTATTCCACACCTCCTCATTCTGTACACGGCACTGTACATTCCCTATTCCACACCTCCTCATTCTGCACACGGCACTGTACATTCCCTATTCCACACTTCCTCATTCTGTACACGGCACTGTACATTCCTTATTCCACACCTCCTCATTTTGTACACGGCACTGTACATTCCCTATTCCACACTTCCTCATTCTGTACACGGCACTGTACATTCCCTATTCCACACCTCCTCCTTATGTACACAACACTGTGCATTCCTTATTCCACACTTCCTCATTCTGTACACGGCACTGTACATTCCTTATTCCACACCTCCTCATTCTGTACACGGCACTGTACATTCCCTATTCCACACCTCCTCCTTATGTACACGGCACTGTGCATTCCCTATTCCACACCTCCTCATTATGTACACGGCACTGTACATTCCCTATTCCACACCTCCTCATTCTGTATACGGCACTGTACATTCCCTATTCCACACCTCCTCATTCTGTACACGGCACTGTACATTCCCTATTCCACACCTCCTCCTTATGTACACGACACTGTGCATTCCTTATTCCACACTTCCTCATTCTGTACACGGCACTGTACATTCCTTATTCCACACCTCCTCATTCTGTACACGGCACTGTACATTCCCTATTCCACACCTCCTCCTTATGTACACGGCACTGTGCATTCCCTATTCCACACCTCCTCATTATGTACACGGCACTGTACATTCCCTATTCCACACCTCCTCATTCTGTATACGGCACTGTACATTCCCTATTCCACACCTCCTCATTCTGTACACGGCACTGTACATTCCCTATTCCACACCTCCTCATTTTGTACACGGCACTGTACATTCCCTATTCCACACTTCCTCATTCTGCACACGGCACTGTACATTCCCTATTCCACACCTCCTCCTTATGTACACGACACTGTGCATTCCATATTCCACACTTCCTCATTCTGTACACGGCACTGTACATTCCTTATTCCACACCTCCTCATTCTGTACACGGCACTGTACATTCCCTATTCCACACCTCCTCATTCTGTACACGGCACTGTACATTCCCTATTCCACACCTCCTCATTCTGTACACGGCACTGTACATTCCCTATTCCACACCTCCTCATTCTGTACACGGCATTGTACATTCCCTATTCCACACCTCCTCATTCTGTACACGGCACTGTACATTCCCTATTCCACACCTCCTCATTCTGTACACGGCACTGTACATTCCCTATTCCACACTTCCTCATTCTGCACACGGCACTGTACATTCCCTATTCCACACCTCCTCCTTATGTACACAACACTGTGCATTCCTTATTCCACACTTCCTCATTCTGTACACGGCACTGTACATTCCTTATTCCACACCTCCTCATTCTGTACACGGCACTGTACATTCCCTATTCCACACCTCCTCATTCTGTACACGGCATTGTACATTCCCTATTCCACACCTCCTCATTCTGTACACGGCACTGTACATTCCCTATTCCACACCTCCTCATTCTGTACACGGCACTGTACATTCCCTATTCCACACTTCCTCATTCTGCACACGGCACTGTACATTCCCTATTCCACACCTCCTCCTTATGTACACAACACTGTGCATTCCTTATTCCACACTTCCTCATTCTGTACACGGCACTGTACATTCCTTATTCCACACCTCCTCATTTTGTACACGGCACTGTACATTCCCTATTCCACACTTCCTCATTCTGTACACGGCACTGTACATTCCTTATTCCACACCTCCTCATTCTGTACACGGCACTGTACATTCCCTATTCCACACCTCCTCCTTATGTACACGGCACTGTGCATTCCCTATTCCACACCTCCTCATTATGTACACGGCACTGTACATTCCCTATTCCACACCTCCTCATTCTGTATACGGCACTGTACATTCCCTATTCCACACCTCCTCATTCTGTACACGGCACTGTACATTCCCTATTCCACACCTCCTCATTCTGTACACGGCACTGTACATTCCCTATTCCACACTTCCTCATTCTGCACACGGCACTGTACATTCCCTATTCCACACCTCCTCATTTTGTACACGGCACTGTACATTCCCTATTCCACACTTCCTCATTCTGCACACGGCACTGTACATTCCCTATTCCACACCTCCTCCTTATGTACACAACACTGTGCATTCCTTATTCCACACTTCCTCATTCTGTACACGGCACTGTACATTCCTTATTCCACACCTCCTCATTTTGTACACGGCACTGTACATTCCCTATTCCACACTTCCTCATTCTGTACACGGCACTGTACATTCCTTATTCCACACCTCCTCATTCTGTACACGGCACTGTACATTCCCTATTCCACACCTCCTCCTTATGTACACGACACTGTGCATTCCATATTCCACACCTCCTCATTCTGTACACGGCACTGTACATTCCCTATTCCACACTTCCTCATTCTGCACACGGCACTGTACATTCCCTATTCCACACCTCCTCCTTATGTACACGACACTGTGCATTCCATATTCCACACTTCCTCATTCTGTACACGGCACTGTACATTCCCTATTCCACACCTCCTCATTCTGTACACGGCACTGTACATTCCATATTCCACACTTCCTCATTCTGTACACGGCACTGTACATTCCCTATTCCACACCTCCTCATTCTGTACACGGCACTGTACATTCCCTATTCCACACCTCCTCATTCTGTACACGGCACTGTACATTCCCTATTCCACACTTCCTCATTCTGCACACGGCACTGTACATTCCCTATTCCACACCTCCTCATTCTGTACACGGCACTGTACATTCCCTATTCCACACTTCCTCATTCTGTACACGGCACTGTACATTCCCTATTCCACACCTCCTCATTCTGTACACGGCACTGTACATTCCATATTCCACACTTCCTCATTCTGTACACGGCATTGTACATTCCCTATTCCACACCTCCTCATTCTGTACACGGCACTGTACATTCCCTATTCCACACCTCCTCATTCTGTACACGGCACTGTACATTCCCTATTCCACACTTCCTCATTCTGCACACGGCACTGTACATTCCCTATTCCACACCTCCTCATTTTGTACACGGCACTGTACATTCCCTATTCCACACTTCCTCATTCTGCACACGGCACTGTACATTCCCTATTCCACACCTCCTCCTTATGTACACAACACTGTGCATTCCTTATTCCACACTTCCTCATTCTGTACACGGCACTGTACATTCCTTATTCCACACCTCCTCATTCTGTACACGGCACTGTACATTCCCTATTCCACACCTCCTCATTTTGTACACGGCACTGTACATTCCCTATTCCACACCTCCTCCTTATGTACACAACACTGTGCATTCCTTATTCCACACTTCCTCATTCTGTACACGGCACTGTACATTCCTTATTCCACACCTCCTCATTTTGTACACGGCACTGTACATTCCCTATTCCACACTTCCTCATTCTGTACACGGCACTGTACATTCCTTATTCCACACCTCCTCATTCTGTACACGGCACTGTACATTCCCTATTCCACACCTCCTCCTTATGTACACGGCACTGTGCATTCCCTATTCCACACCTCCTCATTATGTACACGGCACTGTACATTCCCTATTCCACACCTCCTCATTCTGTATACGGCACTGTACATTCCCTATTCCACACCTCCTCATTCTGTACACGGCACTGTACATTCCCTATTCCACACCTCCTCATTCTGTACACGGCACTGTACATTCCCTATTCCACACTTCCTCATTCTGCACACGGCACTGTACATTCCCTATTCCACACCTCCTCCTTATGTACACGACACTGTGCATTCCATATTCCACACCTCCTCATTCTGTACACGGCACTGTACATTCCTTATTCCACACCTCCTCATTCTGTACACGGCACTGTACATTCCCTATTCCACACCTCCTCATTCTGTACACGGCACTGTACATTCCCTATTCCACACTTCCTCATTCTGCACACGGCACTGTACATTCCCTATTCCACACCTCCTCCTTATGTACACGACACTGTGCATTCCATATTCCACACCTCCTCATTCTGTACACGGCACTGTACATTCCCTATTCCACACCTCCTCCTTATGTACACGACACTGTGCATTCCTTATTCCACACTTCCTCATTCTGTACACGGCACTGTACATTCCTTATTCCACACCTCCTCATTCTGTACACGGCACTGTACATTCCCTATTCCACACCTCCTCCTTATGTACACAACACTGTGCATTCCTTATTCCACACTTCCTCATTCTGTACACGGCACTGTACATTCCTTATTCCACACCTCCTCATTCTGTACACGGCACTGTACATTCCCTATTCCACACCTCCTCCTTATGTACACGGCACTGTGCATTCCCTATTCCACACCTCCTCATTATGTACACGGCACTGTACATTCCCTATTCCACACCTCCTCATTCTGTATACGGCACTGTACATTCCCTATTCCACACCTCCTCATTCTGTACACGGCACTGTACATTCCCTATTCCACACCTCCTCATTTTGTACACGGCACTGTACATTCCCTATTCCACACTTCCTCATTCTGCACACGGCACTGTACATTCCCTATTCCACACCTCCTCCTTATGTACACAACACTGTGCATTCCTTATTCCACACTTCCTCATTCTGTACACGGCACTGTACATTCCTTATTCCACACCTCCTCATTCTGTACACGGCACTGTACATTCCCTATTCCACACCTCCTCCTTATGTACACGGCACTGTGCATTCCCTATTCCACACCTCCTCATTATGTACACGGCACTGTACATTCCCTATTCCACACCTCCTCATTCTGTATACGGCACTGTACATTCCCTATTCCACACCTCCTCATTCTGTACACGGCACTGTACATTCCCTATTCCACACCTCCTCATTCTGTACACGGCACTGTACATTCCCTATTCCACACTTCCTCATTCTGCACACGGCACTGTGCATTCCATATTCCACACCTCCTCATTCTGTACACGGCACTGTACATTCCCTATTCCACACCTCCTCCTTATGTACACGACACTGTGCATTCCTTATTCCACACTTCCTCATTCTGTACACGGCACTGTACATTCCCTATTCCACACCTCCTCATTCTGTACACGGCACTGTACATTCCCTATTCCACACTTCCTCATTCTGCACACGGCACTGTACATTCCCTATTCCACACCTCCTCATTCTGTACACGGCACTGTACATTCCCTATTCCACACTTCCTCATTCTGCACACGGCACTGTACATTCCCTATTCCACACCTCCTCATTCTGTACACGGCACTGTACATTCCCTATTCCACACCTCCTCATTCTGTACACGGCACTGTACATTCCCTATTCCACACCTCCTCATTCTGTACACGGCACTGTACATTCCCTATTCCACACCTCCTCATTCTGTACACGGCATTGTACATTCCCTATTCCACACCTCCTCATTCTGTACACGGCACTGTACATTCCCTATTCCACACCTCCTCATTCTGTACACGGCACTGTACATTCCCTATTCCACACCTCCTCATTTTGTACACGGCACTGTACATTCCCTATTCCACACTTCCTCATTCTGCACACGGCACTGTACATTCCCTATTCCACACCTCCTCATTTTGTACACGGCACTGTACATTCCCTATTCCACACTTCCTCATTCTGCACACGGCACTGTACATTCCCTATTCCACACCTCCTCCTTATGTACACAACACTGTGCATTCCTTATTCCACACTTCCTCATTCTGTACACGGCACTGTACATTCCTTATTCCACACCTCCTCATTTTGTACACGGCACTGTACATTCCCTATTCCACACTTCCTCATTCTGTACACGGCACTGTACATTCCCTATTCCACACCTCCTCATTCTGTACACGGCACTGTACATTCCCTATTCCACACCTCCTCATTTTGTACACGGCACTGTACATTCCCTATTCCACACTTCCTCATTCTGTACACGGCACTGTACATTCCTTATTCCACACCTCCTCATTCTGTACACGGCACTGTACATTCCCTATTCCACACCTCCTCCTTATGTACACGGCACTGTGCATTCCCTATTCCACACCTCCTCATTATGTACACGGCACTGTACATTCCCTATTCCACACCTCCTCATTCTGTATACGGCACTGTACATTCCCTATTCCACACCTCCTCATTCTGTACACGGCACTGTACATTCCCTATTCCACACCTCCTCATTCTGTACACGGCACTGTACATTCCCTATTCCACACTTCCTCATTCTGCACACGGCACTGTACATTCCCTATTCCACACTTCCTCATTTTGTACACGGCACTGTACATTCCCTATTCCACACCTCCTCCTTATGTACACGACACTGTGCATTCCATATTCCACACTTCCTCATTCTGTACACGGCACTGTACATTCCTTATTCCACACCTCCTCATTTTGTACACGGCACTGTACATTCCCTATTCCACACTTCCTCATTCTGTACACGGCACTGTACATTCCCTATTCCACACCTCCTCCTTATGTACACAACACTGTGCATTCCTTATTCCACACTTCCTCATTCTGTACACGGCACTGTACATTCCTTATTCCACACCTCCTCATTCTGTACACGGCACTGTACATTCCCTATTCCACACCTCCTCCTTATGTACACGGCACTGTGCATTCCCTATTCCACACCTCCTCATTATGTACACGGCACTGTACATTCCCTATTCCACACCTCCTCATTCTGTATACGGCACTGTACATTCCCTATTCCACACCTCCTCATTCTGTACACGGCACTGTACATTCCCTATTCCACACCTCCTCATTTTGTACACGGCACTGTACATTCCCTATTCCACACTTCCTCATTCTGCACACGGCACTGTACATTCCCTATTCCACACCTCCTCCTTATGTACACGACACTGTACATTCCCTATTCCACACTTCCTCATTCTGTACACGGCACTGTACATTCCCTATTCCACACCTCCTCATTCTGTACACGGCACTGTACATTCCTTATTCCACACCTCCTCATTCTGTACACGGCACTGTACATTCCCTATTCCACACCTCCTCATTCTGTACACGGCACTGTACATTCCCTATTCCACACCTCCTCATTCTGTACACGGCACTGTACATTCCCTATTCCACACCTCCTCATTCTGTACACGGCATTGTACATTCCCTATTCCACACCTCCTCATTCTGTACACGGCACTGTACATTCCCTATTCCACACCTCCTCATTCTGTACACGGCACTGTACATTCCCTATTCCACACTTCCTCATTCTGCACACGGCACTGTACATTCCCTATTCCACACCTCCTCATTTTGTACACGGCACTGTACATTCCCTATTCCACACTTCCTCATTCTGCACACGGCACTGTACATTCCCTATTCCACACCTCCTCCTTATGTACACAACACTGTGCATTCCTTATTCCACACTTCCTCATTCTGTACACGGCACTGTACATTCCTTATTCCACACCTCCTCATTCTGTACACGGCACTGTACATTCCCTATTCCACACCTCCTCCTTATGTACACGGCACTGTGCATTCCCTATTCCACACCTCCTCATTATGTACACGGCACTGTACATTCCCTATTCCACACCTCCTCATTCTGTATACGGCACTGTACATTCCCTATTCCACACCTCCTCATTCTGTATACGGCACTGTACATTCCCTATTCCACACCTCCTCATTCTGTACACGGCACTGTACATTCCCTATTCCACACCTCCTCATTCTGTACACGGCACTGTACATTCCCTATTCCACACTTCCTCATTCTGTACACGGCACTGTACATTCCCTATTCCACACCTCCTCATTCTGTACACGGCACTGTACATTCCCTATTCCACACTTCCTCATTCTGTACACGGCACTGTACATTCCCTATTCCACACTTCCTCATTCTGCACACGGCACTGTACATTCCCTATTCCACACTTCCTCATTCTGCACACGACACTGTACATTCCCTATTCCACACCTCCTCATTTTGTACACGGCACTGTACATTCCCTATTCCACACTTCCTCATTCTGCACACGGCACTGTACATTCCCTATTCCACACTTCCTCATTCTGCACACGACACTGTACATTCCCTATTCCACACCTCCTCATTCTGTACACGGCACTGTACATTCCCTATTCCACACTTCCTCATTCTGTACACGGCACTGTACATTCCCTATTCCACACTTCCTCATTCTGCACACGACACTGTACATTCCCTATTCCACACCTCCTCCTTATGTACACGGCACTGTACATTCCCTATTCCACACTTCCTCATTCTGCACACGGCACTGTACATTCCCTATTCCACACCTCCTCCTTATGTACACGACACTGTGCATTCCTTATTCCACACTTCCTCATTCTGTACACGGCACTGTACATTCCTTATTCCACACCTCCTCATTCTGTACACGGCACTGTACATTCCCTATTCCACACCTCCTCCTTATGTACACGGCACTGTGCATTCCCTATTCCACACCTCCTCATTATGTACACGGCACTGTACATTCCCTATTCCACACCTCCTCATTCTGTATACGGCACTGTACATTCCCTATTCCACACCTCCTCATTCTGTACACGGCACTGTACATTCCCTATTCCACACCTCCTCATTTTGTACACGGCACTGTACATTCCCTATTCCACACTTCCTCATTCTGCACACGGCACTGTACATTCCCTATTCCACACCTCCTCCTTATGTACACGACACTGTACATTCCCTATTCCACACCTCCTCATTCTGTACACGGCACTGTACATTCCTTATTCCACACCTCCTCATTCTGTACACGACACTGTACATTCCCTATTCCACACCTCCTCATTCTGTACACGGCACTGTACATTCCATATTCCACACCTCCTCATTCTGTACACGGCACTGTACATTCCCTATTCCACACTTCCTCATTCTGTACACGGCACTGTACATTCCTTATTCCACACCTCCTCATTCTGTACACGGCACTGTACATTCCCTATTCCACACCTCCTCATTCTGTACACGGCACTGTACATTCCCTATTCCACACCTCCTCATTCTGTACACGGCACTGTACATTCCCTATTCCACACTTCCTCATTCTGCACACGGCACTGTGCATTCCCTATTCCACACCTCCTCCTTATGTACACGGCACTGTACATTCCCTATTCCACACCTCCTCCTTATGTACACGGCACTGTACATTCCCTATTCCACACCTCCTCCTTATGTACACAACACTGTGCATTCCTTATTCCACACTTCCTCATTCTGTACACGGCACTGTACATTCCCTATTCCACACCTCCTCATTTTGTACACGGCACTGTACATTCCCTATTCCACACTTCCTCATTCTGCACACGGCACTGTACATTCCCTATTCCACACTTCCTCATTCTGTACACGGCACTGTACATTCCCTATTCCACACCTCCTCCTTATGTACACAACACTGTGCATTCCTTATTCCACACTTCCTCATTCTGTACACGGCACTGTACATTCCCTATTCCACACCTCCTCATTTTGTACACGGCACTGTACATTCCCTATTCCACACTTCCTCATTCTGCACACGGCACTGTACATTCCTTATTCCACACTTCCTCATTCTGTACACGGCACTGTACATTCCTTATTCCACACCTCCTCATTCTGTATACGGCACTGTACATTCCTTATTCCACACCTCCTCATTCTGTACACGGCACTGTACATTCCCTATTCCACACCTCCTCCTTATGTACACGGCACTGTGCATTCCCTATTCCACACCTCCTCATTATGTACACGGCACTGTACATTCCCTATTCCACACCTCCTCATTCTGTACACGGCACTGTACATTCCCTATTCCACACCTCCTCATTCTGTACACGGCACTGTACATTCCCTATTCCACACTTCCTCATTCTGCACACGGCACTGTACATTCCCTATTCCACACCTCCTCATTCTGTACACGGCACTGTACATTCCCTATTCCACACCTCCTCATTCTGTACACGGCACTGTACATTCCCTATTCCACACCTCCTCATTCTGCACACGGCACTGTACATTCCCTATTCCACACTTCCTCATTCTGTACACGGCACTGTACATTCCTTATTCCACACCTCCTCATTTTGTACACGGCACTGTACATTCCCTATTCCACACTTCCTCATTCTGTACACGGCACTGTACATTCCTTATTCCACACCTCCTCATTCTGTACACGGCACTGTACATTCCCTATTCCACACCTCCTCCTTATGTACACGGCACTGTACATTCCCTATTCCACACCTCCTCATTCTGTACACGGCACTGTACATTCCCTATTCCACACCTCCTCATTTTGTACACGGCACTGTACATTCCCTATTCCACACTTCCTCATTCTGCACACGGCACTGTACATTCCCTATTCCACACCTCCTCATTCTGTACACTGCACTGTACATTCCCTATTCCACACCTCCTCATTCTGTACACGGCACTGTACATTCCCTATTCCACACCTCCTCATTCTGTACACGGCACTGTACATTCCCTATTCCACACCTCCTCCTTATGTACACGACACTGTGCATTCCATATTCCACACTTCCTCATTCTGTACACGGCACTGTACATTCCTTATTCCACACCTCCTCATTCTGTACACGGCACTGTACATTCCCTATTCCACACCTCCTCATTCTGTACACGGCACTGTACATTCCCTATTCCACACCTCCTCCTTATGTACACGACACTGTACATTCCCTATTCCACACCTCCTCATTCTGTACACGGCACTGTACATTCCCTATTCCACACCTCCTCATTCTGCACATGGCACTGTACATTCCCTATTCCACACCTCCTCATTCTGTACACGGCACTGTACATTCCCTATACCATACCCCCTCATTCTATACACGGCACTGTACATTCCATATTCCACACTTCCTCATTCTGTACACGGCACTGTACATTCCCTATTACACACTTCCTCATTCTGCACATGGCACTGTACATTCCCTATTCCACACCTCCTCATTCTGTACACGGCACTGTACATTCCCTATTCCACACCTCCTCATTCTGCACATGGCACTGTACATTCCCTATTCCACACCTCCTCATTCTGTACACGGCACTGTACATTCCCTATACCATACCCCCTCATTCTGTACACGGCACTGTACATTCCCTATTCCACACCTCCTCATTCTGTACACGGCACTGTACATTCCCTATACCATACCCCCTCATTCTATACACGGCACTGTACATTCCATATTCCACACTTCCTCATTCTGTACACGGCACTGTACATTCCCTATTCCACACCTCCTCCTTATGTACACAACACTGTGCATTCCTTATTCCACACTTCCTCATTCTGTACACGGCACTGTACATTCCTTATTCCACACCTCCTCATTCTGTACACGGCACTGTACATTCCCTATTCCACACCTCCTCCTTATGTACACGGCACTGTGCATTCCCTATTCCACACCTCCTCATTATGTACACGGCACTGTACATTCCCTATTCCACACCTCCTCATTCTGTATACGGCACTGTACATTCCCTATTCCACACCTCCTCATTCTGTACACGGCACTGTACATTCCCTATTCCACACCTCCTCATTTTGTACACGGCACTGTACATTCCCTATTCCACACTTCCTCATTCTGCACACGGCACTGTACATTCCCTATTCCACACCTCCTCATTCTGTACACGGCACTGTACATTCCCTATTCCACACTTCCTCATTCTGCACACGGCACTGTACATTCCCTATACCATACCCCCTCATTCTATACACGGCACTGTACATTCCATATTCCACACTTCCTCATTCTGTACACGGCACTGTACATTCCCTATTCCACACTTCCTCATTCTGCACACGGCACTGTACATTCCCTATACCATACCCCCTCATTCTATACACGGCACTGTACATTCCATATTCCACACCTCCTCATTCTGTACACGGCACTGTACATTCCCTATACCATACCCCCTCATTCTATACACGGCACTGTACATTCCATATTCCACACTTCCTCATTCTGCACATGGCACTGTACATTCCCTATTCCACACCTCCTCATTCTGTACACGGCACTGTACATTCCCTATTCCACACCTCCTCATTCTGCACATGGCACTGTACATTCCTTATTCCACACCTCCTCATTCTGTACACGGCACTGTACATTCCCTATACCATACCCCCTCATTCTATACACGGCACTGTACATTCCATATTCCACACTTCCTCATTCTGTACACGGCACTGTACATTCCCTATTCCACACTTCCTCATTCTGTACACGGCACTGTACATTCCATATTCCACACTTCCTCATTCTGTACACGGCACTGTACATTCCCTATTCCACACCTCCTCCTTATGTACACGGCACTGTGCATTCCCTATTCCACACCTCCTCATTCTGCACATGGCACTGTACATTCCCTATTCCACACCTCCTCATTCTGTACACGGCACTGTACATTCCCTATTCCACACCTCCTCATTCTGTACACGGCACTGTACATTCCCTATTCCACACCTCCTCATTCTGTACACGGCACTGTACATTCCCTATTCCACACCTCCTCATTCTGTACACGGCACTGTACATTCCCTATTCCACACCTCCTCATTCTGTACACGGCACTGTACATTCCCTATTCCACACCTCCTCATTCTGCACACGGCACTGTACATTCCCTATTCCACACCTCCTCATTCTGCACACGGCACTGTACATTCCCTATTCCACACCTCCTCATTTTGTACACAACACTGTGCATTCCTTATTCCACACTTCCTCATTCTGTACACGGCACTGTACATTCCTTATTCCACACCTCCTCATTTTGTACACGGCACTGTACATTCCCTATTCCACACTTCCTCATTCTGTACACGGCACTGTACATTCCCTATTCCACACCTCCTCCTTATGTACACAACACTGTGCATTCCTTATTCCACACTTCCTCATTCTGTACACGGCACTGTACATTCCTTATTCCACACCTCCTCATTCTGTACACGGCACTGTACATTCCCTATTCCACACCTCCTCCTTATGTACACGGCACTGTGCATTCCCTATTCCACACCTCCTCATTATGTACACGGCACTGTACATTCCCTATTCCACACCTCCTCATTCTGTATACGGCACTGTACATTCCCTATTCCACACCTCCTCATTCTGTACACGGCACTGTACATTCCCTATTCCACACCTCCTCATTTTGTACACGGCACTGTACATTCCCTATTCCACACTTCCTCATTCTGCACACGGCACTGTACATTCCCTATTCCACACCTCCTCATTCTGTACACGGCACTGTACATTCCCTATTCCACACCTCCTCATTCTGTACACGGCACTGTACATTCCCTATTCCACACTTCCTCATTCTGTACACGGCACTGTACATTCCTTATTCCACACCTCCTCATTCTGTACACGGCACTGTACATTCCCTATTCCACACCTCCTCCTTATGTACACAACACTGTGCATTCCATATTCCACACTTCCTCATTCTGTACACGGCACTGTACATTCCTTATTCCACACCTCCTCATTCTGTACACGGCACTGTGCATTCCCTATTCCACACCTCCTCATTATGTACACGGCACTGTACATTCCCTATTCCACACCTCCTCATTCTGTACACGACATTGTGCATTCCATATTCCACACTTCCTCATTCTGTACACGGCACTGTACATTCCCTATACCATACCCCCTCATTCTATACACGGCACTGTACATTCCATATTCCACACTTCCTCATTCTGTACACGGCACTGTACATTCCCTATTACACACTTCCTCATTCTGCACATGGCACTGTACATTCCCTATTCCACACCTCCTCATTCTGTACACGGCACTGTACATTCCCTATTCCACACCTCCTCATTCTGCACATGGCACTGTACATTCCCTATTCCACACCTCCTCATTCTGTACACGGCACTGTACATTCCCTATACCATACCCCCTCATTCTATACACGGCACTGTACATTCCATATTCCACACTTCCTCATTCTGTACACGGCACTGTACATTCCCTATTCCACACTTCCTCATTCTGTACACGGCACTGTACATTCCATATTCCACACTTCCTCATTCTGTACACGGCACTGTACATTCCTTATTCCACACCTCCTCATTCTGTACACGGCACTGTACATTCCCTATTCCACACCTCCTCCTTATGTACACGGCACTGTGCATTCCCTATTCCACACCTCCTCATTATGTACACGGCACTGTACATTCCCTATTCCACACCTCCTCATTCTGTATACGGCACTGTACATTCCCTATTCCACACCTCCTCATTCTGTACACGGCACTGTACATTCCCTATTCCACACCTCCTCATTTTGTACACGGCACTGTACATTCCCTATTCCACACTTCCTCATTCTGCACACGGCACTGTACATTCCCTATTCCACACCTCCTCATTCTGTACACGGCACTGTACATTCCCTATTCCACACTTCCTCATTCTGCACACGGCACTGTACATTCCCTATTCCACACTTCCTCATTCTGTACACGACACTGTGCATTCCATATTCCACACTTCCTCATTCTGTACACGGCACTGTACATTCCTTATTCCACACCTCCTCATTCTGTACACGGCACTGTACATTCCCTATTCCACACCTCCTCATTCTGTACACGGCACTGTACATTCCCTATTCCACACCTCCTCCTTATGTACACGACATTGTGCATTCCATATTCCACACTTCCTCATTCTGTACACGGCACTGTACATTCCCTATACCATACCCCCTCATTCTATACACGGCACTGTACATTCCATATTCCACACTTCCTCATTCTGTACACGGCACTGTACATTCCCTATTACACACTTCCTCATTCTGCACATGGCACTGTACATTCCCTATTCCACACCTCCTCATTCTGTACACGGCACTGTACATTCCCTATTCCACACCTCCTCATTCTGCACATGGCACTGTACATTCCTTATTCCACACCTCCTCATTCTGTACACGGCACTGTACATTCCCTATACCATACCCCCTCATTCTATACACGGCACTGTACATTCCATATTCCACACTTCCTCATTCTGTACACGGCACTGTACATTCCCTATTCCACACTTCCTCATTCTGTACACGGCACTGTACATTCCATATTCCACACTTCCTCATTCTGTACACGGCACTGTACATTCCCTATTCCACACTTCCTCATTCTGCACATGGCACTGTACATTCCCTATTCCACACCTCCTCATTCTGTACACGGCACTGTACATTCCCTATTCCACACCTCCTCATTCTGTACACGGCACTGTACATTCCCTATTCCACACCTCCTCATTCTGTACACGGCACTGTACATTCCCTATTCCACACTTCCTCATTCTGTACACGGCATTGTACATTCCCTATTCCACACCTCCTCATTCTGTACACGACACTGTGCATTCCATATTCCACACTTCCTCATTCTGTACACGGCACTGTACATTCCTTATTCCACACCTCCTCATTCTGTACACGGCACTGTACATTCCCTATTCCACACCTCCTCATTCTGTACACGGCACTGTACATTCCCTATTCCACACCTCCTCCTTATGTACACGACATTGTGCATTCCATATTCCACACTTCCTCATTCTGTACACGGCACTGTACATTCCCTATACCATACCCCCTCATTCTATACACGGCACTGTACATTCCATATTCCACACTTCCTCATTCTGTACACGGCACTGTACATTCCCTATTCCACACCTCCTCATTCTGCACATGGCACTGTACATTCCCTATTCCACACTTCCTCATTCTATACACGGCACTGTACATTCCCTATTACACACTTCCTCATTCTGCACATGGCACTGTACATTCCCTATTCCACACCTCCTCATTCTGTACACGGCACTGTACATTCCCTATTCCACACCTCCTCATTCTGCACATGGCACTGTACATTCCTTATTCCACACCTCCTCATTCTGTACACGGCACTGTACATTCCCTATACCATACCCCCTCATTCTATACACGGCACTGTACATTCCATATTCCACACTTCCTCATTCTGTACACGGCACTGTACATTCCCTATTCCACACTTCCTCATTCTGTACACGGCACTGTACATTCCATATTCCACACTTCCTCATTCTGTACACGGCACTGTACATTCCCTATTCCACACTTCCTCATTCTGCACATGGCACTGTACATTCCCTATTCCACACCTCCTCATTCTGTACACGGCACTGTACATTCCCTATTCCACACCTCCTCATTCTGTACACGGCACTGTACATTCCCTATTCCACACCTCCTCATTCTGTACACGGCATTGTACATTCCCTATTCCACACCTCCTCATTCTGTACACGGCACTGTACATTCCCTATTCCACACCTCCTCATTCTGTACACGGCACTGTACATTCCCTATTCCACACCTCCTCATTCTGCACACGGCACTGTACATTCCCTATTCCACACCTCCTCATTCTGCACACGGCACTGTACATTCCCTATTCCACACCTCCTCATTTTGTACACAACACTGTGCATTCCTTATTCCACACTTCCTCATTCTGTACACGGCACTGTACATTCCTTATTCCACACCTCCTCATTTTGTACACGGCACTGTACATTCCCTATTCCACACTTCCTCATTCTGTACACGGCACTGTACATTCCCTATTCCACACCTCCTCCTTATGTACACAACACTGTGCATTCCTTATTCCACACTTCCTCATTCTGTACACGGCACTGTACATTCCTTATTCCACACCTCCTCATTCTGTACACGGCACTGTACATTCCCTATTCCACACCTCCTCCTTATGTACACGGCACTGTGCATTCCCTATTCCACACCTCCTCATTATGTACACGGCACTGTACATTCCCTATTCCACACCTCCTCATTCTGTATACGGCACTGTACATTCCCTATTCCACACCTCCTCATTCTGTACACGGCACTGTACATTCCCTATTCCACACCTCCTCCTTATGTACACGACACTGTGCATTCCTTATTCCACACTTCCTCATTCTGTACACGGCACTGTACATTCCTTATTCCACACCTCCTCATTCTGTACACGGCACTGTACATTCCCTATTCCACACCTCCTCCTTATGTACACGGCACTGTGCATTCCCTATTCCACACCTCCTCATTATGTACACGGCACTGTACATTCCCTATTCCACACCTCCTCATTCTGTATACGGCACTGTACATTCCCTATTCCACACCTCCTCATTCTGTACACGGCACTGTACATTCCCTATTCCACACCTCCTCATTTTGTACACGGCACTGTACATTCCCTATTCCACACTTCCTCATTCTGCACACGGCACTGTACATTCCCTATTCCACACCTCCTCCTTATGTACACGACACTGTGCATTCCATATTCCACACTTCCTCATTCTGTACACGGCACTGTACATTCCTTATTCCACACCTCCTCATTCTGTACACGGCACTGTACATTCCCTATTCCACACCTCCTCATTCTGTACACGGCACTGTACATTCCCTATTCCACACCTCCTCATTCTGTACACGGCACTGTACATTCCCTATTCCACACCTCCTCATTCTGTACACGGCACTGTACATTCCCTATTCCACACCTCCTCATTCTGTACACGGCATTGTACATTCCCTATTCCACACCTCCTCATTCTGTACACGGCACTGTACATTCCCTATTCCACACCTCCTCATTCTGTACACGGCACTGTACATTCCCTATTCCACACTTCCTCATTCTGCACACGGCACTGTACATTCCCTATTCCACACCTCCTCATTTTGTACACGGCACTGTACATTCCCTATTCCACACTTCCTCATTCTGCACACGGCACTGTACATTCCCTATTCCACACCTCCTCATTCTGCACACGGCACTGTACATTCCCTATTCCACACCTCCTCATTCTGCACACGGCACTGTACATTCCCTATTCCACACCTCCTCATTTTGTACACGGCACTGTACATTCCTTATTCCACACCTCCTCATTTTGTACACGGCACTGTACATTCCCTATTCCACACTTCCTCATTCTGTACACGGCACTGTACATTCCTTATTCCACACCTCCTCATTTTGTACACGGCACTGTACATTCCCTATTCCACACTTCCTCATTCTGTACACGGCACTGTACATTCCCTATTCCACACCTCCTCCTTATGTACACAACACTGTGCATTCCTTATTCCACACTTCCTCATTCTGTACACGGCACTGTACATTCCTTATTCCACACCTCCTCATTCTGTACACGGCACTGTACATTCCCTATTCCACACCTCCTCATTCTGTACACGGCATTGTACATTCCCTATTCCACACCTCCTCATTCTGTACACGGCACTGTACATTCCCTATTCCACACCTCCTCATTCTGTACACGGCACTGTACATTCCCTATTCCACACTTCCTCATTCTGCACACGGCACTGTACATTCCCTATTCCACACCTCCTCCTTATGTACACAACACTGTGCATTCCTTATTCCACACTTCCTCATTCTGTACACGGCACTGTACATTCCTTATTCCACACCTCCTCATTTTGTACACGGCACTGTACATTCCCTATTCCACACTTCCTCATTCTGTACACGGCACTGTACATTCCTTATTCCACACCTCCTCATTCTGTACACGGCACTGTACATTCCCTATTCCACACCTCCTCCTTATGTACACGGCACTGTGCATTCCCTATTCCACACCTCCTCATTATGTACACGGCACTGTACATTCCCTATTCCACACCTCCTCATTCTGTATACGGCACTGTACATTCCCTATTCCACACCTCCTCATTCTGTACACGGCACTGTACATTCCCTATTCCACACCTCCTCATTCTGTACACGGCACTGTACATTCCCTATTCCACACTTCCTCATTCTGCACACGGCACTGTACATTCCCTATTCCACACCTCCTCCTTATGTACACGACACTGTGCATTCCATATTCCACACCTCCTCATTCTGTACACGGCACTGTACATTCCCTATTCCACACCTCCTCCTTATGTACACGACACTGTGCATTCCATATTCCACACTTCCTCATTCTGTACACGGCACTGTACATTCCCTATTCCACACCTCCTCATTCTGTACACGGCATTGTACATTCCCTATTCCACACCTCCTCATTCTGTACACGGCACTGTACATTCCCTATTCCACACCTCCTCATTCTGTACACGGCACTGTACATTCCCTATTCCACACTTCCTCATTCTGCACACGGCACTGTACATTCCCTATTCCACACCTCCTCATTTTGTACACGGCACTGTACATTCCCTATTCCACACTTCCTCATTCTGCACACGGCACTGTACATTCCCTATTCCACACCTCCTCCTTATGTACACAACACTGTGCATTCCTTATTCCACACTTCCTCATTCTGTACACGGCACTGTACATTCCTTATTCCACACCTCCTCATTTTGTACACGGCACTGTACATTCCCTATTCCACACTTCCTCATTCTGTACACGGCACTGTACATTCCTTATTCCACACCTCCTCATTCTGTACACGGCACTGTACATTCCCTATTCCACACCTCCTCCTTATGTACACGGCACTGTGCATTCCCTATTCCACACCTCCTCATTATGTACACGGCACTGTACATTCCCTATTCCACACCTCCTCATTCTGTATACGGCACTGTACATTCCCTATTCCACACCTCCTCATTCTGTACACGGCACTGTACATTCCCTATTCCACACCTCCTCATTCTGTACACGGCACTGTACATTCCCTATTCCACACTTCCTCATTCTGCACACGGCACTGTACATTCCCTATTCCACACCTCCTCCTTATGTACACGACACTGTGCATTCCATATTCCACACCTCCTCATTCTGTACACGGCACTGTACATTCCTTATTCCACACCTCCTCATTCTGTACACGGCACTGTACATTCCCTATTCCACACTTCCTCATTCTGCACACGGCACTGTACATTCCCTATTCCACACCTCCTCATTCTGTACACGACACTGTGCATTCCCTATTCCACACCTCCTCATTCTGTACACGGCACTGTACATTCCCTATTCCACACTTCCTCATTCTGCACACGGCACTGTACATTCCCTATTCCACACCTCCTCCTTATGTACACAACACTGTGCATTCCTTATTCCACACTTCCTCATTCTGTACACGGCACTGTACATTCCTTATTCCACACCTCCTCATTCTGTACACGGCACTGTACATTCCCTATTCCACACCTCCTCCTTATGTACACGGCACTGTGCATTCCCTATTCCACACCTCCTCATTATGTACACGGCACTGTACATTCCCTATTCCACACCTCCTCATTCTGTATACGGCACTGTACATTCCCTATTCCACACCTCCTCATTCTGTACACGGCACTGTACATTCCCTATTCCACACCTCCTCATTTTGTACACGGCACTGTACATTCCCTATTCCACACTTCCTCATTCTGCACACGGCACTGTACATTCCCTATTCCACACCTCCTCATTTTGTACACGGCACTGTACATTCCCTATTCCACACTTCCTCATTCTGTACACGGCACTGTACATTCCCTATTCCACACCTCCTCCTTATGTACACGACACTGTGCATTCCATATTCCACACTTCCTCATTCTGTACACGGCACTGTACATTCCTTATTCCACACCTCCTCATTCTGTACACGGCACTGTACATTCCCTATTCCACACCTCCTCATTCTGTACACGGCACTGTACATTCCCTATTCCACACCTCCTCATTCTGTACACGGCATTGTACATTCCCTATTCCACACCTCCTCATTCTGTACACGGCACTGTACATTCCCTATTCCACACCTCCTCATTCTGTACACGGCACTGTACATTCCCTATTCCACACTTCCTCATTCTGCACACGGCACTGTACATTCCCTATTCCACACCTCCTCATTTTGTACACGGCACTGTACATTCCCTATTCCACACTTCCTCATTCTGCACACGGCACTGTACATTCCCTATTCCACACCTCCTCCTTATGTACACAACACTGTGCATTCCTTATTCCACACTTCCTCATTCTGTACACGGCACTGTACATTCCTTATTCCACACCTCCTCATTCTGTACACGGCACTGTACATTCCCTATTCCACACCTCCTCCTTATGTACACGGCACTGTGCATTCCCTATTCCACACCTCCTCATTATGTACACGGCACTGTACATTCCCTATTCCACACCTCCTCATTCTGTATACGGCACTGTACATTCCCTATTCCACACCTCCTCATTCTGTACACGGCACTGTACATTCCCTATTCCACACCTCCTCATTCTGTACACGGCACTGTACATTCCCTATTCCACACTTCCTCATTCTGCACACGGCACTGTGCATTCCATATTCCACACCTCCTCATTCTGTACACGGCACTGTACATTCCCTATTCCACACCTCCTCCTTATGTACACGACACTGTGCATTCCCTATTCCACACCTCCTCATTCTGTACACGGCACTGTACATTCCCTATTCCACACTTCCTCATTCTGTACACGGCACTGTACATTCCCTATTCCACACCTCCTCATTCTGTACACGGCACTGTACATTCCCTATTCCACACTTCCTCATTCTGCACACGGCACTGTACATTCCCTATTCCACACCTCCTCATTCTGTACACGGCACTGTACATTCCCTATTCCACACCTCCTCATTCTGTACACGGCACTGTACATTCCCTATTCCACACCTCCTCATTCTGTACACGGCACTGTACATTCCCTATTCCACACCTCCTCATTCTGTACACGGCATTGTACATTCCCTATTCCACACCTCCTCATTCTGTACACGGCACTGTACATTCCCTATTCCACACCTCCTCATTCTGTACACGGCACTGTACATTCCCTATTCCACACCTCCTCATTTTGTACACGGCACTGTACATTCCCTATTCCACACTTCCTCATTCTGCACACGGCACTGTACATTCCCTATTCCACACCTCCTCATTTTGTACACGGCACTGTACATTCCCTATTCCACACTTCCTCATTCTGCACACGGCACTGTACATTCCCTATTCCACACCTCCTCCTTATGTACACAACACTGTGCATTCCTTATTCCACACTTCCTCATTCTGTACACGGCACTGTACATTCCTTATTCCACACCTCCTCATTTTGTACACGGCACTGTACATTCCCTATTCCACACTTCCTCATTCTGTACACGGCACTGTACATTCCTTATTCCACACCTCCTCATTCTGTACACGGCACTGTACATTCCCTATTCCACACCTCCTCCTTATGTACACGGCACTGTGCATTCCCTATTCCACACCTCCTCATTATGTACACGGCACTGTACATTCCCTATTCCACACCTCCTCATTCTGTATACGGCACTGTACATTCCCTATTCCACACCTCCTCATTCTGTACACGGCACTGTACATTCCCTATTCCACACCTCCTCATTCTGTACACGGCACTGTACATTCCCTATTCCACACTTCCTCATTCTGCACACGGCACTGTACATTCCCTATTCCACACTTCCTCATTTTGTACACGGCACTGTACATTCCCTATTCCACACCTCCTCCTTATGTACACGACACTGTGCATTCCATATTCCACACTTCCTCATTCTGTACACGGCACTGTACATTCCTTATTCCACACCTCCTCATTTTGTACACGGCACTGTACATTCCCTATTCCACACTTCCTCATTCTGTACACGGCACTGTACATTCCCTATTCCACACCTCCTCCTTATGTACACAACACTGTGCATTCCTTATTCCACACTTCCTCATTCTGTACACGGCACTGTACATTCCTTATTCCACACCTCCTCATTCTGTACACGGCACTGTACATTCCCTATTCCACACCTCCTCCTTATGTACACGGCACTGTGCATTCCCTATTCCACACCTCCTCATTATGTACACGGCACTGTACATTCCCTATTCCACACCTCCTCATTCTGTATACGGCACTGTACATTCCCTATTCCACACCTCCTCATTCTGTACACGGCACTGTACATTCCCTATTCCACACCTCCTCATTTTGTACACGGCACTGTACATTCCCTATTCCACACTTCCTCATTCTGCACACGGCACTGTACATTCCCTATTCCACACCTCCTCCTTATGTACACGACACTGTACATTCCCTATTCCACACTTCCTCATTCTGTACACGGCACTGTACATTCCCTATTCCACACCTCCTCATTCTGTACACGGCACTGTACATTCCTTATTCCACACCTCCTCATTCTGTACACGGCACTGTACATTCCCTATTCCACACCTCCTCATTCTGTACACGGCACTGTACATTCCCTATTCCACACCTCCTCATTCTGTACACGGCATTGTACATTCCCTATTCCACACCTCCTCATTCTGTACACGGCACTGTACATTCCCTATTCCACACCTCCTCATTCTGTACACGGCATTGTACATTCCCTATTCCACACCTCCTCATTCTGTACACGGCACTGTACATTCCCTATTCCACACCTCCTCATTCTGTACACGGCACTGTACATTCCCTATTCCACACTTCCTCATTCTGCACACGGCACTGTACATTCCCTATTCCACACCTCCTCATTTTGTACACGGCACTGTACATTCCCTATTCCACACTTCCTCATTCTGCACACGGCACTGTACATTCCCTATTCCACACCTCCTCCTTATGTACACAACACTGTGCATTCCTTATTCCACACTTCCTCATTCTGTACACGGCACTGTACATTCCTTATTCCACACCTCCTCATTCTGTACACGGCACTGTACATTCCCTATTCCACACCTCCTCCTTATGTACACGGCACTGTGCATTCCCTATTCCACACCTCCTCATTATGTACACGGCACTGTACATTCCCTATTCCACACCTCCTCATTCTGTATACGGCACTGTACATTCCCTATTCCACACCTCCTCATTCTGTACACGGCACTGTACATTCCCTATTCCACACCTCCTCATTTTGTACACGGCACTGTACATTCCCTATTCCACACTTCCTCATTCTGCACACGGCACTGTACATTCCCTATTCCACACCTCCTCCTTATGTACACGACACTGTGCATTCCATATTCCACACTTCCTCATTCTGTACACGGCACTGTACATTCCTTATTCCACACCTCCTCATTCTGTACACGGCACTGTACATTCCCTATTCCACACCTCCTCATTCTGTACACGGCACTGTACATTCCCTATTCCACACCTCCTCATTCTGTACACGGCACTGTACATTCCCTATTCCACACTTCCTCATTCTGCACACGGCACTGTACATTCCCTATTCCACACCTCCTCCTTATGTACACAACACTGTGCATTCCTTATTCCACACTTCCTCATTCTGTACACGGCACTGTACATTCCCTATTCCACACCTCCTCATTTTGTACACGGCACTGTACATTCCCTATTCCACACTTCCTCATTCTGCACACGGCACTGTACATTCCCTATTCCACACTTCCTCATTCTGTACACGGCACTGTACATTCCCTATTCCACACCTCCTCCTTATGTACACAACACTGTGCATTCCTTATTCCACACTTCCTCATTCTGTACACGGCACTGTACATTCCTTATTCCACACCTCCTCATTCTGTACACGGCACTGTACATTCCCTATTCCACACCTCCTCCTTATGTACACGGCACTGTGCATTCCCTATTCCACACCTCCTCATTATGTACACGGCACTGTACATTCCCTATTCCACACCTCCTCATTCTGTATACGGCACTGTACATTCCTTATTCCACACCTCCTCATTCTGTACACGGCACTGTACATTCCCTATTCCACACCTCCTCCTTATGTACACGGCACTGTGCATTCCCTATTCCACACCTCCTCATTATGTACACGGCACTGTACATTCCCTATTCCACACCTCCTCATTCTGTACACGGCACTGTACATTCCCTATTCCACACCTCCTCATTCTGTACACGGCACTGTACATTCCCTATTCCACACTTCCTCATTCTGCACACGGCACTGTACATTCCCTATTCCACACCTCCTCATTCTGTACACGGCACTGTACATTCCCTATTCCACACCTCCTCATTCTGTACACGGCACTGTACATTCCCTATTCCACACCTCCTCATTCTGCACACGGCACTGTACATTCCCTATTCCACACCTCCTCATTTTGTACACGGCACTGTACATTCCCTATTCCACACTTCCTCATTCTGTACACGGCACTGTACATTCCTTATTCCACACCTCCTCATTCTGTACACGGCACTGTACATTCCCTATTCCACACCTCCTCCTTATGTACACGGCACTGTGCATTCCCTATTCCACACCTCCTCATTATGTACACGGCACTGTACATTCCCTATTCCACACCTCCTCATTCTGTATACGGCACTGTACATTCCCTATTCCACACCTCCTCATTCTGTACACGGCACTGTACATTCCCTATTCCACACCTCCTCATTTTGTACACGGCACTGTACATTCCCTATTCCACACTTCCTCATTCTGCACACGGCACTGTACATTCCCTATTCCACACCTCCTCATTCTGTACACGACACTGTGCATTCCATATTCCACACTTCCTCATTCTGCACACGGCACTGTACATTCCCTATTCCACACCTCCTCATTCTGTACACGGCACTGTACATTCCCTATTCCACACCTCCTCATTCTGTACACGACACTGTACATTCCCTATTCCACACCTCCTCATTCTGTACACGGCACTGTACATTCCCTATTCCACACCTCCTCATTCTGTACACGACACTGTACATTCCCTATTCCACACCTCCTCATTCTGTACACGACACTGTACATTCCCTATTCCACACCTCCTCATTCTGTACACGGCACTGTACATTCCCTATTCCACACCTCCTCCTTATGTACACGACATTGTGCATTCCATATTCCACACTTCCTCATTCTGTACACGGCACTGTACATTCCCTATTCCACACCTCCTCATTCTATACATGGCACTGTACATTCCCTATTCCACACCTCCTCATTCTGTACACGGCACTGTACATTCCCTATTCCACACCTCCTCATTCTGTACACGGCACTGTACATTCCCTATTCCACACCTCCTCATTCTGCACATGGCACTGTACATTCCCTATTCCACACCTCCTCATTCTGTACACGGCACTGTACATTCCCTATACCATACCCCCTCATTCTATACACGGCACTGTACATTCCATATTCCACACTTCCTCATTCTGTACACGGCACTGTACATTCCCTATTCCACACCTCCTCATTATGTACACGGCACTGTACATTCCCTATTCCACACCTCCTCATTCTGTATACGGCACTGTACATTCCCTATTCCACACCTCCTCATTCTGTACACGGCACTGTACATTCCCTATTCCACACCTCCTCATTTTGTACACGGCACTGTACATTCCCTATTCCACACTTCCTCATTCTGCACACGGCACTGTACATTCCCTATTCCACACCTCCTCATTCTGTACACTGCACTGTACATTCCCTATTCCACACCTCCTCATTCTGTACACGGCACTGTACATTCCCTATTCCACACCTCCTCATTCTGTACACGGCACTGTACATTCCCTATTCCACACCTCCTCATTCTGTACACGGCACTGTACATTCCCTATTCCACACCTCCTCCTTATGTACACGACACTGTGCATTCCATATTCCACACTTCCTCATTCTGTACACGGCACTGTACATTCCTTATTCCACACCTCCTCATTCTGTACACGGCACTGTACATTCCCTATTCCACACCTCCTCATTCTGTACACGGCACTGTACATTCCCTATTCCACACCTCCTCCTTATGTACACGACACTGTACATTCCCTATTCCACACCTCCTCATTCTGTACACGGCACTGTACATTCCCTATTCCACACCTCCTCATTCTGCACATGGCACTGTACATTCCCTATTCCACACCTCCTCATTCTGTACACGGCACTGTACATTCCCTATACCATACCCCCTCATTCTATACACGGCACTGTACATTCCATATTCCACACTTCCTCATTCTGTACACGGCACTGTACATTCCCTATTACACACTTCCTCATTCTGCACATGGCACTGTACATTCCCTATTCCACACCTCCTCATTCTGTACACGGCATTGTACATTCCCTATTCCACACCTCCTCCTTATGTACACGGCACTGTACATTCCCTATTCCACACCTCCTCCTTATGTACACGACACTGTACATTCCCTATTCCACACCTCCTCATTCTGTACACGGCACTGTACATTCCCTATTCCACACCTCCTCATTCTGCACATGGCACTGTACATTCCCTATTCCACACCTCCTCATTCTGTACACGGCACTGTACATTCCCTATACCATACCCCCTCATTCTATACACGGCACTGTACATTCCATATTCCACACTTCCTCATTCTGTACACGGCACTGTACATTCCCTATTCCACACCTCCTCATTCTGTACACGGCACTGTACATTCCCTATTCCACACCTCCTCATTATGTACACGGCACTGTACATTCCCTATTCCACACCTCCTCATTCTGTACACGGCACTGTACATTCCCTATTCCACACCTCCTCATTTTGTACACGGCACTGTACATTCCCTATTCCACACTTCCTCATTCTGCACACGGCACTGTACATTCCCTATTCCACACCTCCTCATTCTGTACACGGCACTGTACATTCCCTATTCCACACTTCCTCATTCTGCACACGGCACTGTACATTCCCTATACCATACCCCCTCATTCTATACACGGCACTGTACATTCCATATTCCACACTTCCTCATTCTGTACACGGCACTGTACATTCCCTATTCCACACTTCCTCATTCTGCACACGGCACTGTACATTCCCTATACCATACCCCCTCATTCTATACACGGCACTGTACATTCCATATTCCACACCTCCTCATTCTGTACACGGCACTGTACATTCCCTATACCATACCCCCTCATTCTATACACGGCACTGTACATTCCATATTCCACACTTCCTCATTCTGTACACGGCACTGTACATTCCCTATTCCACACTTCCTCATTCTGCACATGGCACTGTACATTCCCTATTCCACACCTCCTCATTCTGTACACGGCACTGTACATTCCCTATTCCACACCTCCTCATTCTGCACATGGCACTGTACATTCCTTATTCCACACCTCCTCATTCTGTACACGGCACTGTACATTCCCTATACCATACCCCCTCATTCTATACACGGCACTGTACATTCCATATTCCACACTTCCTCATTCTGTACACGGCACTGTACATTCCCTATTCCACACTTCCTCATTCTGCACATGGCACTGTACATTCCCTATTCCACACCTCCTCATTCTGTACACGGCACTGTACATTCCCTATTCCACACCTCCTCATTCTGTACACGGCACTGTACATTCCCTATTCCACACCTCCTCATTCTGTACACGGCACTGTACATTCCCTATTCCACACCTCCTCATTCTGTACACGGCACTGTACATTCCCTATTCCACACCTCCTCATTCTGTACACGGCACTGTACATTCCCTATTCCACACCTCCTCATTCTGTACACGGCACTGTACATTCCCTATTCCACACCTCCTCATTCTGCACACGGCACTGTACATTCCCTATTCCACACCTCCTCATTCTGCACACGGCACTGTACATTCCCTATTCCACACCTCCTCATTATGTACACGGCACTGTACATTCCCTATTCCACACCTCCTCATTCTGTACACTGCACTGTACATTCCCTATTCCACACCTCCTCATTCTGCACACGGCACTGTACATTCCCTATTCCACACCTCCTCCTTATGTACACGACACTGTGCATTCCTTATTCCACACTTCCTCATTCTGTACACGGCACTGTACATTCCTTATTCCACACCTCCTCATTCTGTACACGGCACTGTACATTCCCTATTCCACACCTCCTCCTTATGTACACGGCACTGTGCATTCCCTATTCCACACCTCCTCATTATGTACACGGCACTGTACATTCCCTATTCCACACCTCCTCATTCTGTATACGGCACTGTACATTCCCTATTCCACACCTCCTCATTCTGTACACGGCACTGTACATTCCCTATTCCACACCTCCTCCTTATGTACACGACACTGTGCATTCCTTATTCCACACTTCCTCATTCTGTACACGGCACTGTACATTCCTTATTCCACACCTCCTCATTCTGTACACGGCACTGTACATTCCCTATTCCACACCTCCTCCTTATGTACACGGCACTGTGCATTCCCTATTCCACACCTCCTCATTATGTACACGGCACTGTACATTCCCTATTCCACACCTCCTCATTCTGTATACGGCACTGTACATTCCCTATTCCACACCTCCTCATTCTGTACACGGCACTGTACATTCCCTATTCCACACCTCCTCATTTTGTACACGGCACTGTACATTCCCTATTCCACACTTCCTCATTCTGCACACGGCACTGTACATTCCCTATTCCACACCTCCTCCTTATGTACACGACACTGTGCATTCCATATTCCACACTTCCTCATTCTGTACACGGCACTGTACATTCCTTATTCCACACCTCCTCATTCTGTACACGGCACTGTACATTCCCTATTCCACACCTCCTCATTCTGTACACGGCACTGTACATTCCCTATTCCACACCTCCTCATTCTGTACACGGCACTGTACATTCCCTATTCCACACCTCCTCATTCTGTACACGGCATTGTACATTCCCTATTCCACACCTCCTCATTCTGTACACGGCACTGTACATTCCCTATTCCACACCTCCTCATTCTGTACACGGCACTGTACATTCCCTATTCCACACTTCCTCATTCTGCACACGGCACTGTACATTCCCTATTCCACACCTCCTCATTTTGTACACGGCACTGTACATTCCCTATTCCACACTTCCTCATTCTGCACACGGCACTGTACATTCCCTATTCCACACTTCCTCATTCTGTACACGGCACTGTACATTCCCTATTCCACACCTCCTCCTTATGTACACAACACTGTGCATTCCTTATTCCACACTTCCTCATTCTGTACACGGCACTGTACATTCCTTATTCCACACCTCCTCATTTTGTACACGGCACTGTACATTCCCTATTCCACACTTCCTCATTCTGTACACGGCACTGTACATTCCTTATTCCACACCTCCTCATTCTGTACACGGCACTGTACATTCCCTATTCCACACCTCCTCCTTATGTACACGGCACTGTGCATTCCCTATTCCACACCTCCTCATTATGTACACGGCACTGTACATTCCCTATTCCACACCTCCTCATTCTGTATACGGCACTGTACATTCCCTATTCCACACCTCCTCATTCTGTACACGGCACTGTACATTCCCTATTCCACACCTCCTCATTCTGTACACGGCACTGTACATTCCCTATTCCACACTTCCTCATTCTGCACACGGCACTGTACATTCCCTATTCCACACCTCCTCCTTATGTACACGACACTGTGCATTCCATATTCCACACTTCCTCATTCTGTACACGGCACTGTACATTCCCTATTCCACACCTCCTCCTTATGTACACGACACTGTGCATTCCTTATTCCACACTTCCTCATTCTGTACACGGCACTGTACATTCCTTATTCCACACCTCCTCATTCTGTACACGGCACTGTACATTCCCTATTCCACACCTCCTCCTTATGTACACGGCACTGTGCATTCCCTATTCCACACCTCCTCATTATGTACACGGCACTGTACATTCCCTATTCCACACCTCCTCATTCTGTATACGGCACTGTACATTCCCTATTCCACACCTCCTCATTCTGTACACGGCACTGTACATTCCCTATTCCACACCTCCTCATTTTGTACACGGCACTGTACATTCCCTATTCCACACTTCCTCATTCTGCACACGGCACTGTACATTCCTTATTCCACACCTCCTCATTCTGTACACGGCACTGTACATTCCCTATTCCACACCTCCTCATTCTGTATACGGCACTGTACATTCCCTATTCCACACCTCCTCATTCTGTACACGGCACTGTACATTCCCTATTCCACACCTCCTCATTTTGTACACGGCACTGTACATTCCCTATTCCACACTTCCTCATTCTGCACACGGCACTGTACATTCCCTATTCCACACCTCCTCATTCTGTACACGGCACTGTGCATTCCATATTCCACACTTCCTCATTCTGTACACGGCACTGTACATTCCTTATTCCACACCTCCTCATTCTGTACACGGCACTGTACATTCCCTATTCCACACCTCCTCATTCTGTACACGGCACTGTACATTCCCTATTCCACACCTCCTCATTCTGTACACGGCATTGTACATTCCCTATTCCACACCTCCTCATTCTGTACACGGCACTGTACATTCCCTATTCCACACCTCCTCATTCTGTACACGGCACTGTACATTCCCTATTCCACACTTCCTCATTCTGCACACGGCACTGTACATTCCCTATTCCACACCTCCTCATTTTGTACACGGCACTGTACATTCCCTATTCCACACTTCCTCATTCTGCACACGGCACTGTACATTCCCTATTCCACACCTCCTCCTTATGTACACAACACTGTGCATTCCTTATTCCACACTTCCTCATTCTGTACACGGCACTGTACATTCCTTATTCCACACCTCCTCATTCTGTACACGGCACTGTACATTCCCTATTCCACACCTCCTCCTTATGTACACGGCACTGTGCATTCCCTATTCCACACCTCCTCATTATGTACACGGCACTGTACATTCCCTATTCCACACCTCCTCATTCTGTACACGGCACTGTACATTCCCTATTCCACACTTCCTCATTCTGTACACGGCACTGTACATTCCCTATTCCACACCTCCTCATTCTGTACACGGCACTGTACATTCCCTATTCCACACTTCCTCATTCTGCACACGGCACTGTACATTCCCTATTCCACACCTCCTCATTCTGTACACGGCACTGTACATTCCCTATTCCACACCTCCTCATTCTGTACACGGCACTGTACATTCCCTATTCCACACCTCCTCATTCTGTACACGGCATTGTACATTCCCTATTCCACACCTCCTCATTCTGTACACGGCACTGTACATTCCCTATTCCACACTTCCTCATTCTGTACACGGCACTGTACATTCCCTATTCCACACTTCCTCATTCTGTACACGGCACTGTACATTCCCTATTCCACACCTCCTCATTTTGTACACGGCACTGTACATTCCCTATTCCACACCTCCTCATTCTGTACACGGCACTGTACATTCCCTATTCCACACTTCCTCATTCTGCACACGGCACTGTACATTCCCTATTCCACACCTCCTCATTTTGTACACGGCACTGTACATTCCCTATTCCACACTTCCTCATTCTGCACACGGCACTGTACATTCCCTATTCCACACCTCCTCATTTTGTACACGGCACTGTACATTCCCTATTCCACACTTCCTCATTCTGCACACGGCACTGTACATTCCCTATTCCACACCTCCTCCTTATGTACACAACACTGTGCATTCCTTATTCCACACTTCCTCATTCTGTACACGGCACTGTACATTCCTTATTCCACACCTCCTCATTTTGTACACGGCACTGTACATTCCCTATTCCACACTTCCTCATTCTGTACACGGCACTGTACATTCCTTATTCCACACCTCCTCATTCTGTACACGGCACTGTACATTCCCTATTCCACACCTCCTCCTTATGTACACGGCACTGTGCATTCCCTATTCCACACCTCCTCATTATGTACACGGCACTGTACATTCCCTATTCCACACCTCCTCATTCTGTATACGGCACTGTACATTCCCTATTCCACACCTCCTCATTCTGTACACGGCACTGTACATTCCCTATTCCACACCTCCTCATTCTGTACACGGCACTGTACATTCCCTATTCCACACTTCCTCATTCTGCACACGGCACTGTACATTCCCTATTCCACACTTCCTCATTTTGTACACGGCACTGTACATTCCCTATTCCACACCTCCTCCTTATGTACACGACACTGTGCATTCCATATTCCACACTTCCTCATTCTGTACACGGCACTGTACATTCCTTATTCCACACCTCCTCATTCTGTACACGGCACTGTACATTCCCTATTCCACACCTCCTCATTCTGTACACGGCACTGTACATTCCCTATTCCACACCTCCTCCTTATGTACACGACACTGTGCATTCCTTATTCCACACTTCCTCATTCTGTACACGGCACTGTACATTCCTTATTCCACACCTCCTCATTCTGTACACGGCACTGTACATTCCCTATTCCACACCTCCTCCTTATGTACACGGCACTGTGCATTCCCTATTCCACACCTCCTCATTATGTACACGGCACTGTACATTCCCTATTCCACACCTCCTCATTCTGTATACGGCACTGTACATTCCCTATTCCACACCTCCTCATTCTGTACACGGCACTGTACATTCCCTATTCCACACCTCCTCATTTTGTACACGGCACTGTACATTCCCTATTCCACACTTCCTCATTCTGCACACGGCACTGTACATTCCCTATTCCACACCTCCTCCTTATGTACACGACACTGTACATTCCCTATTCCACACTTCCTCATTCTGTACACGGCACTGTACATTCCTTATTCCACACCTCCTCATTCTGTACACGGCACTGTACATTCCCTATTCCACACCTCCTCATTCTGTACACGGCACTGTACATTCCCTATTCCACACCTCCTCATTCTGTACACGGCATTGTACATTCCCTATTCCACACCTCCTCATTCTGTACACGGCACTGTACATTCCCTATTCCACACCTCCTCATTCTGTACACGGCACTGTACATTCCCTATTCCACACCTCCTCATTCTGTACACGGCACTGTACATTCCCTATTCCACACTTCCTCATTCTGCACACGGCACTGTACATTCCCTATTCCACACCTCCTCCTTATGTACACAACACTGTGCATTCCTTATTCCACACTTCCTCATTCTGTACACGGCACTGTACATTCCTTATTCCACACCTCCTCATTCTGTACACGGCACTGTACATTCCCTATTCCACACCTCCTCATTCTGTACACGGCATTGTACATTCCCTATTCCACACCTCCTCATTCTGTACACGGCATTGTACATTCCCTATTCCACACCTCCTCATTCTGTACACGGCACTGTACATTCCCTATTCCACACCTCCTCATTCTGTACACGGCACTGTACATTCCCTATTCCACACTTCCTCATTCTGCACACGGCACTGTACATTCCCTATTCCACACCTCCTCATTTTGTACACGGCACTGTACATTCCCTATTCCACACTTCCTCATTCTGTATACGGCACTGTACATTCCCTATTCCACACCTCCTCATTCTGTACACGGCACTGTACATTCCCTATTCCACACCTCCTCATTCTGTACACGGCACTGTACATTCCCTATTCCACACTTCCTCATTCTGCACACGGCACTGTACATTCCCTATTCCACACCTCCTCCTTATGTACACGACACTGTGCATTCCATATTCCACACCTCCTCATTCTGTACACGGCACTGTACATTCCTTATTCCACACCTCCTCATTCTGTACACGGCACTGTACATTCCCTATTCCACACCTCCTCCTTATGTACACGGCACTGTGCATTCCCTATTCCACACCTCCTCATTATGTACACGGCACTGTACATTCCCTATTCCACACCTCCTCATTCTGTACACGGCACTGTACATTCCCTATTCCACACTTCCTCATTCTGCACACGGCACTGTACATTCCCTATTCCACACCTCCTCATTTTGTACACGGCACTGTACATTCCCTATTCCACACTTCCTCATTCTGCACACGGCACTGTACATTCCCTATTCCACACCTCCTCATTATGTACACGGCACTGTACATTCCCTATTCCACACCTCCTCATTCTGTATACGGCACTGTACATTCCCTATTCCACACCTCCTCATTCTGTACACGGCACTGTACATTCCCTATTCCACACCTCCTCATTCTGTACACGGCACTGTACATTCCCTATTCCACACTTCCTCATTCTGCACACGGCACTGTACATTCCCTATTCCACACCTCCTCATTCTGTACACGGCACTGTACATTCCCTATTCCACACCTCCTCATTCTGTACACGGCACTGTACATTCCCTATTCCACACCTCCTCATTCTGTACACGGCACTGTACATTCCCTATTCCACACCTCCTCATTCTGTACACGGCACTGTACATTCCCTATTCCACACCTCCTCATTCTGTATACGGCATTGTACATTCCCTATTCCACACCTCCTCATTCTGTACACGGCACTGTACATTCCCTATTCCACACCTCCTCATTCTGTACACGGCACTGTACATTCCCTATTCCACACTTCCTCATTCTGCACACGGCACTGTACATTCCCTATTCCACACCTCCTCATTTTGTACACGGCACTGTACATTCCCTATTCCACACTTCCTCATTCTGCACACGGCACTGTACATTCCCTATTCCACACCTCCTCATTTTGTACACGGCACTGTACATTCCCTATTCCACACTTCCTCATTCTGCACACGGCACTGTACATTCCCTATTCCACACCTCCTCCTTATGTACACAACACTGTGCATTCCTTATTCCACACTTCCTCATTCTGTACACGGCACTGTACATTCCTTATTCCACACCTCCTCATTTTGTACACGGCACTGTACATTCCCTATTCCACACTTCCTCATTCTGTACACGGCACTGTACATTCCTTATTCCACACCTCCTCATTCTGTACACGGCACTGTACATTCCCTATTCCACACCTCCTCATTCTGTACACGGCACTGTACATTCCCTATTCCACACCTCCTCCTTATGTACACGGCACTGTGCATTCCCTATTCCACACCTCCTCATTATGTACACGGCACTGTACATTCCCTATTCCACACCTCCTCATTCTGTATACGGCACTGTACATTCCCTATTCCACACCTCCTCATTCTGTACACGGCACTGTACATTCCCTATTCCACACCTCCTCATTCTGTACACGGCACTGTACATTCCCTATTCCACACTTCCTCATTCTGCACACGGCACTGTACATTCCTTATTCCACACCTCCTCATTCTGTACACGGCACTGTACATTCCCTATTCCACACCTCCTCATTCTGTACACGGCACTGTACATTCCCTATTCCACACCTCCTCATTCTGTACACGGCATTGTACATTCCCTATTCCACACCTCCTCATTCTGTACACGGCACTGTACATTCCCTATTCCACACCTCCTCATTCTGTACACGGCACTGTACATTCCCTATTCCACACTTCCTCATTCTGTACACGGCACTGTACATTCCTTATTCCACACCTCCTCATTCTGTACACGGCACTGTACATTCCCTATTCCACACCTCCTCCTTATGTACACGGCACTGTGCATTCCCTATTCCACACCTCCTCATTATGTACACGGCACTGTACATTCCCTATTCCACACCTCCTCATTCTGTATACGGCACTGTACATTCCCTATTCCACACCTCCTCATTCTGTACACGGCACTGTACATTCCCTATTCCACACCTCCTCATTCTGTACACGGCACTGTACATTCCCTATTCCACACTTCCTCATTCTGCACACGGCACTGTACATTCCCTATTCCACACCTCCTCATTCTGTACACGGCACTGTACATTCCCTATTCCACACCTCCTCATTCTGTACACGGCACTGTACATTCCCTATTCCACACCTCCTCATTCTGTACACGGCACTGTACATTCCCTATTCCACACCTCCTCATTCTGTACACGGCATTGTACATTCCCTATTCCACACCTCCTCATTCTGTACACGGCACTGTACATTCCCTATTCCACACCTCCTCATTCTGTACACGGCACTGTACATTCCCTATTCCACACTTCCTCATTCTGCACACGGCACTGTACATTCCCTATTCCACACCTCCTCATTTTGTACACGGCACTGTACATTCCCTATTCCACACTTCCTCATTCTGCACACGGCACTGTACATTCCCTATTCCACACCTCCTCATTTTGTACACGGCACTGTACATTCCCTATTCCACACTTCCTCATTCTGCACACGGCACTGTACATTCCCTATTCCACACCTCCTCCTTATGTACACAACACTGTGCATTCCTTATTCCACACTTCCTCATTCTGTACACGGCACTGTACATTCCTTATTCCACACCTCCTCATTTTGTACACGGCACTGTACATTCCCTATTCCACACTTCCTCATTCTGTACACGGCACTGTACATTCCCTATTCCACACCTCCTCCTTATGTACACAACACTGTGCATTCCTTATTCCACACTTCCTCATTCTGTACACGGCACTGTACATTCCTTATTCCACACCTCCTCATTCTGTACACGGCACTGTACATTCCCTATTCCACACCTCCTCCTTATGTACACGGCACTGTGCATTCCCTATTCCACACCTCCTCATTATGTACACGGCACTGTACATTCCCTATTCCACACCTCCTCATTCTGTATACGGCACTGTACATTCCCTATTCCACACCTCCTCATTCTGTACACGGCACTGTACATTCCCTATTCCACACCTCCTCATTCTGTACACGGCACTGTACATTCCCTATTCCACACTTCCTCATTCTGCACACGGCACTGTACATTCCCTATTCCACACCTCCTCCTTATGTACACGACACTGTGCATTCCATATTCCACACTTCCTCATTCTGTACACGGCACTGTACATTCCTTATTCCACACCTCCTCATTCTGTACACGGCACTGTACATTCCCTATTCCACACCTCCTCATTCTGTACACGGCACTGTACATTCCCTATTCCACACCTCCTCATTCTGTACACGGCACTGTACATTCCCTATTCCACACCTCCTCCTTATGTACACGACACTGTGCATTCCTTATTCCACACTTCCTCATTCTGTACACGGCACTGTACATTCCTTATTCCACACCTCCTCATTCTGTACACGGCACTGTACATTCCCTATTCCACACCTCCTCCTTATGTACACGGCACTGTGCATTCCCTATTCCACACCTCCTCATTATGTACACGGCACTGTACATTCCCTATTCCACACCTCCTCATTCTGTATACGGCACTGTACATTCCCTATTCCACACCTCCTCATTCTGTACACGGCACTGTACATTCCCTATTCCACACCTCCTCATTTTGTACACGGCACTGTACATTCCCTATTCCACACCTCCTCCTTATGTACACGACACTGTACATTCCCTATTCCACACTTCCTCATTCTGTACACGGCACTGTACATTCCTTATTCCACACCTCCTCATTCTGTACACGGCACTGTACATTCCCTATTCCACACCTCCTCATTCTGTACACGGCACTGTACATTCCCTATTCCACACCTCCTCATTCTGTACACGGCATTGTACATTCCCTATTCCACACCTCCTCATTCTGTACACGGCACTGTACATTCCCTATTCCACACCTCCTCATTCTGTACACGGCATTGTACATTCCCTATTCCACACCTCCTCATTCTGTACACGGCACTGTACATTCCCTATTCCACACCTCCTCATTCTGTACACGGCACTGTACATTCCCTATTCCACACTTCCTCATTCTGCACACGGCACTGTACATTCCCTATTCCACACCTCCTCATTTTGTACACGGCACTGTACATTCCCTATTCCACACTTCCTCATTCTGCACACGGCACTGTACATTCCCTATTCCACACCTCCTCCTTATGTACACAACACTGTGCATTCCTTATTCCACACTTCCTCATTCTGTACACGGCACTGTACATTCCTTATTCCACACCTCCTCATTCTGTACACGGCACTGTACATTCCCTATTCCACACCTCCTCCTTATGTACACGGCACTGTGCATTCCCTATTCCACACCTCCTCATTATGTACACGGCACTGTACATTCCCTATTCCACACCTCCTCATTCTGTATACGGCACTGTACATTCCCTATTCCACACCTCCTCATTCTGTACACGGCACTGTACATTCCCTATTCCACACCTCCTCATTCTGTACACGGCACTGTACATTCCCTATTCCACACTTCCTCATTCTGTACACGGCACTGTACATTCCTTATTCCACACCTCCTCATTCTGTACACGGCACTGTACATTCCCTATTCCACACCTCCTCATTCTGTACACGGCACTGTACATTCCCTATTCCACACCTCCTCATTCTGTACACGGCACTGTACATTCCCTATTCCACACCTCCTCATTCTGTACACGGCACTGTACATTCCCTATTCCACACCTCCTCATTCTGTACACGGCACTGTACATTCCCTATTCCACACCTCCTCATTCTGTACACGGCATTGTACATTCCCTATTCCACACCTCCTCATTCTGTACACGGCACTGTACATTCCCTATTCCACACCTCCTCATTCTGTACACGGCACTGTACATTCCCTATTCCACACTTCCTCATTCTGCACACGGCACTGTACATTCCCTATTCCACACCTCCTCATTTTGTACACGGCACTGTACATTCCCTATTCCACACTTCCTCATTCTGCACACGGCACTGTACATTCCCTATTCCACACCTCCTCATTTTGTACACGGCACTGTACATTCCCTATTCCACACTTCCTCATTCTGCACACGGCACTGTACATTCCCTATTCCACACCTCCTCCTTATGTACACAACACTGTGCATTCCTTATTCCACACTTCCTCATTCTGTACACGGCACTGTACATTCCTTATTCCACACCTCCTCATTTTGTACACGGCACTGTACATTCCCTATTCCACACTTCCTCATTCTGTACACGGCACTGTACATTCCCTATTCCACACCTCCTCCTTATGTACACGACACTGTGCATTCCTTATTCCACACTTCCTCATTCTGTACACGGCACTGTACATTCCTTATTCCACACCTCCTCATTCTGTACACGGCACTGTACATTCCCTATTCCACACCTCCTCCTTATGTACACAACACTGTGCATTCCTTATTCCACACTTCCTCATTCTGTACACGGCACTGTACATTCCTTATTCCACACCTCCTCATTCTGTACACGGCACTGTACATTCCCTATTCCACACCTCCTCCTTATGTACACGGCACTGTGCATTCCCTATTCCACACCTCCTCATTATGTACACGGCACTGTACATTCCCTATTCCACACCTCCTCATTCTGTATACGGCACTGTACATTCCCTATTCCACACCTCCTCATTCTGTACACGGCACTGTACATTCCCTATTCCACACCTCCTCATTCTGTACACGGCACTGTACATTCCCTATTCCACACTTCCTCATTCTGCACACGGCACTGTACATTCCCTATTCCACACCTCCTCATTCTGTACACGGCACTGTACATTCCCTATTCCACACCTCCTCATTCTGTACACGGCACTGTACATTCCCTATTCCACACCTCCTCCTTATGTACACGACACTGTGCATTCCATATTCCACACTTCCTCATTCTGTACACGGCACTGTACATTCCTTATTCCACACCTCCTCATTCTGTACACGGCACTGTACATTCCCTATTCCACACCTCCTCATTCTGTACACGGCACTGTACATTCCCTATTCCACACCTCCTCCTTATGTACACGACACTGTGCATTCCTTATTCCACACTTCCTCATTCTGTACACGGCACTGTACATTCCTTATTCCACACCTCCTCATTCTGTACACGGCACTGTACATTCCCTATTCCACACCTCCTCCTTATGTACACGGCACTGTGCATTCCCTATTCCACACCTCCTCATTATGTACACGGCACTGTACATTCCCTATTCCACACCTCCTCATTCTGTATACGGCACTGTACATTCCCTATTCCACACCTCCTCATTCTGTACACGGCACTGTACATTCCCTATTCCACACCTCCTCATTTTGTACACGGCACTGTACATTCCCTATTCCACACCTCCTCCTTATGTACACGACACTGTACATTCCCTATTCCACACTTCCTCATTCTGTACACGGCACTGTACATTCCTTATTCCACACCTCCTCATTCTGTACACGGCACTGTACATTCCCTATTCCACACCTCCTCATTCTGTACACGGCACTGTACATTCCCTATTCCACACCTCCTCATTCTGTACACGGCACTGTACATTCCCTATTCCACACCTCCTCATTCTGTACACGGCATTGTACATTCCCTATTCCACACCTCCTCATTCTGTACACGGCACTGTACATTCCCTATTCCACACCTCCTCATTCTGTACACGGCATTGTACATTCCCTATTCCACACCTCCTCATTCTGTACACGGCACTGTACATTCCCTATTCCACACCTCCTCATTCTGTACACGGCACTGTACATTCCCTATTCCACACTTCCTCATTCTGCACACGGCACTGTACATTCCCTATTCCACACCTCCTCATTTTGTACACGGCACTGTACATTCCCTATTCCACACTTCCTCATTCTGCACACGGCACTGTACATTCCTTATTCCACACCTCCTCATTATGTACACGGCACTGTACATTCCCTATTCCACACTTCCTCATTCTGCACACGGCACTGTACATTCCCTATTCCACACCTCCTCATTTTGTACACGGCACTGTACATTCCCTATTCCACACTTCCTCATTCTGCACACGGCACTGTACATTCCCTATTCCACACCTCCTCCTTATGTACACAACACTGTGCATTCCTTATTCCACACTTCCTCATTCTGTACACGGCACTGTACATTCCTTATTCCACACCTCCTCATTCTGTACACGGCACTGTACATTCCCTATTCCACACCTCCTCCTTATGTACACGGCACTGTGCATTCCCTATTCCACACCTCCTCATTATGTACACGGCACTGTACATTCCCTATTCCACACCTCCTCATTCTGTATACGGCACTGTACATTCCCTATTCCACACCTCCTCATTCTGTACACGGCACTGTACATTCCCTATTCCACACCTCCTCATTCTGTACACGGCACTGTACATTCCCTATTCCACACCTCCTCATTCTGTACACGGCACTGTACATTCCCTATTCCACACTTCCTCATTCTGTACACGGCACTGTACATTCCCTATTCCACACCTCCTCCTTATGTACACGGCACTGTGCATTCCCTATTCCACACCTCCTCATTATGTACACGGCACTGTACATTCCCTATTCCACACCTCCTCATTCTGTATACGGCACTGTACATTCCCTATTCCACACCTCCTCATTCTGTACACGGCACTGTACATTCCCTATTCCACACCTCCTCATTCTGTACACGGCACTGTACATTCCCTATTCCACACTTCCTCATTCTGTACACGGCACTGTACATTCCTTATTCCACACCTCCTCATTCTGTACACGGCACTGTACATTCCCTATTCCACACCTCCTCATTCTGTACACGGCACTGTACATTCCCTATTCCACACCTCCTCATTCTGTACACTGCTCTGTACATTCCCTATTCCACACCTCCTCATTCTGTACACGGCACTGTACATTCCCTATTCCACACTTCCTCATTCTGCACACGGCACTGTACATTCCCTATTCCACACCTCCTCATTTTGTACACGGCACTGTACATTCCCTATTCCACACTTCCTCATTCTGCACACGGCACTGTACATTCCCTATTCCACACTTCCTCATTCTGTACACGGCACTGTACATTCCCTATTCCACACCTCCTCCTTATGTACACAACACTGTGCATTCCTTATTCCACACTTCCTCATTCTGTACACGGCACTGTACATTCCTTATTCCACACCTCCTCATTTTGTACACGGCACTGTACATTCCCTATTCCACACTTCCTCATTCTGTACACGGCACTGTACATTCCTTATTCCACACCTCCTCATTCTGTACACGGCACTGTACATTCCCTATTCCACACCTCCTCCTTATGTACACGGCACTGTGCATTCCCTATTCCACACCTCCTCATTATGTACACGGCACTGTACATTCCCTATTCCACACCTCCTCATTCTGTATACGGCACTGTACATTCCCTATTCCACACCTCCTCATTCTGTACACGGCACTGTACATTCCCTATTCCACACCTCCTCATTCTGTACACGGCACTGTACATTCCCTATTCCACACTTCCTCATTCTGCACACGGCACTGTACATTCCCTATTCCACACCTCCTCCTTATGTACACGACACTGTGCATTCCATATTCCACACTTCCTCATTCTGTACACGGCACTGTACATTCCCTATTCCACACCTCCTCCTTATGTACACGACACTGTGCATTCCTTATTCCACACTTCCTCATTCTGTACACGGCACTGTACATTCCTTATTCCACACCTCCTCATTCTGTACACGGCACTGTACATTCCCTATTCCACACCTCCTCCTTATGTACACGGCACTGTGCATTCCCTATTCCACACCTCCTCATTATGTACACGGCACTGTACATTCCCTATTCCACACCTCCTCATTCTGTATACGGCACTGTACATTCCCTATTCCACACCTCCTCATTCTGTACACGGCACTGTACATTCCCTATTCCACACCTCCTCATTTTGTACACGGCACTGTACATTCCCTATTCCACACTTCCTCATTCTGCACACGGCACTGTACATTCCTTATTCCACACCTCCTCATTCTGTACACGGCACTGTACATTCCCTATTCCACACCTCCTCATTCTGTATACGGCACTGTACATTCCCTATTCCACACCTCCTCATTCTGTACACGGCACTGTACATTCCCTATTCCACACCTCCTCATTTTGTACACGGCACTGTACATTCCCTATTCCACACTTCCTCATTCTGCACACGGCACTGTACATTCCCTATTCCACACCTCCTCCTTATGTACACGACACTGTGCATTCCATATTCCACACTTCCTCATTCTGTACACGGCACTGTACATTCCTTATTCCACACCTCCTCATTCTGTACACGGCACTGTACATTCCCTATTCCACACCTCCTCATTCTGTACACGGCACTGTACATTCCCTATTCCACACCTCCTCATTCTGTACACGGCATTGTACATTCCCTATTCCACACCTCCTCATTCTGTACACGGCACTGTACATTCCCTATTCCACACCTCCTCATTCTGTACACGGCACTGTACATTCCCTATTCCACACTTCCTCATTCTGCACACGGCACTGTACATTCCCTATTCCACACCTCCTCATTTTGTACACGGCACTGTACATTCCCTATTCCACACTTCCTCATTCTGCACACGGCACTGTACATTCCCTATTCCACACCTCCTCCTTATGTACACAACACTGTGCATTCCTTATTCCACACTTCCTCATTCTGTACACGGCACTGTACATTCCTTATTCCACACCTCCTCATTCTGTACACGGCACTGTACATTCCCTATTCCACACCTCCTCCTTATGTACACGGCACTGTGCATTCCCTATTCCACACCTCCTCATTATGTACACGGCACTGTACATTCCCTATTCCACACCTCCTCATTCTGTATACGGCACTGTACATTCCCTATTCCACACCTCCTCATTCTGTACACGGCACTGTACATTCCCTATTCCACACCTCCTCATTCTGTACACGGTACTGTACATTCCCTATTCCACACTTCCTCATTCTGCACACGGCACTGTACATTCCCTATTCCACACCTCCTCATTCTGTACACGGCACTGTACATTCCCTATTCCACACCTCCTCCTTATGTACACGACACTGTGCATTCCTTATTCCACACTTCCTCATTCTGTACACGGCACTGTACATTCCCTATTCCACACCTCCTCATTCTGTACACGGCACTGTACATTCCCTATTCCACACTTCCTCATTCTGCACACGGCACTGTACATTCCCTATTCCACACCTCCTCATTCTGTACACGGCACTGTACATTCCCTATTCCACACCTCCTCATTCTGTACACGGCACTGTACATTCCCTATTCCACACCTCCTCATTCTGTACACGGCACTGTACATTCCCTATTCCACACCTCCTCATTCTGTACACGGCATTGTACATTCCCTATTCCACACCTCCTCATTCTGTACACGGCACTGTACATTCCCTATTCCACACTTCCTCATTCTGTACACGGCACTGTACATTCCCTATTCCACACTTCCTCATTCTGTACACGGCACTGTACATTCCCTATTCCACACCTCCTCATTTTGTACACGGCACTGTACATTCCCTATTCCACACCTCCTCATTCTGTACACGGCACTGTACATTCCCTATTCCACACTTCCTCATTCTGCACACGGCACTGTACATTCCCTATTCCACACCTCCTCATTTTGTACACGGCACTGTACATTCCCTATTCCACACTTCCTCATTCTGCACACGGCACTGTACATTCCCTATTCCACACCTCCTCATTTTGTACACGGCACTGTACATTCCCTATTCCACACTTCCTCATTCTGCACACGGCACTGTACATTCCCTATTCCACACCTCCTCCTTATGTACACAACACTGTGCATTCCTTATTCCACACTTCCTCATTCTGTACACGGCACTGTACATTCCTTATTCCACACCTCCTCATTTTGTACACGGCACTGTACATTCCCTATTCCACACTTCCTCATTCTGTACACGGCACTGTACATTCCTTATTCCACACCTCCTCATTCTGTACACGGCACTGTACATTCCCTATTCCACACCTCCTCCTTATGTACACGGCACTGTGCATTCCCTATTCCACACCTCCTCATTATGTACACGGCACTGTACATTCCCTATTCCACACCTCCTCATTCTGTATACGGCACTGTACATTCCCTATTCCACACCTCCTCATTCTGTACACGGCACTGTACATTCCCTATTCCACACCTCCTCATTCTGTACACGGCACTGTACATTCCCTATTCCACACTTCCTCATTCTGCACACGGCACTGTACATTCCCTATTCCACACTTCCTCATTTTGTACACGGCACTGTACATTCCCTATTCCACACCTCCTCCTTATGTACACGACACTGTGCATTCCATATTCCACACTTCCTCATTCTGTACACGGCACTGTACATTCCTTATTCCACACCTCCTCATTCTGTACACGGCACTGTACATTCCCTATTCCACACCTCCTCATTCTGTACACGGCACTGTACATTCCCTATTCCACACCTCCTCCTTATGTACACGACACTGTGCATTCCTTATTCCACACTTCCTCATTCTGTACACGGCACTGTACATTCCTTATTCCACACCTCCTCATTCTGTACACGGCACTGTACATTCCCTATTCCACACCTCCTCCTTATGTACACGGCACTGTGCATTCCCTATTCCACACCTCCTCATTATGTACACGGCACTGTACATTCCCTATTCCACACCTCCTCATTCTGTATACGGCACTGTACATTCCCTATTCCACACCTCCTCATTCTGTACACGGCACTGTACATTCCCTATTCCACACCTCCTCATTTTGTACACGGCACTGTACATTCCCTATTCCACACTTCCTCATTCTGCACACGGCACTGTACATTCCCTATTCCACACCTCCTCCTTATGTACACGACACTGTACATTCCCTATTCCACACTTCCTCATTCTGTACACGGCACTGTACATTCCTTATTCCACACCTCCTCATTCTGTACACGGCACTGTACATTCCCTATTCCACACCTCCTCATTCTGTACACGGCACTGTACATTCCCTATTCCACACCTCCTCATTCTGTACACGGCATTGTACATTCCCTATTCCACACCTCCTCATTCTGTACACGGCACTGTACATTCCCTATTCCACACCTCCTCATTCTGTACACGGCACTGTACATTCCCTATTCCACACCTCCTCATTCTGTACACGGCACTGTACATTCCCTATTCCACACTTCCTCATTCTGCACACGGCACTGTACATTCCCTATTCCACACCTCCTCCTTATGTACACAACACTGTGCATTCCTTATTCCACACTTCCTCATTCTGTACACGGCACTGTACATTCCTTATTCCACACCTCCTCATTCTGTACACGGCACTGTACATTCCCTATTCCACACCTCCTCATTCTGTACACGGCATTGTACATTCCCTATTCCACACCTCCTCATTCTGTACACGGCATTGTACATTCCCTATTCCACACCTCCTCATTCTGTACACGGCACTGTACATTCCCTATTCCACACCTCCTCATTCTGTACACGGCACTGTACATTCCCTATTCCACACTTCCTCATTCTGCACACGGCACTGTACATTCCCTATTCCACACCTCCTCATTTTGTACACGGCACTGTACATTCCCTATTCCACACTTCCTCATTCTGTATACGGCACTGTACATTCCCTATTCCACACCTCCTCATTCTGTACACGGCACTGTACATTCCCTATTCCACACCTCCTCATTCTGTACACGGCACTGTACATTCCCTATTCCACACTTCCTCATTCTGCACACGGCACTGTACATTCCCTATTCCACACCTCCTCCTTATGTACACGACACTGTGCATTCCATATTCCACACCTCCTCATTCTGTACACGGCACTGTACATTCCTTATTCCACACCTCCTCATTCTGTACACGGCACTGTACATTCCCTATTCCACACCTCCTCCTTATGTACACGGCACTGTGCATTCCCTATTCCACACCTCCTCATTATGTACACGGCACTGTACATTCCCTATTCCACACCTCCTCATTCTGTATACGGCACTGTACATTCCCTATTCCACACCTCCTCATTCTGTACACGGCACTGTACATTCCCTATTCCACACCTCCTCATTTTGTACACGGCACTGTACATTCCCTATTCCACACTTCCTCATTCTGCACACGGCACTGTACATTCCCTATTCCACACTTCCTCATTCTGCACACGGCACTGTACATTCCCTATTCCACACCTCCTCCTTATGTACACGACACTGTGCATTCCATATTCCACACTTCCTCATTCTGTACACGGCACTGTACATTCCTTATTCCACACCTCCTCATTCTGTACACGGCACTGTACATTCCCTATTCCACACCTCCTCATTCTGTACACGGCACTGTACATTCCCTATTCCACACCTCCTCATTCTGTACACGGCACTGTACATTCCCTATTCCACACTTCCTCATTCTGCACACGGCACTGTACATTCCCTATTCCACACCTCCTCATTTTGTACACGGCACTGTACATTCCCTATTCCACACTTCCTCATTCTGCACACGGCACTGTACATTCCCTATTCCACACCTCCTCCTTATGTACACAACACTGTGCATTCCTTATTCCACACTTCCTCATTCTGTACACGGCACTGTACATTCCTTATTCCACACCTCCTCATTCTGTACACGGCACTGTACATTCCCTATTCCACACCTCCTCCTTATGTACACGGCACTGTGCATTCCCTATTCCACACCTCCTCATTATGTACACGGCACTGTACATTCCCTATTCCACACCTCCTCATTCTGTATACGGCACTGTACATTCCCTATTCCACACCTCCTCATTCTGTACACGGCACTGTACATTCCCTATTCCACACCTCCTCATTCTGTACACGGCACTGTACATTCCCTATTCCACACTTCCTCATTCTGCACACGGCACTGTACATTCCCTATTCCACACCTCCTCATTCTGTACACGGCACTGTACATTCCCTATTCCACACCTCCTCATTCTGTACACGGCACTGTACATTCCCTATTCCACACCTCCTCATTCTGTACACGGCACTGTACATTCCCTATTCCACACCTCCTCATTCTGTACACGGCACTGTACATTCCCTATTCCACACCTCCTCATTCTGTATACGGCATTGTACATTCCCTATTCCACACCTCCTCATTCTGTACACGGCACTGTACATTCCCTATTCCACACCTCCTCATTCTGTACACGGCACTGTACATTCCCTATTCCACACTTCCTCATTCTGCACACGGCACTGTACATTCCCTATTCCACACCTCCTCATTTTGTACACGGCACTGTACATTCCCTATTCCACACTTCCTCATTCTGCACACGGCACTGTACATTCCCTATTCCACACCTCCTCATTTTGTACACGGCACTGTACATTCCCTATTCCACACTTCCTCATTCTGCACACGGCACTGTACATTCCCTATTCCACACCTCCTCCTTATGTACACAACACTGTGCATTCCTTATTCCACACTTCCTCATTCTGTACACGGCACTGTACATTCCTTATTCCACACCTCCTCATTTTGTACACGGCACTGTACATTCCCTATTCCACACTTCCTCATTCTGTACACGGCACTGTACATTCCTTATTCCACACCTCCTCATTCTGTACACGGCACTGTACATTCCCTATTCCACACCTCCTCCTTATGTACACGGCACTGTGCATTCCCTATTCCACACCTCCTCATTATGTACACGGCACTGTACATTCCCTATTCCACACCTCCTCATTCTGTATACGGCACTGTACATTCCCTATTCCACACCTCCTCATTCTGTACACGGCACTGTACATTCCCTATTCCACACCTCCTCATTCTGTACACGGCACTGTACATTCCCTATTCCACACTTCCTCATTCTGCACACGGCACTGTACATTCCTTATTCCACACCTCCTCATTCTGTACACGGCACTGTACATTCCCTATTCCACACCTCCTCATTCTGTACACGGTACTGTACATTCCCTATTCCACACCTCCTCATTCTGTACACGGCATTGTACATTCCCTATTCCACACCTCCTCATTCTGTACACGGCACTGTACATTCCCTATTCCACACCTCCTCATTCTGTACACGGCACTGTACATTCCCTATTCCACACTTCCTCATTCTGTACACGGCACTGTACATTCCTTATTCCACACCTCCTCATTCTGTACACGGCACTGTACATTCCCTATTCCACACCTCCTCCTTATGTACACGGCACTGTGCATTCCCTATTCCACACCTCCTCATTATGTACACGGCACTGTACATTCCCTATTCCACACCTCCTCATTCTGTATACGGCACTGTACATTCCCTATTCCACACCTCCTCATTCTGTACACGGCACTGTACATTCCCTATTCCACACCTCCTCATTCTGTACACGGCACTGTACATTCCCTATTCCACACTTCCTCATTCTGCACACGGCACTGTACATTCCCTATTCCACACCTCCTCATTCTGTACACGGCACTGTACATTCCCTATTCCACACCTCCTCATTCTGTACACGGCACTGTACATTCCCTATTCCACACCTCCTCATTCTGTACACGGCACTGTACATTCCCTATTCCACACCTCCTCATTCTGTACACGGCATTGTACATTCCCTATTCCACACCTCCTCATTCTGTACACGGCACTGTACATTCCCTATTCCACACCTCCTCATTCTGTACACGGCACTGTACATTCCCTATTCCACACTTCCTCATTCTGCACACGGCACTGTACATTCCCTATTCCACACCTCCTCATTTTGTACACGGCACTGTACATTCCCTATTCCACACTTCCTCATTCTGCACACGGCACTGTACATTCCCTATTCCACACCTCCTCATTTTGTACACGGCACTGTACATTCCCTATTCCACACTTCCTCATTCTGCACACGGCACTGTACATTCCCTATTCCACACCTCCTCCTTATGTACACAACACTGTGCATTCCTTATTCCACACTTCCTCATTCTGTACACGGCACTGTACATTCCTTATTCCACACCTCCTCATTTTGTACACGGCACTGTACATTCCCTATTCCACACTTCCTCATTCTGTACACGGCACTGTACATTCCCTATTCCACACCTCCTCCTTATGTACACAACACTGTGCATTCCTTATTCCACACTTCCTCATTCTGTACACGGCACTGTACATTCCTTATTCCACACCTCCTCATTCTGTACACGGCACTGTACATTCCCTATTCCACACCTCCTCCTTATGTACACGGCACTGTGCATTCCCTATTCCACACCTCCTCATTATGTACACGGCACTGTACATTCCCTATTCCACACCTCCTCATTCTGTATACGGCACTGTACATTCCCTATTCCACACCTCCTCATTCTGTACACGGCACTGTACATTCCCTATTCCACACCTCCTCATTCTGTACACGGCACTGTACATTCCCTATTCCACACTTCCTCATTCTGCACACGGCACTGTACATTCCCTATTCCACACCTCCTCCTTATGTACACGACACTGTGCATTCCATATTCCACACTTCCTCATTCTGTACACGGCACTGTACATTCCTTATTCCACACCTCCTCATTCTGTACACGGCACTGTACATTCCCTATTCCACACCTCCTCATTCTGTACACGGCACTGTACATTCCCTATTCCACACCTCCTCATTCTGTACACGGCACTGTACATTCCCTATTCCACACCTCCTCCTTATGTACACGACACTGTGCATTCCTTATTCCACACTTCCTCATTCTGTACACGGCACTGTACATTCCTTATTCCACACCTCCTCATTCTGTACACGGCACTGTACATTCCCTATTCCACACCTCCTCCTTATGTACACGGCACTGTGCATTCCCTATTCCACACCTCCTCATTATGTACACGGCACTGTACATTCCCTATTCCACACCTCCTCATTCTGTATACGGCACTGTACATTCCCTATTCCACACCTCCTCATTCTGTACACGGCACTGTACATTCCCTATTCCACACCTCCTCATTTTGTACACGGCACTGTACATTCCCTATTCCACACCTCCTCCTTATGTACACGACACTGTACATTCCCTATTCCACACTTCCTCATTCTGTACACGGCACTGTACATTCCTTATTCCACACCTCCTCATTCTGTACACGGCACTGTACATTCCCTATTCCACACCTCCTCATTCTGTACACGGCACTGTACATTCCCTATTCCACACCTCCTCATTCTGTACACGGCATTGTACATTCCCTATTCCACACCTCCTCATTCTGTACACGGCACTGTACATTCCCTATTCCACACCTCCTCATTCTGTACACGGCATTGTACATTCCCTATTCCACACCTCCTCATTCTGTACACGGCACTGTACATTCCCTATTCCACACCTCCTCATTCTGTACACGGCACTGTACATTCCCTATTCCACACTTCCTCATTCTGCACACGGCACTGTACATTCCCTATTCCACACCTCCTCATTTTGTACACGGCACTGTACATTCCCTATTCCACACTTCCTCATTCTGCACACGGCACTGTACATTCCCTATTCCACACCTCCTCCTTATGTACACAACACTGTGCATTCCTTATTCCACACTTCCTCATTCTGTACACGGCACTGTACATTCCTTATTCCACACCTCCTCATTCTGTACACGGCACTGTACATTCCCTATTCCACACCTCCTCCTTATGTACACGGCACTGTGCATTCCCTATTCCACACCTCCTCATTATGTACACGGCACTGTACATTCCCTATTCCACACCTCCTCATTCTGTATACGGCACTGTACATTCCCTATTCCACACCTCCTCATTCTGTACACGGCACTGTACATTCCCTATTCCACACCTCCTCATTCTGTACACGGCACTGTACATTCCCTATTCCACACTTCCTCATTCTGTACACGGCACTGTACATTCCTTATTCCACACCTCCTCATTCTGTACACGGCACTGTACATTCCCTATTCCACACCTCCTCATTCTGTACACGGCACTGTACATTCCCTATTCCACACCTCCTCATTCTGTACACGGCACTGTACATTCCCTATTCCACACCTCCTCATTCTGTACACGGCACTGTACATTCCCTATTCCACACCTCCTCATTCTGTACACGGCACTGTACATTCCCTATTCCACACCTCCTCATTCTGTACACGGCATTGTACATTCCCTATTCCACACCTCCTCATTCTGTACACGGCACTGTACATTCCCTATTCCACACCTCCTCATTCTGTACACGGCACTGTACATTCCCTATTCCACACTTCCTCATTCTGCACACGGCACTGTACATTCCCTATTCCACACCTCCTCATTTTGTACACGGCACTGTACATTCCCTATTCCACACTTCCTCATTCTGCACACGGCACTGTACATTCCCTATTCCACACCTCCTCATTCTGCACACGGCACTGTACATTCCCTATTCCACACCTCCTCATTTTGTACACGGCACTGTACATTCCCTATTCCACACTTCCTCATTCTGCACACGGCACTGTACATTCCCTATTCCACACCTCCTCCTTATGTACACAACACTGTGCATTCCTTATTCCACACTTCCTCATTCTGTACACGGCACTGTACATTCCTTATTCCACACCTCCTCATTTTGTACACGGCACTGTACATTCCCTATTCCACACTTCCTCATTCTGTACACGGCACTGTACATTCCCTATTCCACACCTCCTCCTTATGTACACGACACTGTGCATTCCTTATTCCACACTTCCTCATTCTGTACACGGCACTGTACATTCCTTATTCCACACCTCCTCATTCTGTACACGGCACTGTACATTCCCTATTCCACACCTCCTCCTTATGTACACAACACTGTGCATTCCTTATTCCACACTTCCTCATTCTGTACACGGCACTGTACATTCCTTATTCCACACCTCCTCATTCTGTACACGGCACTGTACATTCCCTATTCCACACCTCCTCCTTATGTACACGGCACTGTGCATTCCCTATTCCACACCTCCTCATTATGTACACGGCACTGTACATTCCCTATTCCACACCTCCTCATTCTGTATACGGCACTGTACATTCCCTATTCCACACCTCCTCATTCTGTACACGGCACTGTACATTCCCTATTCCACACCTCCTCATTCTGTACACGGCACTGTACATTCCCTATTCCACACTTCCTCATTCTGCACACGGCACTGTACATTCCCTATTCCACACCTCCTCATTCTGTACACGGCACTGTACATTCCCTATTCCACACCTCCTCATTCTGTACACGGCACTGTACATTCCCTATTCCACACCTCCTCCTTATGTACACGACACTGTGCATTCCATATTCCACACTTCCTCATTCTGTACACGGCACTGTACATTCCTTATTCCACACCTCCTCATTCTGTACACGGCACTGTACATTCCCTATTCCACACCTCCTCATTCTGTACACGGCACTGTACATTCCCTATTCCACACCTCCTCCTTATGTACACGACACTGTGCATTCCTTATTCCACACTTCCTCATTCTGTACACGGCACTGTACATTCCTTATTCCACACCTCCTCATTCTGTACACGGCACTGTACATTCCCTATTCCACACCTCCTCCTTATGTACACGGCACTGTGCATTCCCTATTCCACACCTCCTCATTATGTACACGGCACTGTACATTCCCTATTCCACACCTCCTCATTCTGTATACGGCACTGTACATTCCCTATTCCACACCTCCTCATTCTGTACACGGCACTGTACATTCCCTATTCCACACCTCCTCATTTTGTACACGGCACTGTACATTCCCTATTCCACACCTCCTCCTTATGTACACGACACTGTACATTCCCTATTCCACACTTCCTCATTCTGTACACGGCACTGTACATTCCTTATTCCACACCTCCTCATTCTGTACACGGCACTGTACATTCCCTATTCCACACCTCCTCATTCTGTACACGGCACTGTACATTCCCTATTCCACACCTCCTCATTCTGTACACGGCACTGTACATTCCCTATTCCACACCTCCTCATTCTGTACACGGCATTGTACATTCCCTATTCCACACCTCCTCATTCTGTACACGGCACTGTACATTCCCTATTCCACACCTCCTCATTCTGTACACGGCATTGTACATTCCCTATTCCACACCTCCTCATTCTGTACACGGCACTGTACATTCCCTATTCCACACCTCCTCATTCTGTACACGGCACTGTACATTCCCTATTCCACACTTCCTCATTCTGCACACGGCACTGTACATTCCCTATTCCACACCTCCTCATTTTGTACACGGCACTGTACATTCCCTATTCCACACTTCCTCATTCTGCACACGGCACTGTACATTCCTTATTCCACACCTCCTCATTATGTACACGGCACTGTACATTCCCTATTCCACACTTCCTCATTCTGCACACGGCACTGTACATTCCCTATTCCACACCTCCTCATTTTGTACACGGCACTGTACATTCCCTATTCCACACTTCCTCATTCTGCACACGGCACTGTACATTCCCTATTCCACACCTCCTCCTTATGTACACAACACTGTGCATTCCTTATTCCACACTTCCTCATTCTGTACACGGCACTGTACATTCCTTATTCCACACCTCCTCATTCTGTACACGGCACTGTACATTCCCTATTCCACACCTCCTCCTTATGTACACGGCACTGTGCATTCCCTATTCCACACCTCCTCATTATGTACACGGCACTGTACATTCCCTATTCCACACCTCCTCATTCTGTATACGGCACTGTACATTCCCTATTCCACACCTCCTCATTCTGTACACGGCACTGTACATTCCCTATTCCACACCTCCTCATTCTGTACACGGCACTGTACATTCCCTATTCCACACCTCCTCATTCTGTACACGGCACTGTACATTCCCTATTCCACACTTCCTCATTCTGTACACGGCACTGTACATTCCCTATTCCACACCTCCTCCTTATGTACACGGCACTGTGCATTCCCTATTCCACACCTCCTCATTATGTACACGGCACTGTACATTCCCTATTCCACACCTCCTCATTCTGTATACGGCACTGTACATTCCCTATTCCACACCTCCTCATTCTGTACACGGCACTGTACATTCCCTATTCCACACCTCCTCATTCTGTACACGGCACTGTACATTCCCTATTCCACACTTCCTCATTCTGTACACGGCACTGTACATTCCTTATTCCACACCTCCTCATTCTGTACACGGCACTGTACATTCCCTATTCCACACCTCCTCATTCTGTACACGGCACTGTACATTCCCTATTCCACACCTCCTCATTCTGTACACTGCTCTGTACATTCCCTATTCCACACCTCCTCATGCTGTATGCTCTACTGTACATTCCCTATTCCACACCTCATTTTGTACACTGTACATTCCACACCACTTCATTCTATACACTGCACTGTACATTCCCAATTCTGCATTGCCTCATTCTGTACACTGTGCTGTACATTCCCAATTCCCCATCTCCTTATTCTGTAGTGTGCACTGTGCTGTGCATTTCCTGTTCCACACCGCTCCATTCTGTACACTGTGCTGTGCATTCCCTATTCCACACCTCCTCATTTTATACACTGCACTGTACATTCAACATTACACACCATTGCATTCCATACACTGCACTGTGCATTCCCAATTCTGCATCACCTCATTCTGTACACTGTGCTGTACATTGCCAATTCCACACCTCCTCATTCTGTATACTGTGCTGTGCATTCCTGATTAGTTTCCAACCAATTTTGTACACTGCACTCTACATTCCCTATTCCATACCACTTCCTTCTGTACTGGAAAATAAAAAATGTTATCTGTCCAAAACAAATACCAAGACTATGACACATCCAGTTACTGGATTACTAATTAACAGAATAGGTATGATTAGTCCCTTTAGGCATGTGGATTTGTGTTATCAAGTTATTTAGGGGGATTTTCGCTTCTACTGAAAGCGTGACATTCTCCTACAGCCAGGGAGCAATGGCCACCACTCTGTCCACCATTCTGTCCACCACTCTGTCCACCACTCTGTCCACCACTCTGTCCACCACTCTGTCCACCATTCTGTCCACCACTCTGTCCACCACTCTGTCCACCACTCTGTCCACCACTCTGTCCACCATTCTGTCCACCATTCTGTCCACCACTCTGTCCATCATTCTGTCCACCACTCTGTCCATCATTCTATCCACCACTCTGTCCACCATTCTGTCCACCACTCTGACCACCACTCTGTCCACCACTCTGACCACCACTCTGTCCACCATTCTGTCCACCATTCTGTCCACCACTCTGTCCACCACTCTGTCCACCATTCTGTCCACCACTCTGTCCATCATTCTGTCCACCACTCTGTCCACCATTCTGTCCACCACTCTGTCCATCATTCTGTCCACCACTCTGTCCACCATTCTGTCCACCACTCTGTCCATCATTCTGTCCACCACTCTGTCCATCATTCTGTCCACCACTCTGTCCACCATTCTGTCCACCACTCTGACCACCACTCTGTCCACCACTCTGACCACCACTCTGTCCACCATTCTGTCCACCACTCTGTCCACCACTCTGACCACCACTCTGTCCACCATTCTGTCCACCACTCTGTCCACCAATGCGTCCTGAAGACACAACATAAAGTGTGATGGAATCTCTCCAAAGTGAGTGGCAATACCCTCTCAGATGGAGGTCACTGGAATGGGTGTCCCCATTGAATGTTTCCCCTCTCACTTCCTATTTCGGTGACAACTGCAAGATATTGGGGTTGCCATCAATTGCTGTCCCAGTGACAGTGGTCACCAGGACAAATATAGAGGGACAACAATAAAAGTATTATAGAGGTTCTAACCCCCTTTCTATTACATTTTCCCCCTAAAAAAAGTTGTGTATACTGATGTACTTTAACCTGTTCCTGCCACGGCTGCTGGGCGGGTTGGCTTTAACACTGAGCGGCCACATGTTAAGGAAAGAGGAACGATGGCGCTGGACCCGTAGGTTTATTTTAGTGGTTATGTTATCTTAAGGTATTAATATTGGTGTAAATGATCTGGTTCCTGGGCAGGCGGCTTCTATACTCGAGAGGATCTCCACAGTGTCCTTGGCTTGTAGAGTATTGTAAAGGCCCATACACACGATCTGACTTTTTGACAACATGCAAATTAGCTGTTTTGGAGCAACATCCGACCGTGTGTACGCTCCATCGGACAAACCTTTTTGGTTTTCATCAGACTTTTGTTGGCTGTGCGAACAGACAAACCTTCTGGCAACAAAAGTCCATTGGAGCAAAGTCTGATCGTGTGTACAGAAAACCATAGGACTTTTGTACAAAGTACAAACACACATGCTCAGAACCAATGGAAAAGATCAGACAACAATACAGAAGTTGACCAAAGGTGGCGGTAAAGAGCAGAAAAACCACGTGATTTGGTGAAAGTTGGCTGAAAAAGTCCTGCTGTGTGTATGCAATACAAGATCTCGGCCGATGCCCTTTGAACAAAAATCCACAGGAAAGTTTGTACAAAGTCCGATCGTGTGTATGAGGCTTAAGAAGGGTTGAAATGTAAGCGCCGCCCCACTGCTACGAGGTTCAGATACAACGTTATTCCATTAAAGGTCAGGGGTACAATGCAAGAAATACCCAATGCGTTTCGGTGCCCCCTTCATCAGGGCTTGACTGGCAACCAAGTGAACAAACCAGAAGTGACAATGGTATTTATTCCAGTGTGAGTTGAAAGCACAGGCGTTTGGGAGCCTCCGATCATGTGACCACTGTGACAGACAATAAAAAGGTCTGTAAGCCCGTCTCCACCTCTTGCCATTTTGATCCTCTTAAAGGGATGCCACCCCCCCCAACCCCCCAGTGTGATGTGGCGGTAGCAAGAGGTTGAAACCTAGAACAGAAAAATACGACTAATAATGACTTTAACGAGCCAAGAACTAGGTGCTCTTTGAAGTCCAACATTTTATTTTCAGAGGCTTTCCAGCAGTTCCCATCTCTGGTCTGATGGTTCATATATCATGTGAAAATCTGACTAAATGTGAAAGAGGAACAAATGGGGATCAGATGAAGTCCGTCTGTCCCATCTATAGATGAATTATTGTTTTCCCCGTAGAATTGCAATCAGCACAACATTTGAATCCTCAGAAGACAGAGGTTTTGGAGTAGAACATCTGCAGGGGCGTTGGGTCCCAACCCAGAGCAGCTCCATGGAATTTACAGTATAAAGAATTACAGAGGTCAGCAGCTTTTTCCCCACAAAAAGAGCTTTGTGTGTCTGCTTCCTTTCTGCCGCAATTCCTAAAATTGTTTACACGGATCTGTCAGTTGAGCAGATTCATATGTGTGCTGTCGCCTTTTTCCAATTTTTAGAACAAATTGGGCAACAATGTCCAAGGGTCCAGCAAACATCCCAAAGGGCTGACTTTTCTTGGGCGGGATGGTTGCCTCCAGAACGTAACGTCTCCCCTTTGGGCTTGTTCACAACATTGGTCTCTCAAGAGCAGTGCTGGTACAAGATCCAGAGTCCAGAGCGAACATGGCAAATTGCGTGCACCCCCCCCCCCCAAGTGCATTATGTGTCAGCAAAGATACCCCCCCCCCCCAAATAAAAAGAGCACTAATCTGCATGTTCACCTCCTAAGCACCCAGCTCAAATCCTCTCTCTTCCTAGTTTCACCACACAAAAATCTTCCCCCTCCTAGCACAAACCCTCTACCCCTCAATGTACCCTCTAAGCACAAACCCCCTCCATCCCACTCCAAATCCCTCCTCTCTGGTATAAATTCCTCTCCCCCAATCCCCCCCCCCCCCCCCACACACACACACACAAATTTCAACTCCTAACACAAATACCCGTCCCCCCCACCACCACTTATCCCTACTAGCACAAATCCCCCTTCACCAAAAAAAAAAAATATATATATTTCCTCTCTGCCATATTAGTTTTATAGCACAATCCCCTCCTAGCACAAATCCCATACCGAAGATGTCGGCGGCAGCACCCGAGAGGCGATCGAGAGATCGGCTTCGGGTGCCGACATCGCGGACGCACTGGGCAAGTAAGTGTCCTCATTTTAAAAGTCAGCAGCTGCAGTATTTGTAGCTGCTGACTTTTAAAAACAAAAAACGTCAGAACTCCCGTTTTAATGTGCGTTCATGAAAAATGGAAATGAGCCCCTAGGCTACGTCACACTGATCCAACCCAAAAGTCGCATGACTTTCGTTACGACTTTCATGCCACTTCAATGAACGGAATCTGATCTTGATCCGACTTTGAGATGACTGAGATTTGTTCTTTGACCAATCAAAATGCAGTGGGCGGTGGTTGTGGGGGTCTGTGGGCAGGGGGCTTATTGGAATCTGGAAGCCCTCTTTAACAAGGGGGTCCCCAGATTCCAGCCAACCCCCCCCCCATCCCCATGTGAAGAAAAATGGGGTACATTGAATAAAGGAATTTTCAAAAACTGTCACGTTTTTATTTACCCGATGCTGCTTTTTTGGGGGTGAATGACTAGTTCACAGGGGGGGGCGGGATCTGGGGACCCCCTTTCTTAAAGGAGGCTTCCAGATTCTGATAAGCTCCCTGCCCGCAGACCCTCACAACCACCGGCCAGGGTTGTGGGGAAGGGCACCCCCCCCCCAGTTGAGGGCATGTGGCCTGGTATGGTTTAGGAGTGGTCGGGGCGCTTGCTCCCCCCTCCCTTTCTGGCCAGGCTGCATGCTCGGATAAGGGGCTGGTATAGATTTTGGGGGGGACCTTGATGTTGTTGTTTTTTATTATTTTGGTGCGGGTAGGGTTGCCACCTGATCCCTTTAAACGTGAACACATATGAATTACACAGGTTCTGTGGCTAATTAAGGTGGTAATTAACTTGGCGCCTTATCTGCATTAAATTTGCCCCAGAACCTGCGTAATTCATATGTGTTTGGGTTTAAAGGGATGAGGTGGCAACCCTAGGTGTGGGGTTCCCCTCCAAATTAGAGTTGCCACCTCATCCCTTTAAACCCAAACACCTTTGAATCACACAGGTTCTGAGGCTAAATGAGCGCAGATAAGGCACCAAGTGGGTTTAATTACCACCCTAATCAGCCACAGAACCCGTGTAATTCATATGTGTTTGGGTTTAAAGGGATGAGGTGGCAACCATACTCCAAATCCATACCAAACCCAAAGGGCTTCACCATTTTTCTTGGGGCATTGATTGCATACACTTGATCTCAGAGCACAAGTAGCATGCCACAAGTCAGATCAGTTAAGATGGTGATAGAGTTGCCACCTTATCCCTTTAAACCCGAACACATATGAATTACACAGATTCTGAGGCTAATTTAATGCAGATCAGGCACCAAGTGGGTTTAATTACCACCCTAATCATCCACAGAACCCGCCTAACACACAGGGTATTTAATAATGTGTTTTGGATTAAAGGGATGAGGTGGCCACCCTAGAGGGTGATTCAACTTGGAATGTGACTTCCATTCAAATCAATGGACTGAAATCGTGCCCAAGTTGGACCAGAAAAGACGGCTCTCCTAGGAAACCATTGATTTTGAAATGTCATTAGGGTTGCCACCTCATCCCTTTAAATCCAAACACATAATAATTACACAGGTTCTGTGTAATTAATATGCGCTTCGCTCGCCACGCTTCGGGCACGGCCTCGCTGCGCTCGCCTCTTTTTATTCTATCTCTATGTCCACTTGGATGGTGGGGCTAAAACCTGGACTCATGACGCAGGTGCCGTTCATCTTCGGCTATTTTCGGGATCTGTGTGTGCTGTGTACTGCGCATGCGCAGTACACAGCGGACACTATCTGATGGGGAACACAATGTGATAGTTCACCGGCTCTTAACGTTTTGGGCTTCCTCTGCATTTGCAGTTCGTGAAGAAGACACGGGACACCTGTAGATATGTGGTTAGTTTGCCGTAGTGATTGACAATCTTTGCACTGAACCTAACCCCTCCATTCTAAAAATGTGAAAAATTCCCGGAACGGGATGTTATATCACCAGAGCAGAAGCAGGTTAGAATCTGGAAAAAGATTTGCTTAATATATTTCCGAAGGTCTTTTTTTTTTTTTCTTTTTTCAATAAGCTTGGACTCTTCTAGGACACATTTTATTGCAGCAATCGTCTGGATGTAATTAGAGGTTTGGCAAATGAATTGCATCCTATATTGTGCATTCAAAAGGAGTTAGTTAATCCCGAAGGGAGAACGTTTTTAAGACAATCAAAGAGCTTCAGAAGTCACGCAAACAGCTCTGCCCGCTGTGTGTGTGCAAAGGGATAAACACATCAATGTGCGTAGTAATTGCGATGTGCCACATCATCTACTTTTTTATATCAAATAAATATGTGGTTACTTTGGACTATTTTTTTTATTAACATGTTTCATGTGCCTCATATAAAGTCCTCATATAAAGTCCTCATATAAAGTCCTCGTATAAAGTCCTCACCGCTCTCCTTTGTCTCAGATAACAGGGATGGAGGTTGCATGACTATACTGTCATGCGTCTCATTTAAAGTCACAAACAATTTTACCCATATCAGCAAAGAACAACCCAAAATTAATTCTCCTGCTCCCGGCAATCGCAGCGATACCACATATGTGTACGTTTGTTGTTTGTATCCATAATACAGCCCACAGACATAGTGCTTAATTGTGCTTAAAATACACTGACCATGACCTTTAACCCCCGACTCTCAGCATGACCTTTGACCCTAACCCTAAAACTGACCTAAATCAAACCCTGATCTAGCTCTTTTTTAACTTTTTTTTATTATTATTTATTCTTTATTTTACACAGACTTTTTTGTTTACAATTTTCTCCTCTAGCAAGAAGAAAAATAGACAATGTCTCCTTTTTTCCATTTAAGAGGCTAAAAAAACCACAGGAGCAGAATATACAGTGACTGACCACTGTGATAACCAATCACAGGCTATAATAGCGATCAGGTGGTCAGGATGCGGTCCTCCCAGTTTCCAACTTAGTAAAGGACCCAGTGCTGGTACTGACAGCTTGGTCTCCTGGTCAGCACAAGCACAGCGGTCCATGTATCCAGCCCCACAGATAAACACCCACTTTTGCCCATCAGTGCTGCCTATCAGTGCCACCCATGAGTGCCTATCCAGGCTGCCTACCAATGCCCATTTGGTGAGGGCCCATATATGTGTAGGCTTGGTAGGAAGGGGGTTAAAAATCTAGAATATATTGCTAGAGTCAAAAGGCAGGGCTCTGATGTGAAGAGGGGACTGTTTGATTGGGGAGTCATGTGATTTGGGGGGGGTTGTGTTACTGGAGGGACTGTGTGATTGGGGGGGGGGGTGGTTTCTGTGGTGATGGGGAGACTCTGATGTAATGAGAGGCTCATGTATAAGGATTCTGATGTGATAGAGGGGTTCTTGAAGGGAGGACTCTGATGTGGACAGGGTTCTCTGACATGAAGCGAGGACTCTGATGTGGAGGGGGTTCTCTGGCATGAAGGGGGGACTCTGACGTGGAGGGGGTGGCTCTGACATGGAGGGGGGTGCTCTGACATGGAGGGGGATGCTCTGACCCCCCTCCATGTCAGAGCACCCTCCTCCATGTCAGAGCACCCCCCTCCATATCAGAGCACCCCCCTACATGGAGGGGGTGGCTCTGACGTGGAGGGGGTGGCTCTGACGTGCATGGGGGGGTGGCCCTGACGTGGAGAGGGGGTGTTCCTGACATGGAGAGGGGGTGGCTCTGGCGTGGAGAGGGGGGTGCTTCTGACGTGCAGGGGGGTGCTCTGACATGGAGGGGAATTCTGATGTAAAGTGGGCCCTTGAGCCTCTCAGGGCCAGGACAAGGGGTGGGCGGGAGGTGCGGATGCCCTGGGCGCACTGGTTTATTGCAGGGATGGGGGCGCCCTGTACCAGTTGTCTGACTGGAGTAGTGACCGTGACATCACTGATGACTCAAACCCTAAGGGAAGGTTAGGAGGGTGCAGTTTGGCATTGGATGACTTTGTCCTGGCACTGGTTGTAGTTATCAGGGTCAGTGGATTCAGGGGTAACTAATTTTCACACAAAAGTCTGAAACACAAATCCAAAAATTGGGAATACCTTTTCTAGAAACATAATTCTAGAATTACAATTAACGGGATATATAATGAGATCCCTTTCCTGGCTGTACATTCAGCAGTGCCCATGGTGCTCTGGGGGGGAGGGGGACCCGGATAAAGCCTGGGGAAGAAGGAGGAAAGTCTGGCGGTCACGGAGCGGATTATTATCTGTACTAGGAAGATGGGCAGTCTTGGGGTGTTGTCATCCATCTAATGATAACCTATGAAGTATACCCAGCAGGTGGTGGTGGGTCCCCTGGCAGGCCGGGCTCTGGGCCTTCCTGATTCCACCATTGTATTCATTTTTATCTGTTATGTAAAAACAACTTTTATTTCATGATTTTATCAGCTCCTCCGTTCAACATGATCTCACTTGTATTAGATTCTTTGTCATCAACCATGACATGGGAAATGTAAATACCCGCATGGCGAGAGAAGAAGTACTGAAAATAACATGACATGTATGTCGGCTCCCTATCATTGTGATTAGTAAAAGGAAGCGCTACTGTCTACTCATAACAGGATAAGAGAAGTAGTACTGTGCAGAGTCCATATATATAGAATAAGGACAGATACTGAGAATTACACCCGTCATACAGGATAAGAGAAGTAGTACTGTGCAGAGTCCATATATATAGAATAAGGACAGATACTGAGAATTACACCCAGCATACAGGATAAGAGAAGTAGTACTGTGCAGAGTCCATACATACTGAATAAGAACAGATACTGAGAATTACACCCGGCATACAGGATAAGAGAAGTAGTACTGTGCAGAGTCCATACATACTGAATAAGAACAGATACTGAGAATTACACCCGGCATACAGGATAAGAGAAGTAGTACTGTGCAGAGTCCATATATATAGAATAAGGACAGATACTGAGAATTACACCCAGCATACAGGATAAGAGAAGTAGTACTGTGCAGAGTCCATACATACAGAATAAGAACAGATACTGAGAATTGCACCCGTCATACAGGATAAGAGAAGTAGTACTGTGAAGAATAAGAATAGCACAGTGTCTTAGTCGTTACCACCTCCACCTGGCAGCACTCGGGAATCCCATCTACAACACTACCTGCATGAAGCTGGCATGTTCTCCCTGTACTGGCATGGGTTTACTCCCACAATCTATAGACTTGTAAGAGGGGCTTTGTGATTGGCTGGAATTGGTGCCAAGAGCAAAAGTCCCTGCCCTGTTCCAGTCTTTTTGCTGGAACATTGTCCCTCCTGCTGAGGCTGAACCCTCTGCCATATTGTGCCCCACTCCATGCCAAAGGCCTCCACACAACACTCCTGGACGTTTACTTTTATATTCCTAGGAAGGAATGTCCACAAATAAAAGTAGATTTGCAGTCACATCACATCGCCATGCAATCCAGAGTCACTTGACGTTATACAATCACATTTAGTGGATGGTCCGCAGTAGTCACATGTGAAAGCATATGCAGCACCTTTTAGCAGCCATCTCCCTGTAACACCTTCCACCTAGAATCATTAGTACTCACAGGACTGTGCTCTCTGTAATCACCTCCTCCTTAGGTACACCTATCCCATGACCCCCTAGGGAAGCAGAAGCAACCTGTGCCCAAATCCCAATTCCCACTCAGGGGACTCTTGGCCTGGACTAAAAGGCCTTTTGCAACCCACCCCTGTCCCCACCTAATGCTGCCTTTCTGGAAGAAGGATAAAGGCTTTGTCAGGGAAATCTCTATATAACCGTGGTCAGCAACTAGTAGATCAAAGCCCCACCATACTGCCAGCTCCCGCCTCCCGATGCTGCCCACTATCTCTTAGGCTTCAGATAATGTGTAATGAAAAGCCAAAGGATGTCTCAGGTGCCTCCTCGGCTCTGTTGTGTTACATTACATAGACAAGGACCTGTGTGTACTTACCTCACTTTACTGGACACTACTGCATTTGAGATATGGTGAGAACATTTTACAGATGGAGGAGAAAATGTGTGCTGTGGTACTTACCCTTGCTCTCTGTGGTACTTTCACATGATACCTGCACTTTGCGTTACATACATTACTACTGACCATTATGTGTTACTGACTGCTGTCCCCAGCACTGTGCATTATATACTATTGACATCTGTGTTGCTGACCCCTGCACTGTGCGATAAATACTAATGACCCCTGCAGTCTATGTTACTGACCCCTGCACTCTACATTACCTACTCCTGACCCCTGCCCTGTGCATTACATACTACAGACGCCTGCACTCTACATTACTAACTTCTGGCCCCTGCACTGTGCATTACATACTACTGTGCTCTGCACTCTGTGTTACTGACTCCTGCACTGTATGTTACTGACCTCTGCAGTCTGTGTTAGTAACTACTGACTCCCGCACTGTATGTTACTGACCTCTGCAGTCTGTGTTACTGAATACTGACCCCTGCATTCTACATTACTACTGACCTCTGCACTGTGCATTACATACCACTAACCCCCCTGCACTCTACATTACTCCAGACCCCTGCACTGTGCATTACATACCACTGACCCCTGCACTCTACATTACTTATTCCTGACCCCTGCGCTGTGCATTACATGCTACTGACCCCTGCACGCTACATTACTAACTCCTAGCAGCTGCACTGTGTGTTACATACTACTGGCCTCTGCACTCTGTGTTACTGACTACTGACCCCTGTACTCTACATTACTCTTGACCTCTGCACTGTGCATTACATACCACTAACCCCTGTACTCTACTCCAGACCCCTGCACTGTGCATTACATACCCCCGCCCCCTGCACTATGCATTACATACTACTGACCCCTGCACTCTATAAACTCCTGATCCCTGCACTGTGAATTACATATCACTGACCCCTGCACTCTACATTACTTACGCCTGACCCCTGCACTGTTAATTAGATACTACTGACACCTGCACTCTACATTACTTACTGTTGCTGTCATGTACCCGGTAGAGGCCGAGCTGACAAGGAGGCTTAATATGCAATTCCTGTCCATTACCCCTGGAATTGGTGAAAGGGTGTAGCATGACAAGGAATGGCATGGGTGCCTGTGGAAGCTCCTGGCACAGTGGGTGATTGGATTACAGTCAGGATGCTGCAAATATTTAGACTGCAGCCTGTGTAGAATGGTGGTTTATTGGTGGAGCACAGAAATTTGCAGATGCAGAAAACAAAGCCGTAGTCAAGACGAGCCAGAATTGGCAACAACCAGGTAGCCGAGGTGCTAAGTTTAGAAGACAGGAGCCGAATCAGAAGTCAGGCCGGGGTCGATATCAGATGGGCAGCAGAAGTACAAAAAACAGCAGGCAGAGGATGGAGTCAGAACACAAGCCAAGGTCAGCAACAGGATCAGGATAAGGCAGACTCAAGAGGCAACCCGGGTCAAACACAGGATAACAGGATACAAGTCTGGTCACAAGTCACAGCAGCTAATGTCCACTCAGCAATTATCCTTCGTTCTTCTGTGCTTTAGGCCTCTGGGCTCTAAAAGCCAGTGCTGGACTTGCATTCGTGAACACGTACGGATACACACACGCAGCTTTGTTTCTAAGTACTGGACCGGAAGCTATACTATACACATGCAGAGATCTTTGGGCATGGCCGTGCACTCAATATTCCTGCAATATTCCTGGCCTCTGCTTTGCTTACTTCTGATCCCTGCCCTGTACATTACATACTAATGGCCCCTGCACTCTGTTACATACTCCTGACCCCTGCATTTTCTGATACATACCACTGACCTCTGCTTTACCTATTCCTGACCCCAATACAGTGCATTACATACTAATGACCCTTGCAGAGTGTATTTCTTACTGCTGACCCTTTCACTCTGTTATTTACTGCTGACCCCTGCATTTTGCTTGACATACCACTGACCTCTGATTTACTTACTCCTGCCCCAGCACTGTGGATTACATACTACTGGTCCCTGCACTCTGTTACTTACTCCTGACCCCAGCACTGTGCATTACATATTACTGGCCCCTGCACTCTGTGTTACTTCTGACCCCCACATTTTGTGCTGCATACAACTGACCTCTGCTTTACCTATTCTCGACCCCAGTACTGTGCATTACATACTACTGACCCTGCAGTGTGTATTACTACTGACTGTGGCACTCTTTGTTATTTACTCCTGACCCCTGCGTTTTGCATTACATACCACTGACCTCTGCTTTACTTACTACTGGCCCCTGCATTTTGTGCTACATACCAATGGCCCTTGCTTTACTCACTCCTGACCCCTGCATTGTGTGCTACATACCACTGGCCTCTGCTTTATCTATTCCTGACCCCTGTACTGTGCATTACATACTAATGACCCCTGTACTGTGCATTACATACTAATGACCCCTGTACTGTGCATTACATACTAATGACCCCTGCACTGTGTGTTACATACTACTGACCCCTGCACTGTGCATTACATACTACTGACCCTGCAGTGTGTATTGCTGCTGACTGTGGCACTCTTTGTTATTTACTCCTGACCATTGCATTTTGCATTACATACCACTGACCTCTGCTTTACTTACTACTGGCCCCTGCATTTTGTGCTACATGCCAATGACCCTTGCTTTACTCACTCTTGACCCCTGCATTTTGTGCTACATACCACTGACCTCTGCTTTATCTATTCCCGACCCCTGTACTGTGTATTACATACTACTGACCCCTGCACTGTGCATTACATGCTACAGACACCTGCACCATGCATTACATACTACTGACCCCTGCACTGTGTATTACTACATACTACTGATCACTGTACTGCGCATTACATACTACTGACCCCTGCATTGTGCATTACATACTACAGACTCCTGCACTGTGCATTACATACTACAGACTCCTGCATTGTGCATTACATACTACTGACCCCTGTACTGTGTAATACATACTACTGACTCTTGTACTGTGTATTACATACTACTGACCCCTGCACTGTGTATTACTTACTCCTGACCCTTTGCATTTTGCGTTATATATGTGACCTCTAAACTCCTTAACACTACCTTATTTTCAATGGGGTGTTACTGGGTTATCTCCTAGAAAATAAAGCACAATGCACCCCCCTGATGATCTTCCATCGCTTCCATGTTGTTCAGGTAGACCGTCACCTCTTCAGGTTTACCTACCCTTGCTATAAAAGGTTATACACCCCTGGCAGTGTTTCCAGACACATTACATGGCGGGCATCCACATAACATGTAGTACATTCTACCTGTGCTATTGTGCAACATATTATATGTAATCTAGTGCAATACACAAACCAATGACTTCAACAACGTTGTATGTTTGTTCAGATTACTGTCTGTCTGTAGTAGTCCTATGACTGTTCTGCAGACAGGGACCATCATAGACCATCATAGACCAGACCATCATTGACCATCATTGACCATGATGGACCATCACAGACCATGATAGACCATGATGGACCATCACAGACCATGATAGACCATGATGGACCATCACAGACCATGATAGACCATGATTGACCATGATAGACCATGATAGACCATGATAGACCATGATAGACCATGATAGACCATGATGGACCATCACAGACCATGATAGACCATGATGGACCATGATAGACCATGATGGACCATCACAGACCATGATAGACCATGATAGACCATGATGGACCATGATAGACCATGATAGACCATGATAGACCATGATGGACCATCACAGACCATGATAGACCATGATAGACCATGATGGACCATGATAGACCATGATAGACCATGGTATCCCTCACACAATAGGAAGAAGATTGTCTCCTGTGCTGGGCATGCGGCCAGTTTTATGTCCTATCACATGCGTGATTATCCTATCAATAGCAGACAGATCCAGTATTGTCCCCATCCAAGGTCCGCACAGACATGTGACTCCATCCATCAGGGCTGCCGTTATTGATGTCCTCGGGCACTTCCATGGTCAACAAAGATATCATTTAGTAAACCGTCCAAAACAAGAACTGCTGCCTGCGCCAAAATAATCCGATGACATACATGTGCCAATTTTCAGTCGATTTCATTCACTTTCCAGGAATCGCACATAAGATCACACATACTGATATTTATACAGGTATTTATAGAGTGCCATCAATTCACACAGTGCCCTACATACATTGTACCTTCACATCAGTCCCTGCCCTCAATACCGGGCACTTCCGCACCCTTCCTGCCCAGGCCAATTTTCAGCTGTCAGACTTTGCATGACAATTACTCAGTAATGCTACACTGTACCCTAATTACATTTCTATCATTTTGTTTGACACAAATAGAGCTTTATTTTGATGGTATTTAATCACACTGGGGTTTTTTTTGCGAAACAATCAAAAACAAAAAAGACGAAAACAATTTGGAAAATAATTTTTTTCTTAGTTTCTGTTATAAAGTTTTGCAAACAAGTACTGTAATTATTCTTCTGCACTGATGAAGAGATAGTGATGGGGCAGCACTGATAGGCACTGATAGGTGGAATTGATGGGCACTGATGAGGCAGCACTGATGGGCACTGATGAGGCAGAACTAATGAGCACTGATGAGACAGCACTGATGGGCACTGATAGGCAGAATTGATGAGCACTGATGAGGCAGCACTGATGGGCACTGATAGACAGAACTGGGCACTGATAGGCAGAATTGATGGGCACTGATAGGTGGAATTGATGGGCACTGATGAGGCAGCACTGATAGGCGGAACTGATGGGCAGAATTGATGGGCACTGATAGGTGGAATTGATGGGCACTGATGAGGCAGCACTGATAGGCGGAATTGATGGGCGCTGATAGGTGGAATTGATGGGCACTGATGAGGCAGCACTGATAGGCACTGATAGGCGGAATTTATGGGCACTGATGAGGCAGAACTGATGGGCACCGATAGGCAGAATTGATGGGCACTGACAGGCGGAACTGATGGGCACTGATGAGGCAGCACTGATGGGCACTGATGAGGCAGCACTGATATGCGGAACTGATGGGCACGGATAGGCGGAATTGATGGGCACTGATGAGGCAGCACTGGAGCTGGCTGACACCCTCCTACACTTGTATTCATACTTTGTTCGGGGGGGGGGGTTGTTCATGTACACATATTTTACCACTACTGGATATGTGAGCCTTTATGCCGACACCGTATTTCTGAGTATCAGGAGGATCTCTCTCTGCTCCAAACTCTATTCTGGGTCACAATGAGCTTCTCTTATTAGGTCTCTTTTGGGTCCATTGATTTATCATTGAATGCAATTTGTTATATCTTTTAGAAAAGCGCAATAAAATATCCACTGATCCTGCCAAAAATCCGCTGAGCTGATGTCTTCCTGTCTTCTTCGAGGACTACAGCACCCCGCCCTCTATGTTATAGAGAAAAGACGAGGGGGGAGGTTCCTGTAGTCCTGTCCTGTTTCTCTTCTGATACAGTAGGGTGAGTAAACATTGCCACCCAAGCCCAGAAAGTGTGTTATTGGCAGGATCACCAAGTGATCATAAAACATAGGGAAGTGAGGCCTAAAAAATATTGCAGCCTGAGAACTGGCAAGCTGCAAAGTATTACATTTTTGGGTTGCCCTTTCTACATCCTTGTTCCAGGCGGGTGTCTCAGGTAGCTTTGGAACCAGTGAATCGGCATAGCAGCCAGACAAGTAGCATTTTGCTAAGAAAGGAGAAGAGTTCACCAACTCCCAGCTTTCCCATGCTCTAACTGCAAGAGTTAAACAGTAACCCGGATCACCACCCACGTTATCTCCTAATCACGCAACATGTGGCTGATAGGCGTCTGTTTTATTTAAACATCCAGAAAGGGACTTCCACTTCTGACACAATGCACAGTAGGCGGATAAGCTTAAGGCGTGTGTTGCAGTAAGAATTCAAGATTTCCCCATGTTGGTGCATACTGGAAGTTCAGTTGAAGGTGATCATACACTATACAATCTGATTGTACAAACTCCTGTAGATCTACCATCATTGATGGGCCTGGCTGGTTGGGTTCCAAGATTTAAAAGATTCTTTAGGTTTTACCTCATATTACATTTAGCAACTCCAAATGTACAGAGATTGTATTGTATTTGGCTAGCTGGAATATATACAGTATAGTCCAGGGGTCTCCAAACTTTCTAAGCAAAGGGCCAGTTTACTGTCCTTCAGGTTTTAGGGGGACCATCGGGAGTAGAAATTTTCCCATCATCAGTTGCAGTAAACAATGCCCCATGTTTGGTGTCAGTGAGAAGAATTGCACCCCATAGTTGGTGTCTTTGGTAGGAATCATGCCTCATCCTTGGTCTCATTGGGCCCCATTGTTGGTGTCATTGGGAGGAATTGTGGCTCATCATTGGTGGCATTTGAGCCCCATCAGTGGTGTCATTGGGAGGAATTTACCCACCCTTGGGGTCATTGGACCCCATCGTTTAGTGGCATTTGTGCCCCATCGGTGGTGTCATTGGGAGGAATTTACCCACCCTTGGGGTCATTGGACCCCATCGTTTGGTGGCATTTGGGCCCCATCGGTGGTGTCATTGGGAGGAATTTACCCACCCTTGGGGTCATTGGACCCCATCGCTTGGTGTCATTGGGAGGAATTGTGGCTCATCATTGGTGGCATTTGGGCCCCATCAGTGGTGTCATTGGGAGGAATTTACCCACCCTTGGGGTCATTGGACCCATCGTATGGTGGCATTTGGGCCCCATCGTTGGTGTCATTGGGAGGAATTTACCCATCCTTGGGGTCATTGGACCCCATCGCTTGGTGTCATTGGGAGGAATTGTGGCTCATCATTGGTGGCATTTGGGCCCCATCAGTGGTGTCATTGGGAGGAATTTACCCACCCTTGGGGTCATTGGACCCATCGTATGGTGGCATTTGGGCCCCATCGTTGGTGTCATTGGGAGGAATTTACCCATCCTTGGGGTCATTGGACCCCATCGTTTGGTGTCATTGGGAGGAATTGTGCCTCCTCATTGGTGGCATTTGGGCCCCATTGTTGGTGTCATTGGGAGGAACTATGCCCCATCATTGGAATTTTGCCTCATGATTGGTGTTATTGGGAGGAACTGTGCCCCTTTGTTGGTAACATATGACCAAGGGCCATATTAAGTCAAGCAAAGGGACACATCAGGCCCCCGGGTCGCAGTTTGGAGACCACTGGTATAGTCCATTATAGCTGATCAATAATTTGGAGAGACACCACCACTCTAATATCCACACACCCCTCTGTCACTTTTTTTTTAAAGGCCCTCTTTTGGATTTGACCGCTAGATCTGAGTAAATTAATATATACACTCTATTATCAAAAGTATTGTGACGTCTGCCTTTGCACGCACATGAACTATAATGGCATCCCAGTCTTAGTCCGTAGGGTTCCATATTGAGTTGGCCCACCCTTTGCAGCTATAGCAGCTTCAATTCTTCTGGGAAGGCTGTCCACAAGGTTTAGGAGTGTGTATATGGGAAGGTTTGACCATTCTTCCAGAAGCACATTTGTGAGGTCAGGCGTGGATGTTGGATGAGAAGGCCTGGCTTGCAGTCTCCACTCTTATTCACCCCTAAGGTGTTCTATCAGGTTGAGGTCAGGACTCTGTGCAGGCCAGTCAAGTTCCTCCACCCCAAACTCGCTCATCCATGTCTTTATGGACCTTTTTTTTTCTTTTCTTTTTTTTTGCACTGGTCCAAATCATTTGGAAGAGGGGGGATTATGGTGTGGGATTGTTTTTCAGGTGTTCCAGTGAAGGGAACTCTTAAGGCGTCAGCATACCAAGACATTTTGGACAATTTCATGCTCCCAACTTTATGGGTACAGTTTGGGGATGACCCTTTCCTGTTCCAACATGACCGTGCACCAGTGCACAATGCAAGGTCCATAAAGACATGGATGAGCGAGTTTGGGGTGGAGGAACTTGACTGGCCTGCACAGAGTCCTGACCTTAAACCAACAGAACACCTTTTGGCATAAATCAGAATGGAGACTGCAAGCCAGGCCTTCTCATTCAACATCGGTGCCTGACCTCACAAATGCGCTTCTGGAAGAAGAATGGTCAAACACTCCGGCAATTTTTACTCCAAGAAACCTTTTTTTTTTTTTTTTTTTCATTTATAGACTGAAGTTAATCCATATGCACACAGGCAGCTGACTGTACAGTGACTTTCCTTACTCTTACAGTGCAAGTCTAACAATCTGAAAACAATTGACCATCTAGGATCTAGGTGGCTTGCTCTGTAGCTGGTTTTATGTCAACTGCTTGAGTGTAGCATGTGACAAACAGATAATCACTTCAAATCTATACTTGAAATGACTGGTGATGATATGGTACAGCGAGTAAAACAGAAAGATTAAAATAAAAATGACTTTCAGGCAACCTTTCATATGAGTAATGCGTGTACCCACTACAGTTTCAGTGGAACGCCAAATAAAAAGCCCCCCCCCTCCCCCCGGGTCACCTTAGGCATGGTGTCTAAAGCCCCCATACACACTATCAGATTTTCTGCTGAGTTTTTCCTTCAGGTTTACCAAAACCATGTAGTAGAAGGGCCTGCCTGATTACATTCACATTGAAACTCCTAAGGTTTGACCTCATATTATATGGTTTTGGTAAATCTGAAGGAAAAACTCAGCAGAAAATCTGATAGTGTGTAAGGGGCTTTAGTGGTAGTTGCTCCTCACCAGAACTCCTGATGGTGGAGATGAGCCAGGAAGCCTATTGGACCTGGTTTTCTGATGCTCTTAGGATCACCACCCCTTCCAAATGGGGGTTGGCTGGAACAGAAAGGTTATGGTTGCAAGACTGAACATATAGCTGCAGACAAGAGAGTGGCCTGGTCTGGCACAGTCCTTGGCAGGCAGTGGGGTAGTCAGGTCCAGGCAAGGCTCTAGGCAGGTAGCAGTCAAGAGAGTAGTCCTATCCTGTCCAGAGAAAAGGCAGGCAAGAGTAGTCAAGCCAAGAACTCGGTCTAAGCCGAAAGAAGGCGACAGGGTAGTCAGGTCTAGGCAGGGGTCAAGGTAGGCAGCAGGCAAGAGTGTAATCAGGGCCAGACATGTGTTGAGTCAGGCAGCAGTCAAGAGAGTAGTCAGTTCCTGAAAGAAGTCAAGGTAGGCAAGAGAGTAGTTGGGTCAAGGACTGGGTCTAAGCCGATTGCAGGTGAGAAAGTAGTCAAGTCCAGGCAGGCAATGAGGCACATAAGACAGGTATTATAGCATTATAGCTCTGAAGTAGCTGGTGATAAGACACGGCACCAGCCAATTCAAAGGCTGGCATCTAAATACCCTTCTAGTATTGGAGGTAGTGGAGGTACTAGGAATCCTGGAGGACCTAGCAGGGATCCCATGAATACTGGAAGTCTTGGATTTCTGTAACCAATGGAAGACCCATCAGGAATCTTAACAGTACTGAAGGTCATAGGAATCCAGGAAATCCTGGAAGACCCAGCAGGGATCAGATGGGTACTGTGGGTCAATCCTGGAAAAGCTAGGATACATCCTGTGAGTGTTGTAGGTCAATCCTGGAAAACCTAACAAGGATCCTGTGGGTCATAAGAATCTGGGAAATCCTGGAAAACCTAGCAAGGATCCTGTGGGTCATAGGAATCTGGGAAATCCTGGAAAACCTAGCAAGGATCCTGTGGGTCATAGGAATCTGGGAAATCCTGGAAAACCTAGCAAGGATCCAGTGGGTCATAGGAATCTGGGAAATCCTTGAAAACCCAGCAGGGATCCATTGGGTCATAGGAATCTGGGAAATCCTGGAAGACCCAGCAGAGATTCATTGGTTCATAGTAATCTGGGAAATCCTGGAAGACCCAGTAGAGATCCTGTGAATGCTGTAACAGTACATGTGAATCGTCAAATCCCCTTGTTTGAGGGACACTCCAATTTTTTAAAGAGCTACCTTACCAGAGCCACTGTGCCTTCTCACATTCTGATAGATCTACTGATAATCTGGACCCAGTGCTCCATTTGTGCTTGTTTAAAAAAGCAGATGTTTTGTCTGGGGTTCCACTTTAAAATGCAGGTATCGGCGGTTTGATGGTAATCGCTCCTGGAAATCCCCTTGAAGGTAAATATTTGTAAGTGAAAGCTAGAATTCTCCACATTCCACCTCTTGGGCTGGGAGCTGTAATAATAAACCTTTGTTATCTGTGGGACAGTTTCACACACAAACTGCTGACTCCTCAAAGATATAAACAACACTTAGAGATGTACTTTATCACGTAGTCATTAAAGAAGCCACATTTCCCATATTTTACCGCCCCCACAAGTAAAATGGGACTTTTTGGAAATGTAATTTTAGAGGAAAAAGCACATGACTGGAAATAATCCCAGATAAGGTGTTGACCTAATTAGCCATGAACGTGGCAGTAGTCGACGCACCTCCTAAATTGTCTTATTTTTGGCCAGCCATTCATGTTTTACACCTCTGATTACTTCACTGCTTCCGGCTTTACAGCTTTCTGGGTCACCTCCATCCTCAGGCAGAGTTGATGATGATTTAATAAGCAGATTAAGGATTTACGTGGAAAGCCGAATTGCATAATCATGGCACTGGCTTGGCCATGCAGTGTAGAAAAAATGAGTGCTTGCCATAAAACTGGCACAGTCTTATAAAGTATCGTCGAAGGTCTCCATAATGGTTCTGTACAGGTCATAACTCACCAGGCAATATATCCCAAAAAGATACATGCGCTACAATCCAATATCCTCCACTCCAGTTGTTTATTTCATAGAAGTCACATAACCCACCTGAGCTCCCTTTTAGATCAGCCATTCTCAACCAAGGTTCCTCCAGAGGTTTCTTTGGGTTCCTTTTAGCTGTGGCTGATCGACTTTCCATCTAATGGGGCCTCCACAGCACTGGGTCCAACGCCACTTGGCAGAGCCAAGGGCATGTTACCGGTGATCCTTTTTATAGCTGTTTGTAACGGTGACCTACAAAGAATGATGTAATATACATTTGTATCATCAAGTGGATTACTGTCCAGGAGGAACATATGAGGCAGGAGATCAGAAAGATGGTTCGATGTGCCATACACTTAGCCCTGGTTCATATTAATGCGATTTGTCATGTCAAATCGCATGCCAAATGGGCGGCAATGGTAGCGGCCCGAAGCGGCGCTGCACCGATTCCCAAAAGTCGTTTCTGTACTACTTTTGGTGATTTTGGGGTGCAAGTTCCATTCATATCTGTGCAAAAACCCGCACAGATGTCTCTGAAATTGCCTCCGAACTCGGGATTGACATGCGGGAATGAAACTGTGCATGTTCAGCTGAACTCGCACGATTTCATTCCTGCGGTCGGTGTGAATCAAGGCTTAAAGTATAACTAAAGGCAAAACTTTTTTTGGAGTCCTGGATAGAGGGGAGAAGGATTAGAACATCTGTCAGTTTTTATTGCCGTCTGTGCATCCATTAGGGAGATTTACCTTCTCAATTTGTCCTGTTTACCATTATCATTGAAAGCGAAAGTAAAAAAAAATCCCATATTTTGGGTTGTTCCCGAAAAAGTAATAGAGGTGGAATCTTGATTGAGGACACTAGTTCTGGTGACCTGGGGTCCCCTAGAAATTCCCTTAATTTGCAGGGATTTCTTCTCACTTCCTGTTTGGCTATGGGACAGGAAGTGAAAGAAAATCTCTCCAATGGGACACAGATGACAAAAATAAACATTACAGAAGTTATAACCCTCCCTTGCTCTGTCCGAAAGGAGAAAAAAAAAAGTTTTGCCTATAGTTCTACTTTAACAATCATATTGTTGTAAACATAAAGCCAACTCCATGCTAAAACAACAGTGCTCTATATCACGATATCACCAAACAAATGAATTACTAAATATTACACAGCTGCTGCAATAACTCGCCAACCTTAACACTTGACCTCTGGAAGATTTACCCCCGACTAGGCCTTTTTTTTTAATTAATATCATTTTTTCCCCCACAAATTGAGCTTTTGATCACGGCAATTTTTTTTCTTTTTCTTTTTTTCACTAAAACAAAAAATAGACAGACAATTACGAAAAAGAAAAAAAAAATGTACTTGCTGCTATAAAACGTATCCAATAAAAAATAAAACTAATTTCTTTATAAATGTAGGCCAATATGTATTCTGCTACATATTTTAGGTAAAAAAAATTGGTTTGCGCAAAACGTATAGCGTCTACAAACTATGGTGTATATATATGCTGGAATTTTTTATTTATTTATTATTTTATACTAGTAATGGCGGCGATCAGCAGCTAATAGCAGGACTGCGATATTGTGGCGGAACAATCTGGCACTTTGTGGGAACCAGCGACATCAGTGATCAGTGCTAAAAATATACACTGGTACAGTACTAATGACAATGGCTGGGAAGAGGTTAAAGATCTAGGGCGATCAAAGGGTTAACTGTGTGCCTAGCCAGTGTTTTTGTGTAAACTGGGTGCTGCTTTTATAAAAAGTCACAATGCAGCGCTCTGAAATTCTACATACATAAAATAGCGTGCATAAATGAAATGCTGGAATTTTTAAATCGGCAACTTAAACCAAAACAAATTGGTTTTACTAAGGCATGTAATAGATTTAATTTCCTGCTTTGCTGACCACCAATTTAAGGGGCATTCTTGCCACTGACCACCAATGTAAGGGGCATTCTTGCCACTGACCACCAATGATCACCAGTGTAAAGGGCATTCTTCACCAATATAAGGAGCATTTTTCCCCATTTACCACCAACAAATATATATATTTATGTCAACCATGTGTTTGGGTGTTTACCCGGAGTTTCACTTTAGGGGCATCTTTACACCTGCATTCAACAGGTTTTTGAGCATTGTAATGTGTTTCTGTGCTTTGGGGAAAAATGCAGACCTACATCTTTTTACCTTCTTGTGTATTTCTCTCCAGAAAGATGGAGCCATCTTGGTTTAGGCATCTTTCAGGCTCATGAAAGGTCCACTTTAAGAACCAGTGACCCATCCATAGATGAGCCATTCATGAAGCTTTTCTCATCTCTCCTCAGGTGTCTCCCAGTTTGGTGCTCAAGGTGGACGTTGCAAAGATTGCAGAAATCCTGGCGACCCTACAAAATTCACAGAAGAGATGAGGAAAAAAGTGCACGGTTTTGACAATTGCGCACATACAAAAACTGTAAGGTAAGGACCATGGGAGGGATGAACAAACCTGGAAATGGTGCAGGACCTGGCATGCGCCACATTAACCCAGCAGATAGACAGCAAGATCCAAAGGCTGTTTGCCATCTGTTACAATAATACATGTAGCCAAACGTGACATTTAAAATCGGGTAAAAATGAAATCATTAAAGCAACTCTTATAGCAACTTGCTATAAAAGAAAAGTTTCACTGTATAGAAAATTATGGATATTTGCCTCTCCCGCTGCCTGCACCACTCTGATGAAGAGATCTAGGCTGAAGAAACAAGCACATCCGGGAGTGTTAAACTCTTGGTCCCCTGCTGCACCATAATGGTTCGTTCCACTGATCCACATATCTCTAGGACACAGCAGTGAGGTAGTGGTCAGCAGACCGAACCATTGAATACAGTGGGGGGGGGGGGACCAGGAGATCAGAATTCCCTGACAAGTCAGTCTATGAAGGGTCTTCATCTGGCAGATTCTCTTCATTAGAATGGCATTCAGCGGTGCAGACATAGGAGCAGTAAGTGTTCTTTTCAGGGATATCTTTTATTCCTAATTGGATTTTAGTGACCATCACTAAAATCACTTTTGGAATCAGTTTTTTAATATACTATATAGTTGTATTAAGAAACTTTTAAGCAGAACTCTGGAGAAAAAAAATGTTCCCCATACAGTGAGGCTGTGCCTGTTAACTGCTCGTTTTGTTGTCTAGAGGTGAACACAGAGCTTATATTCGTCAAATCCTTCGATCCCCCGGAAAATGGTGCTCCCCCATGTCCAGTGGTGGACTGTTCCTGCTGTTCTCTCGTCCGGAGCTAGTCTATGATCATGATGACGTCAAGAACAGTCCACTGCACAAAACTGCAAGACCACTGGGGGAGGGGGGGGGGGGCAGAAACTTGTGCTGGGACGGTTGGCATATAAGGGGAGTGCAACTTGGCTATCTAATCCCCTAGACCGAGGGTCTCCAAACTTTTCAAACAAAGGGCCAGTTTATTGTCCTTCAGACTTAAGGGGGACTGGAATGTGGCCAGCGGGAGCAGAAACTGTCCGGGGCCTGGCATTCGTGAGAATGAATATGGCCTCAGGGTTGGTGGTCAATGGGAGGAGGAGTGGTGCCCCTATTAGTAGGAGGAATAGTATCCCATGATTGGTATCAGTGGAAGAAATAGTGCACCATTGTTGGTGTCAGTGGGAGGAATAGTGCCTCATATGAGTGGGAGGAATAGTCCCCCAAGGGCCAAATAATGGCTAGCAAAGGGCCACATTTGGCACTTGGGCCGTAGTTTGTAGACCCCTGCCCTAGACAAATACAAGCAGTTAAAGTAGAAGTCCAGCCTGGGCTTGTTTGGCTGGACTTCCCCTATGGGAAGGAATGCAATTCGTTTTCTGTAAGGGGTTAAATCTGCTTAGACCTGGACAATCAGTGAGAATTCTTTCAGAGCTCTGGAAGCATCCAATGCACACAAGAGAGTCGTTCAATGTGTGCTTGCTTTTAATGTTAAGGGTCGTACCTTTATACAAATTATGGACAAAGAATATTGCACAAAGAAAAGGAGGGAGGGAGGACAGAGTTAATCACATGAGGCATAATTCCTATATAAACATATAGCATCTCAGACATAAACTAGTATTTTAGCTGATGGTTGATCTTATCTAAAAACATAATTTAACCAGTTGCGGACCAGCCGCGGTTGGCTTCGCTGCACATATTATGTGAGCTTGCGGGGCTTGGATAGCAGGCGAGTACGCTGCAAGCTCCGTGAGTCCGACCGCGGCTCCCGCGGACTCGATCTTTCCACGGGGATACCCGCGATCGTCTCACGTGGAGGAAGAATGGGGAAATGCTGATGTAAACAAGCATTTCCCTGTTCTGCCCTAGTGAAAGGACACTGATTACAGCTCTGTGTAATCGGGAGCGGTGATCAGTGTCATGTCACACATAGCCCCTCCCCCACAGTGAGAACGCATCCCTAGGACACACTTAGCCCCTGTAGTGCCCCCTCCTGGTTAACCCCTTCACTGCCAGTCACATTTTACACAGTAATCAATGCATTTTTAATCACATTGATCACTGTATAAATGTGAATGGTCCCAAAATATCGCAAAAAGTGTCCGATGTGCAGACAGTCTGCAGCTCTCCACTTGGGGAGCTGTGAGAACCGAGCCATCGGCAGTGTTGGGTCGCTTGGGTTCTCAGTATAAAGGCGCCGGGCGACAGCAAAACTCCAGGCAAATTTTTTTTCCCCATGTAGTGGATTAAAAGAGAAGTAGGGTTTTATTTTTTTTATTTTTTTAGGAGTAGGGTTTTTTTTTGTTTTTTTTACAGATTCATGTGAGGGTGATGCCCTCCAGCTGTTGCAGAACTACAATTCCCATGAGGCATTGCAAGGCTGACTGGTACCAGCAAGACTTCCACAGGCATAGGCATGATGGGACAACAGCTAGAGGGCCACAGGTTGAGCACCCATCCGATTGGTCCAAGTCATTTGAAACTTACAAAAATGTCCCAGCTCTTTGTAGAAGAAATTATTACTTATAAAACCAATTTTTCCAGTGTAGGAGAGCCAGTATGGCTCCAGTGTCAAATGTTATCAAGAAATCGAGAAAAGGATATCGAAACTAAGTAAACTGCCATATCTTACATTTTGGGGGTTTTGGGTTTAGATACACTTTACAAGGAGCTTTTTTGTACATTTTTTCAAATGTATTAGATTTATTTAGGTTTGAATTTAATATTTGATTTCATAATTCCATAGTTTTTTTTGTTTTTTTTCAGATTTAAGTTGGAAAATGGAATATTCTGCGCTAATAAAGATCAAACCTGGGTGAAAGAACTAATCGCGTGCCTTGAAGGTAAGGCAAAGTGCACAATGCTAGCCATCTTAAAGTGACATTAACCACTTAAAGTGGGGGGGCCACCCTGAAAAAAAAAAACAGCATTAATTTTCTTAAAAATTAAAAAAAAAAAAAAACAATTATGCCGCGTACACACAATCAGACTATCCGGCGGACTTAGTCTGGGGGACAAACCGCCAGAAAGTCCGCCGGACCTGCCCACACACAACTGGACTTTTCTATAGTGGGAGTCCACCGTACTTTTGAAATGAATGGACTTGCCCACACACGGAGGAAAGTCCGTTCGTTTTGAACGCGGCTCCAGGTAGCCGGGACTAGCGGCGAGATTGACACGTCGCTGGCCCTGTCACCTGATATGGACTTAAAGGGAAAGCCCTATGCCGAAAAAACGGCGTGGGAGTCCCCCCCAAGGTCCATATAACACCCTTATCCGAGCACGCAACCCAACCGGTCAGAAAAGAGCCGAGGGACAGGTCGGCCTCGGGAGGCTGACATTGCGGGTGCCCTGGAAAGGTAAGTGTCATTATTAAAAGTCAGCAGCTACTTTTTTTTTTAGCTGCTGACTTAAAAAAATAAAAAATTCCCGCTGGAACACCTCTTTAAGGACCTAGCCTCTTTTTTAAATGTGTTCTTTACAAATTAAAAACTGTTTTTTTTTCTAGAAAGTTTGCTAGAAAATGACTTATAAACCCCCAAACATTACACATTTTTTTTTCACCCTAGAGAATAAAATGGCGGACGTTGCAATACTTTGTCATAGCGTATTTGCGCAGCGGTCTTACAACAGCACTTTTTTTGGGAAAAAGTACACTTTTTTTAAATTAAAAAATAAGACGACAGTAAAACTTAGCCCAATTTTTTTTTATATTGTGAAAGATAATGTTACGCTGAGTAAATTGATACCCAACATGTCACGCTCCAAAATCGCGCCCGCTCGTGAAATGGCGACAAACTTTTAAATCTTCATAGGCGATGTTTAAAAAATTCTACAGGTTGCATGTTTTGGGTTACAGAGGAGGTCTAGGGCTACCGATCGCGGTGATACCTCACATGTGTGGTCTGAACACTGTTTTCATATGCAGGCGCTACATGTATGTATTTGCTTCTGCACGTGAGCTCGGTGGAACGGGGCGCGTATAAAAAAATGCTTTATTTATTATTTATTTTACCTTTTTATTTTTACACTGTTTTAAAAAAAAAAATATGTCACTTTTATTCCTATTACAAGGAATGTAAACATCCCTTGTAATAGAAAAAAAGCATGACAGGACTTCTTAAATATGAGATCCAGGGTCAAAAAGACCTCACATCTCATATTTACACTTAAATGCAATAATAAAAAAAAAAGATTGTCATTTTAAAAAAATAATAATAAAAAAAATGGCCCCTTTGGCTGTGGCCAAAAGTGACGTTTTGATGTCGCTTTGCTCTGCAATGATATGGAGACGGGTGGTCTCCATGCCCAACAAAGGTGAAGATCCGATTGCCTCCGCTGCTGCCAACAGATCCGGTAAGCCGCAGAGGGAACCGGAGAGCGGCGGGAGAGTATTGGGAGCACTTTTGATTTTTAACGTTCGTGTCCCATAGACTTTAACGGTGTTCGAACAAATTTTTTGCCTGTTCTCATGTTCTACTGCGAACTGAACTGGGGGGGGGGGGGGGGGGTGTTCGGCCCATCCCTAGCCATCACCCTTGTCTGTTCATAAAGCTACTCTGTCAACGCGATTAAACTTTAAAGCGGTATTAATAATTAAACCCAAAACCAAAAATGTAATATATTGCAGCTTAACAATCATTAGATGTGGTGGCTGCATTTGTTTTCCTTTTTTAGGCATTTTCCCCCTCTGTTTTCACCTGGTGATCTGGCCAGTAACCCCTCCTGTATTAGAGTGCCTCCACTCTGGATGAAGAAGCACAGGGGGCACCTTTTGGATAGCAGCATTTTCAGTCTGGGGGGGAGGGGAGGGTTAAATGTATTAGCAGATTTAGATACGCAAATTAAAGCTAAACCTCAGCTCACACTTTAGAATCAGTTACAGCAAACAGTTTTTTTTTCTTTTGCGATAAAGGTTTTACGTAAATAAAAGCTGATCATTGTAAGCCCCCCTGTCAGTGGTAAATGATTTGTCTCATCCATGTAAACTGATACATCTGGAAGAGAGCTTGTTCTTTTGAAAAACAGACTTACTGGCCAGATCACCAGATGAAAATAGAAGAAATAAAGACTAAAATAGAAAACGAATGCAGCCATTTACATGTAAGAATTGGTAAGCTGCGATATAAATAATGTTTGCTTTTGGTTTGAATACTGCTTTGATAGGCAAAAAGTAGCAGCTGAAGAAAAAACATTGTGTGATTTTTATTTTGTGTGATGGGAATTTGTAGACCTTATATTTGGCCTTTTCCCCCCCACAGACAAGAAGTGCAAGGAGGATACCTCCTCAAGCTCTCAGAAAGAGTTTTCTAAGGGCACCAATGAGAAGCCTTCCATCATGACAACTAAGGCTCCAACAACAGCCCCCGTGACCAGCATGAGGCCCTCAACACAAAGCCTGGACCAGAACATTGGGCAATCCACAGAACCAACAGTACCAACAGAACCAACAGAACCTGCGGCCCCCAGTGACTTGAACACCACACCCCTAGACTCCAACAAGGCAAACATCAACCTGGCCCAAGGTATACACATGAATGCATTACGATATTTGGTTAGATTCTACAAACAGGAAAACGGTCTATGATCGTAGAATTTAAACCTTTGTATTCCGTCTAACACAACACCATTTTACCTTTTAACCCCATTCGCGGCTAAGAGTAAAACAAATATTAATGCCTAAGCACAATTTTGCAATTTTGACATGTGTTAGTAAAACCATACTTATCAACACAAGTACTTTGTGAATCCAAGTGGATTACACCATGTTTTTTTTTTTTTTAGACATGTGCACTGACAAAAAAATTTGTTCATTTTCGTTTTCGTTTCATTCGTTTGTTTGATTTTTCGGAAATTAGGAAATTAGAAAATTCGGAATTCGGAGATTTCGGGAATTTTCACATTTCGATTTTTCAGATTTCCGAATTTTTGATTTTCCGAATTTTCCAATTTCCAGATTTCCAATTTTCGGATTTATGAATTTATGAATTTTTCGAATTTTCTAATTTCCGATTTTCAGATTTTCAGAACTCCGGATTTTCGGAATTCGGGGAATTCAAAGATTTGAAAGTCTAAAAAATTTGAAAATCTGGAAAAAAGAAAGAAAATCAGTTTAATTAATAACGAACTATTAAATTAACGAGTACGAATTTATCCGAAGTTACTAATTATCTGAAATAACAAATGCCGCATGTAAACAAATGGAAAGGAAAAAATTAATAATAAATAATTAATAATAATAAAAAGTTTTTATTATTATTAGATTGTTACGTTCCATTTGTTTAGATGTGGCATTCGTTATTTCAGATAATTCGTAACTTCGAATAAATCCGTACTCGTTACATTCACTAACAGCTAAATTTGAAAGGGAATTCCAATACCTATCATTTAATAGTTAATTATTATTTAGAATTAAACAGATTTTCTTTCTTTTTTTCTGATTTTCGAATTTCCAAAAATCAGAAATTCAGAAATCCGAAAATCAGAAATTCAGAAATCCGGAAATTCAGAAATCCGAAATCCAAATATTCAAAAATCCGAAAATTGGAAATTCCTAATTTCGGAAATTCGAAAATCCGAAATTCGGAATTCCGAACATTCAAAAATTCGGAAATCCGAAAATCCGAAATTTGTAAATTCGCAATCACAGCGATACCACATATGTGTATGTTGGTTGTTGTTTGTAGCCGTAGTACAGCTCGTTAACAAATAGTGGGTCTTTTACTTTTTTTTTGTTTATCCCAGCTATATAAAAAAAATACCATCCCTGACCTTCAGCTTTCACCCCAAACACTGACCTAGATTAAACCTTGATCTAGTTATTTTTTTGTATTTTTTTTTTTATTTTATTTTATTAGTAGTAGTAGTAGTAGTAGTAGTAGTATTTTTTTACAGTTTTTTTTTTCTCTCTCTCTCTGCAAGGAAAAAGAGAGATACAATCTATCTCTCTCCTCCATTGTGAGAGATCGAAAACTTGACAGATCACTATGATGCAATCAGAGGCAATCAGGTGACCTGCAATTGGGAGTTTCAGGTCCCCGGTTGTTAGTATGGGGCCCACGGCTCTCTCTGTAAGACCTCAGTCTCTGTGCATGGCACGCTCCCAACACAAAGACAGATGCACCATGGGAAAAAAAGCCCAGTCCAGTGGGGGGCTGCATATTAGCATACGCTCTGTGCCAAGGGGTTAATGTGTTTACCTGGGTTTTACCTTTATTTTATTTTCTCCTCAGGCAAAGATAAGTCTATCGAACCACAAGATGCTGGAGACCCACACAGTAAGATGAAACAAATGCAGACGGCCGTTATCTCATTGATTGTAATCGTTCTCTTCCTGGTGGCAGTTGGTGTTGGCGTATATTGCCGGATGAAGAAGGCCAATAAATTCGGTCCACCTTGTGGAAGCAGACCTATGATGTACACAGCCGCACCATCAGAAGATTCCGTCATAGAGGTCAATGCTGGATAGTGAACTACATTAAAGGACTTGCACTGTAAAATGATAGCTGCCTGTAGGTTTATATGCTATTCAAGGACCGTGTTCCTTCTACTGGCTTTGCAGCTTACGTTATAACATGGAAACCATATATGAGTAGACGGGTCAACACGTGCAAATACAATGTGCCACTGGAGGAGCCTGGTGCACCATCTGATCTGTTAATAGCTTTCCAGGTTGTACTCGTGGAGATGTTTCGTCTGATGCAGATTAGCACATCTATCTTCTGAAACATTTGTGCTGCTGGAAGATCTAACTCCTTCTACAAACATAACGTTCACTGAGGTCTCACCTGTAGGCCACATTATGACACAACGTCACCAGTGGACTGGCCCCTATCTCCTAATACATCACTACTGATACTAATACATCAAGAGATGGGTCAACACTTCACACAAGACCTCATGACATCATGTGTGATGTTAGAAACGACTTTTCATTTGACCTGGTCCCACAAATGTAGCCAGGTACCCATCAGTGATAATAGAGCACTCTGATTGGACAGAAGTCATGTTATAAAGCAGTTAAGCACCCGCTAGGTTCAATCACACTTGGAAAATGAATAAAACACACATACAGCCTTTATGCAACTTTTATTTTCTTTTATTTTTTACAATATACACTTAAACAGAATTTAAAAAAAAAGAAGAGTTGTTAGAGACATTAAAGTCCATAGATGATTGCATTTTGGCAAATTTGTACCTAGAATTCACAAGCCTTATGGCAAAATTTTGGATCACGCCCCCAAAATCCTCTTTATAAGGTACTCTTTATAACTCTGTAATTTAAAATATGCATTTTTTTTATTTGTGTTTTTGGTAAGCTTTAGGGTATTTTGCTTGTAATGTGTTTTTAATGGTTACTTGGGTAGTAAGGGTCATTGTAAAGACCCCTCTTAATATTCCATTTACATGCAGTGAAAAAGACCCCTTTAGTGTTTAGTGAAGGGAACCTTTTTTTATCGATGGCCAGTGAAAATACCTCTCTTTACTTAGTGGTCTGTGGAGAAGGCCCCCTACGTTGTTAGTCAGTAAAATGTCCCCATACATATGAGGTCAGTTCTGTGTCCACTTACATAGTTGGTCAATGGAAAATACATGAATGGTGCCTCATGACTAGTTGGCACCAAAGCCAAAGACTCAAATCAGGAGAAAGTTCCAGCAATAAGACACAAACAGGTATAGAACATAAATAAGAAAAGTTAAACTGTCTAGAGAATGTGTTACTATAGAAAATAAGCCGAGACAGTGCTGATGTGAAATATAGGAATTCTAAAACATTTTGAAAAATAACCAGATTTTTTATAATAGGTACTGAAATTGAAAAAGCTGTTGCATAACGAAATATATATAGGAAGAAGCTGCTTTTGTTTTTTACAGAGGTGGCTTGTGTCACAGTGCTTCTGGCTTCCTCCACTATCTACCCATTATAGTTATAGAACAATTATTGTCCAGTCCAGATGACAACAGATGGTTAGGAAATAATTGTCGGTCTACCAGTGCAGTCAACCCCTACCAGTGTAGTCACCTCTGAGCCAATGAGACAAGAATGGACTGGATATTCCAGTTGCTCAGTATTGTTCTTTAAAATAAGTTTGAGATTGATTTGTCTGTGCAGTGTATAAACATGTACGCTCAGTCACTGTGATTAACCATGTGTACACCATCATAATGCTATGCCATTATATGATGGTGGTCAAATCTCCGAACCATATTCTTATGCCTCTCGGTACCTTTACTGTTAGCTTGTTGCTTTGGACACCCTCCATACACACCCTCCATCCTGACCTGTCTTTGTACATTCCCAACCTTAATGCATAGTTACATAGTAGGTGAGGTTAAAAAAAGTCACAAGTCCAACCTATGTGTGTGATTATATGTCAGTATTACATTGTATATCCCTGTATGTTGTGGTCGTTCAGGTGCTTATCTAATAGTTTCTTGAAACTATCAATGCCCCTCACTGAGACCACCACCTGTGAAAGGGAATTGCTGCTCTTACAGTAAAGAACCCTCTATGTAGTTTAAGGTTAAACCTCTTTTCTTCTAGTTTTAATGAGCGGCCACGAGTCTTGTTAAACTCCCTTTTGCAAAAAAGTTTTATCCCTATTGTGGGGTCACCAGTACGGTATTTGTATATTGAAATCGTATCCCCTCTCAAGCGTCTCTTCTCCAGAGAGAATAAGTTCAGTGCTCGCAACCTTTCCTCATAATAATACCTCCAGTCCCTTTATCAGCTTTGTTGCCCTTCTTTGTACTCGCTCCATTTCCAGTACATATTTCCTGAGGACTGGTGCCCAAAACTGGACAGCATATTCCAGGTGCGGCCGCACTAGAGTCTTGTAGAGCAGGAAAATTATCGTTTTATCTCTGGAGTTGATCCGCTTTTTAATGCATGTCAATATTCTGTTTGCTATGTTAGCAGCAGCTTGGCATTGCATGCCACTTCCGAGGCTATCATCTACTAGGACCCCCAGGTCCTTTTCCATCGTAGATTCCCTCAGAGGTTCTCCCCCCAGTGTATAGATTGCATTCCTATTTAATGACACACTCATGTCAATAGACAGCTCACGACTCCATCAGGACCAGCAACCTCCTCTGGGAAAATACTCTTAGCTACTGGCAGCTCTACATCCTTTAACGTTCAGTCTATGCTCTGTAAATTGTGTCATTTTCATTTTCCCTTGGCTGCATATTTGGATACCAATATGGAATTATTCTGGAAAGGTTCTTATTTATCCAGGTCATGGTGTATCTAGTAGTAGTTAACCACATTTAAATAAACTTGTTCTATGATGTTATGGAGACTATTCGATCCACTTATTCAGTTCCAATGAGAGGTAGGAAGATTCCTCAGCATTTCTATACACACCTAATACTAATCCAAGCACCATGGAATGTGTACACGTTTAATGTCCAAGAACAGGATGGGAGGTGTGAAAATGATGGGTGGTTCTACAACCTATACACCTCCCATCCATCCATCAACATCTTCAAATTACATGGGGATTGGTTTCAGGTGTTCTCCCTGATACTCCTTGGAACTGAAAAAGTGGCTTGGATAAGCTACAAGCTCTTTAGGGTTGGAGATTGCAATGGACCGACTCACTCAGTTGTGGGTCTATGGGTGGGTAATAATGGGGGTGGGTTGGAAGGGTTCTCTGATTTTTGCCCAAATTATCAGAAAGGTGGTGGTAAGCCCTTTTTGGGGGCTTGGGCTGCTACCTCTGGGTATGGTCTCAAGGTTGTTTCCACATGTACTTGGAAAGGTAGGCAAAAAGGGGTGCCCAATATCCAATAAAATGCAAGTTGGAAGGCAAATTTTTGATTGTTTTATTGAAAGTAGTGGCAAGTGATCAAGCAGTTTATTGGATATCGGGCGCTCCTTTTTACCTACCTTTACAAGTACATGTGGATAAGCTACAAAACATCTTTAATATCGCTGAACAAATTGAATGTGAGTAACTAGTACTAGGATCACAAAATATTGTTTCTTTTTGCTCTCACTCTTTCTAAAAGGGAGCCTGAAAAACCAATGGCTCTAAATGGGTGGCTTAATTAATAAATTCCCCAAAAAATGAATTTTAGTCCTGGTAGAAAAACCAATTGCCAAAAAACTCCATTGTTCTTGTTGCTTTGTGAATGAAGCTTGCAACAAATGCATCCAAGATTGATCAGTAATTATCATTACATGAATGGCCAGTATAAGCCATATAATGGCCAGTATAGGCAGTCACATAGGATGCTCCTTTAAATACCAAGTCATTTATGGTAGATCCCATATACTGATCCAGTAAGCCACCCTCTAAGATCAGTATGGGTTGCAGAAAGTCTGATTACTTTGCACTTTTCCTAGTTCGATGAACAGGGCTTATGTCATTTTACAATTGAACAAGCCCAAGTAAAGAGGAGGGATGTGCACAAATCCTCCTTATCGTAAAGAGACCGCAAGAAGTTTTCTTGTTGGGGTTTACATTGTGCTTTGTCTTGGCTTTTTCGAGCCGTGGAGGGAAGTGGCTGGATCACTTCTATGTTTTAATTACTTTAGTCTTATCACTTTGCAGCTTTGATCATCTTTTTCTGCTTATTAATAAAAAAATGTAAGGGTGTGTCTTTGTGGTTCTCTTTGAGATTGCAAATAGAGAAGATCCCAATTGTCTTCACTCATTCACTCACGACATTCAGGACTGCAAAAATGCAGACAACACATGGTTATTAGAACATAATGCATCCAGAGGAATTCACATTGGTGGGTACTGCGAGTGTTTGGTGACCACAAGGGCTGGTCAAGGGTTTGCATACTCTTTACTACATCAGCAGTGGGTTCTATTTGATGCCTTTTAATTTATTAAATTTTTTTTTTTTTTTTACGAAATTCTTTTACTGTTAGATTGTTTGAGATTATATATATATATATATATATATATATATACGTTATATATTTTTTATGAATGTCATAATATAATTTTGTCATAATGTTAGAATTTAAATTTTTGTTTGCAGTGTCTAATAGGAAACATTGCATAGGATGGAAAGTTTCTAAGCTATCCACATCCCTCTGTATATACTTGTGCAACCCATATGCTTTTTTTTTTTTTTTTTTTTTTACAAGACTGATTTTTGTTTAAGAATAATATTATTGTAACAGACTGTAATATCTCTCATAACTTGGGATCATAAAAAATAAATTTGAAGTTCTCACCTTCTTTGTAAATGTCTTGCATCAGTTAGCCTTTTAGGAAGTATATGACCTGTCATCAGTGAAGAATTGGACATTCAATTTCTTCCCACCCCCCAAGAACAGCATTTGCCACATAGATGTCTGGTCAGGCTCTAATGCCCATGGTCACTTTTAAATGTCTGGTTACTATCTAACGTCCATGGGCACCTTTTTAGATGTCTGATAACCATCTAACATTCGTGGCCACCTTTAGTTGTCTGACCACCATCTTAGCTGCCTGATCAAAATCTGACATCCATGGGTACCTTTAGATGTCTTAACTAGTGATGGACGAACTTCCGACGGGACGTTTCGCGAACGCGGCCAATAGTTCGCGAAACCGAAAGTTCGCAGCGGGCCCCATTGACTTCAATGGGAGGCGAACTTCGCAAACCTTTAGGTCAAATTTGCAGCCACAAAATAATTGTTAGCTGGGCAAACATAGTCCCACCACATGGCCAATGACATAATACATGTATGAGGTGAATTTGGGATCGATAACTACAAGCATTCTTTTTTTATATGGGAAATTGTTCTGACAATTCTGGACTGTGCAGCGCATGAAGGCAATGGAGGAGAGGGAAGGTCAGGGACCAGGGTAGGCAAAGAAGAGGGTGCAGGAGATGATCACCAGCAGCGTGACATACAGCAATGACACCTGCACCGTGATAGAGTCATCTGACAGCAGCACCGTGATAGAGGGCACTGACATCAGCAGCGTGACATAAAGCATTAACACCAGCACCGTGACATACAGCATTGACAGCAACACCGTGATAGAGAGCACTGACATCAGAAGCGTGACATTAAGCACTGACATCAGCACCGTGATATACAGCACTGACAGCAGCACCGTGATAGAGGGCACTGACATCAGCAGCGTGACATAAAGCATTAACACTAGCACCGTGACATACAGCATTGACAGCAGCAGCGTGATAGAGAGCACTGACATCAGAAGCGTGACATTAAGCACTGACATCAGCACCGTGATATACAGCACTGACAGCAGCAGCGTGACATTAAGCACTCACACCAGCACGGTGAAATACAGCACTGACAGCAGCACCGTAAGCAGCCCCAGGAGTAAGTCAGCACAGCACAGGGATGGTGTGATCCCCTCATAATAAGAAACCCCAGGAGGAAGTCAGCACAGCACAGGGATGGTGTGATCCCCTCATAATAAGCAGGCCCAGGAGAAACTCAGCACAGCACAGGGATGGTGTGATCCCCTCATAATAAGAACCCCCAGGAGGAAGTCAGCACAGCACAGGGATGGTGTTATCCCCTCATAATAAGAACCCCCAGGAGGAAGTCAGCACAGCACAGGGATGGTGTGATCCCCTCATAATAAGAACCCCCAGGAGGAAGTCAGCACAGCACAGGGATGGTGTGATCCCCTCATAATAAGAACCCCCAGGAGGAAGTCAGCACAGCACAGGGATGGTGTGATCCCCTTATAATAAGCAGGCCCAGGAGAAACTCAGCACAGCACAGGGATGGTGTGATCCCCTCATAATAAGAACTCCCAGGAGGAAGTCAGCACAGCACAGGGATGGTGTGATCCCCTCATAATAAGAACCCCCAGGAGGAAGGCAGCACAGCACAGGGATGGTGTGATCCCCTCATAATAAGCAGGCCCAGGAGGAAGTCAGCACAGCACAGGGATGGTGTGATCCCTTCATAATAAGAACCCCCAGGAGGAAGTCAGCACAGCACAGGGATGGTGTGATCCCCTCATAATAAGCAGGCCCAAGAGAAACTCAGCACAGCACAGGGATGGTGTGATCCCCTTATAATAAGAACCCCCAGGAGGAAGTCAGCACAGCATAGGGATGGTGTGATCCCCTCATAATAAGCAGGCCCAGGAGGAAGTCAGCACAGCACAGGGATGGTGTGATCCCCTCATAATAAGAACCCCCAGGAGGAAGTCAGCACAGCACAGGGATGGTGTGATCCCCTCGTAATAAGAACCCCCAGGAGGAAGTCAGCACAGCACAGGGATGGTGTGATCCCCTTATAATAAGCAGGCCCAGGAGAAACTCAGCACAGCACAGGGATGGTGTGATCCCCTCATAAGCAGCCCCAGTAGAAATATGACACCGCTCAACCTCTTCAAAGAGGAGGGTAGGGGCATATAGTACGGTGTGCTTTTTTGGGACAAGGAAGTGAGCCAAATGAAGAAAGAAGGTCTGTGTGCTTGATTAAAAAAATAGTTTATAGACATATACATGGTCTACTGGTCACATGTGTTGAATTCCTCCGAGATCCATGCCTCATTCATTTTTATAAATGTGAGGTAGTTAACACTGTCGTGAGCTAGGCGAGTACGCTTATCGGTCACGATCCCCCCTGCTGCGCTGAACGTCCTTTCGGACAGGACACTGGATGAGGGGCAAGCCAACAGTTCGATTGCAAATTGGGCAAGCTCTGGCCAGAGGTCAAGCCTGCCCACCCAGTAGTCCAGGGGTTCATCACTCCTCAGAGCGTCCACATCGGCCGTTAACCCAATGTAGTCGGACACCTGGCGGTCTAGGCGTTCCCTGATGCTGGATCCGGATGACACCTGTCGATGGGTCAGCTGAAAGAATGACCTCATATCCGAAGTCACCAACACATCTTCAAACCGGCCTCTTCTTGCAGGCGCTGTTGGATTGGTACCCGCAAATCCTTCTCTGGGAGTGGGAATTGCTCCTCTGCCAGCGCATGCAAAAGCAGAATGCAGCATTTCTCAAAGCAAGGCCTGGAAGTGCTGCATTCTGACAGCCCTCTGTGACGGCGGTAATATTTCCGTCATTTTGTGTTTGTACTGGGGGTCTAAGTGCGTTGCCACCCAGTACTGGTCCTTGACCCTTATGCTTTTTATACGGGGGTCCCTATTAAAACACTGGAGCATGAAGGCCCCCATTTGCACTAAAGTGGAAGCGGTGTGGTGGCCTGGCTCCTGCTCATCATCCAGGATAATGTCGTCCTCTTCATTCTCCTCTCCCCATCCACACACAACAGGGATCCCAGAAAGGTTTAAAGCATGCTCTTCTTGCTCCTCCTCATCCGCCCCGGCACCATCCTCCTCTGACTCCTCTTCAGACTCCTGTTGTTGACTTGTCTCAGATAGAGTAGCCCCCCCTGGGAATTCATCCAGCATTGCCACTTCCTCATCTTCCCGCTCCTGCTCCTCCACAGCCTGATCAATGACACGACGCAATGCACGCTCCATAAAGAAGGCATAAGGTACCATGTCACTGATGGCGCCATGGCTGCGACTGACCAGTTTGGTGATCTCCTCAAATGGCCGCAGAAGTCTGCATGCGTCGCGCATGAGCAGCCACTGGCGCGGTGAAAAAAAACCCAGCTCCCCAGAACCGTTTCTGCCGCAGAGTTCATACAGGTAGACGTTAACTGCACGTTTCTGCTGGAGCAGCCTATCAAGCATATAGAAGGTTGAGTTCCATCGCGTCGGGCAATCGCAAATAAGACGTCTGACCGGCAGATTGTGTCGCCGCTGAATGTCAGCAAGGCGAGCCATGGCCGTGTAAGATCTTCTGAAATGGGCCGAGATTTTCCTTGCCTGCCACAAGATGTCCTGGACCCCAGGGTATTTGACAAGGAATCGCTGCACGACCAAGTTTAAGACGTGTGCCATGCATGGCACGTGCATGATTTTGCCCTGTTTCAATGCGCTAAGCAGATTGGCACCGTTGTCACACACCACTTTACCAACTGTCAAATTGAGCGGTGTTAGCCACTGATCTGCCTGTGAACGCAAAGCTGAAAGGAGTGCCGTGCCAGTGTGGCTCTTGGCTTCCAGGCACAACAGACGCAGCACGGCATGGCAACGTCTCACCTGGCATGTGGAATAGGTTCTGGGGAGCTTGGGTGGTGCAGCGGAAGAGACGCTAGCAGCGGAAAAGGAGGAGGCAGCTGAGGAGGAGAGGGAGGAGGATGGAGTAGGAGGAGGAGGAGAAGAAGAGTCAGGCCTGCATGCAATCCGTGGTGGTAAAACCAAATCTACACAGGTGCCACGGGTTACATGCTTGACGGCCGTCAGAAGGTTCACCCAGTGGGCAGTAAAAGTGATATACCTTCCCTGCCCGTGTTTGCTAGACCACGTGTCTGTGGTCAGATGTATCTTGGCACCGACACTGTGTGCCAGAGATACATTCAATTGCCGCTGAACATGGCCATATAGCTCTGGGATGCCCTTCTCCGAGAAATACTTCCTTCCTGGGACCTTCCATTGTGGTGTTCCAATGGCCACAAATTTGCGAAAGGCCTCCGAGTCCACCAGTTTATATGGCAGTAGTTGGCGGGCTATCAGTTCTGACAAGCCAGCCGTCAACCATTGGGCAAGAGGGTTATCCGGCGTCATCATTTTTTTACGCTCGAACATTAAGCCCACGGAAGCCTGCCTTTTTGCAGAAAAACGTGAGTTTGGCGTGATGGAAGGTGGAGTGGAGGACAATTGTGAGGAGAGAGGAGAAGGAGAAGTAGAAGACGAGGCTGGACGGTGAGAGCCTGCAATGTGGCTTTGTGTGTTTCGTTGCTCCCACTGGGCTCGGTGATGGCTGCTCATGTGCCTTCTTAAGGCGGTTGTCCCTAGGTGAGTGTTGGGCTTACCGCGACTAATGCGTTGACTGCAAAGATTGCAGATGGCAACGCTATTGTCAGCAGCGGACACGTTAAAAAAAGCCCACACTGCGGAGCCATGTGCCGGTGCCCTGGGAGCGCCAGATGTGACCGTACATGGTCGATGACTCGCTCCTGATACATTTGCAGTCTGCTGTGTCCCTCCTGTGCATTGTAAGTTATTCCTGCTTCTCCTCCCTATCTGCTGGTCCATATCTCCCTCTGAACTCCCCTCCTCTTCCTCTCTTGTGGGCACGCACGTGACATCACTAGACACGTCATCATCAACGTCACCTTCCCCACCGCTATAAGTAGAGATCTCGGAGTAGGCAGCAACACCGGGGACCAACCTCCTCCTTGGGCTGATCTGGGTACTGTCGTCAGACTGCTGAGTAGCGGTTGTTGCTACCTCCTCTTCCTGATCCAATACCAAGAGTGGCTGCGCATCAGAAATGTCCTCTTATGGATCGGAAAATAATTCCTGTGACTCAAGCGGAAGGTATGTGGTGGTGGTGGTGGTGGTGGTGTTGTTGTTGGTGGTAGTGTCTTTGGGGGTGCACATAGCAGAGAGTGAAGAAGAGGGTGCAGATCGAGAGGATGAGGAGGGTGCAGAAGAGTAAGGCTGAGTCAGCCACTCAACCAAGTCTGGTGCGTCCTTTAAAGTAATTGAACGCACCTTCTGCAACTTCCCACTTTGGCTCAAGGCTGGTGCTCCTGCCCTACCCCTACCACCCCTGCGGAAGGGCCTGCCTCTTCCTCTGCCTGTCATTTTTTAAATCACCCTGTGACAAAACTCTAAGTCCCTATACCGATGAAGGACTGCTGCAGTATAGGGCAGCGGTCAGCAGTAGTGCACCTCAACCCTATGTATTGTGGACCGATACCAGTCCTTATAGAATAGCAGACTGTACCTCACTCAACCCTATGTACTGTAGCACCTTAGACCAAGTTACCAGTCCTTATAATAACTTTTGTGGACCAAGCAGGTTGTGTGTGACTGATTAGAAGACTTTACCTCAGTCCCTATACCAATGATGGACTGCTGCAGTATAGGGCAGCGGTCAGCAGTAGTGCACCTCAACCCTATGTATTGTGGACCGATACCAGTCCTTATAGAATAGCAGACTGTACCTCACTCAACCCTATGTACTGTAGCACCCTAGACCAAGTTACCAGTCCTTATAAGAACTTTTGTGGACCAAGCAGGTTGTGTGTGACTGATTAGAAGACTTTACGTCAGTCCCTATACCAATGATGGACTGCTGCAGTATAGGGCAGCGGTCAGCAGTGGTGCACCTCAACCCTATCTATTGTGGACCGATAGCGGTCCTTACAGAACAGCAGACTGTACCGCACTCAACCCTATGTACTGTAGCACCCTAAACCAAGTTACCAGTCATAAGAACTTTTGTGGACCAAGCAGGTTGTGTGTTAGTGATTAGCAGACTGTACGTCAGTCCCTATACCAATGAAGGACTGCTGCAGTATAGGGCAGCGGTCAGCAGTGGTGCACCTCAACCCTATGTATTGTGTACCGATAGCGGTCCTTACAGAACAGCAGACTGTACCGCACTCAACCCTATGTACTGTAGCACCCTAGACCAAGTTACCAGTCCTTATAAGAACTTTTGTGGACCAAGCAGGTTGTGTGTTAGTGATTAGCAGACTGTACGTCAGTCCCTATACCAATGAAGGACTGCTGCAGTATAGGGCAGCGGTCAGCAGTGGTGCACCTCAACCCTATCTATTGTGGACCGATAGCGGTCCTTACAGAACAGCAGACTGTACCGCACTCAACCCTATGTACTGTAGCACCCTAGACCAAGTTACCAGTCCTTATAAGAACTTTTGTGGACCAAGCAGGTTGTGTGTTAGTGATTAGCAGACTGTACGTCAGTCCCTATACCAATGAAGGACTGCTGCAGTATAGGGCAGCGGTCAGCAGTGGTGCACCTCAACCCTATCTATTGTGGACCGATAGCGGTCCTTACAGAACAGCAGACTGTACCGCACTCAACCCTATGTACTGTAGCACCCTAGACCAAGTTACCAGTCCTTATAAGAACTTTTGTGGACCAAGCAGGTTGTGTGTTAGTGATTAGCAGACTGTACCTCAGTCCCTATACCAATGAAGGGCTGCTGCAGTATAGGGCAGCGGTCAGCAGTGGTGCACCTCAACCCTATCTATTGTGGACTGATAGCGGTCCTTACAGAACAGCAGACTGTACCGCACTCAACCCTATGTACTGTAGCACCCTACACAGACCAAGTTACCAGTCCTGATAAAGAGCTTTGTGGAACAAGTGAGTTGTGAATGATTAGCAGACTGCAGCAGAAGGGCAGCAGTCAAGTATAATATTCTTTCTATATTTGGAAGAAAGAATATTATACGTGTACAAGCCTATTACCATACCACTGATACCAGTCCTGAAAAGAACCTTTGTGGAACTAATAGTAACAGCAACTCTTTAAACTGACCCTCACTGCCTAACACACTGCTTCCTTCCTGTTCCTATACAAAGTGGCAAAAAAGAGGAGACTGGAACGATTAGTGGTTACTGGAATAGCTCTTTTGTGGACCTGATAGTAACAGCTCATGATGATGATGATGATGATGACTAATCTGGCTGTCCCTAAAATAGCAGCACACAGCGCTCTGTCCCTTTCTCTAAACTGACAAAAGACACTCAGGCTGCTGCAAGAATCAGTAGCACAGCAAACCTATATACACCTAACACCTATACCAGTCCTGAAAAGAACTTTTGTGTACCAAATAGCTAGCGATTTATCTCTCCCTACTCCACACAGCAAACTTTCCCTATAGTGACAGAAGAAAGAATGTAAAATGGCCGCCGGATCGGGTGTATTTATAGGTTAGGGGGAATGTCCAAGTGACCTTGTGCTGTAATGTCTCAATTGGCTGTCCTGTACCCCATGATGGATGTGTCATCAGGTCAAAGTTCCTTTACACAGTAAAAACACGGAAGTCCGCCGGGCGAACGACGCCAATAGTCCGCCGAACTGGCGGACCGCGAACAGCCAAAATTCGCCGCGAAACGACTGCCGGGCGAACTGTTCGGCCATCACTAGTCTTAACACCACCTAAAGTCAATGAGATGGGTCACCTGTAAATGTCTGATCACCATCTAATTTCCATGGACACCTTTAGTTGTCTGATCACCATCTAACGTCCATGGTCAACTTTAGATGTCTGATCACCATCTAACGTCCAGGGGCAACTTTAGGTGTCTGATCATCATCTAACATCCATGGGCACCTCTCAATGCCTGATAACTATCTAACATCTATGGACACCTTTAGATATCTGAAAACCATCTAATGTCCATGGGGACCTCTTAGGCCGCGTACACACGCGGGGACTGTTCGCTCAACTTTGTCCGCTGAACAGTGTTTCGGCGGACAGTCCGCTCGTGTGTGGGCTTCAGCGGACAGTTTCAGCGAACAGTCTGCTGAACAAAGTTTTTCGGAATTTCCGAAAAACTGTCCGCTGAAACTTTGTTTGAGCGGACAGTCCCCTCGTGTGTAGGCTTGTTCGTCAAACTAAGTTCTGCGCATACTCAGAAAGGATTTACACGCCGAAGGTTGCATTGCAGTGTATAGGACGTCGTTTTCTAGTCCCGTCGTACGTGCCGTTCACGTCATCGCGCATGGTTTCAGCGGACTGTTCGTTCGTCGTGTGTGGCCAAGTCCGTCCATGCTAATTTTGAGCGGACTGTCCGCTCAAACTGTTTGACGAACAAAGTTGAGCGAACAGTCCCCGCGTGTGTACGCGGCCTTAGAGTTCTGTTTTAATTGTTTTTATTTCTATTCATAAAGTAGGGAAAAAAAATTCTTATACGGTTCACAACCAGATAAAACAATATAACAAAGGTTTATCGTAGTACAGAGAGGTAGCCAAGATAACAAAGTATAAAGTCTTTGTCGAACGGAACTCGCCAAGGATGTCCCCTTTCCCCCTTAATATTTGTTCTTACCCTAGAACCACTTCTTCAAAGAATACAAGCCAACCCAAGTATCAAGGGAGTGATGATTGCAGACGCTACATACAAACTCTCTTCTTATGCAGATGACGTCCTTCTCTTCCTCACAGACCCACATATCACGCTACCCAACCTACTTGCGGACTTGACCACTTTCAAAACCCTCTCGAATCTCCAAATTAACTACTCGAAATCTGAGGCCTTGAACATTTCCCTGCAACAGGACACACTTGAATTATGTCAAGCCAACTTCCCCTTCAAATGTAATCGAGATGCCATTACTTACTTAGGTATAAATCTCCCCTCCTGTCTATCTAACCTATATGCTAAAAACTATATCCCAATACTTCAACATATTCAGAAAGGCCTAAAGACTTGGGCGACCGGCATATTTTCTTGGTTTGGGAGGGCAGCAATACTCAAAATGATATCCTTCCAAGGATACTATATGTCCTACAAACGGTGCCCGTAAGACTACCCCGGGCCTTCTTCAACTCATATAGGAGGGCATTTAGTGAATTCAAATGGGGCAAAGATCGCCCCAGACTTAGCTATGCGAGACTGTTGATGCCCAAGCTAAAAGGGGGTATAGGCCTTCCAGACATCACTAGATACCACTAGGCTTCCCAATTAACAAGAATCATTGACTGAAACGTACACTTTCATTCGAAAGCCTGGGCACAAATTGAAAATGAATTTACCCCGACCCCAATCCGCCAACTACCTTGGCTTCACCCGAAAAATACACCCCAAACCTGCAGGCAACATCCATTAATTGGAAGCATTTTACAAACATTCCAGAAGCTATGCCGATCACATCGCATTTCGACCATACAGGGTCCTCTAATGCCCCTCCGACATAACCCAGACTTTCCAGTAGGACAGTCTGCTACATTTTTGGCAGACTTTTGGCCCCATAAAGACGTTCAGGCGAGGCACTTCTTCTCTGGGGGCTCCTTTCTAGTGCACCCCAACATACCTTCATTGACGCCTGACCGACCTTGCCCGCAATGGAGATACCTCTAAATTAGACACTTCCTCAATGACCCCCACAAACGCAATGACCACGCAAGACAGCTTACGCCATTCGAGACATTGTACACGAAAACAGACCCACAAAGGCATATGATCTCAGACATCTACGCCATGCTATTTCCTGACCATGATGCTAAATCCAATATGGCAGCCCAAAGCTGGGAAAGGGATTTATCCATTGACTTGTCCCCAGAAGAATGGGAAAACATTTATACACTCATCCACAAGGGATCGACCAACGTGACAGCACAAGAAAATGGCTTTAAAATTTTCTCGAAATGGTATAGAACCCCGACCAGGCTACACAAAATTTTTTCCTAACGTTTCATCCAAATGTTGGAGATGGTCTGATGGTGAGGGCTCTATGTTGCATATTTGGTGGTCCTGTCCACTGCTCCAGCCATTTTGGAAGGAAGTCCAACGCATTACATCCAAGGTTACCACCTACAACATAGAGCTCTCACCTGCTCAAATGCTTCTCCATTATTCCACTATTCCTTTGAAGCATTACTACCGTTCTCTGGTGCTACACTTAATAAACGCGGCAAAATTGTGCATCCCCACTCTCTGGAAATCTTTTAAACCGCCCAAAATGGCAGACTGGTTCAGACATATATTTAAAACGGCGGAATTGGAGGAACTAATTCATCAATCCAAAGATACACCCACGAAATACAGGACCGTTGGGTCTTGTTGGCATCACTTTCAATTATCAGATGAATATAAATGCTTACTTTCGAATGACTTGACCCTACAGCTTTCACCACCAAATATAGGAGGCAATATCCACCCCCAACCCCAGGCAGTCGTGTAAACTCCTCTTTCCCCCCCTCGCTTTATATAATGTATTGTCAGATCCAGGAATACTATGAATCCTGGAAACATGATAGCCCTTCTCCCATCTCCACTCTCCCCCTCACACATTCCCCGACCCATCCCTTTATCCCTCGAACCCCAAATTGTTTGTGAGCCTGAGCATCATAGATATTCCTCGATCAGGGATGCTTGTGGTCCGAGACCGCATCCCTGTATCAGACCTATCATACAGTCGACAGGTAGGCTCGGACACACTACCTCCTTCCCACCAGAGTGTATTACACAGCATAAGACACTTGAGACATACGCGTAGACTCTCTGGGTCCCACTTCTGAAGGGCCAATAGCCCATCTACACTCAGGCCAAAATAGTATATGTTTAAGGCTCAGTTTGTTGTTAAATATCTTTAAAAATCGGTTGTGCCTTAAGGAATATGCTTTTGAGACATGTACTGTTACTAGATGTTCATGTTATTCCTTACCGTTGCGTTCCATGCCTGTAAGTATAAAGGGTTCCCAAGAGACCTTTGGGTGCAACTCACAAAATAATTGCATAGTTCTCAATGAAATGGCGAATGAAGGCATCTATCTCTTAGAAAAATAAGCTTACTAAAAAATAAAATAAAAAAAAACATATATCTGCAATCAAGTAGGAATAATCATTGTACCTTTCAGAAAGAGCAACTGCTCACAGAACTAGACCTGAGATGTATTAGCTGCCCTTTGTGGATATCAACTAGAAATACATCTAAACTAGAAGTGCTTTGTACTATGGGAACTTTTCGATGTGTGATCACCCTCTAACATCTATGGCCATATTTGGATGCTGTTGGATATTTAGATACTATTGGCTTATTTCCAAAAGAGTAGATTTGACAAAAATATAAACATCATCTAAGCCCCATACACATTAGCAGTTTTTCTGCTGAGTTTTTCCTTCAGATTTACCAAAACCATGTAGTACAAGCGCCTGCCCGATTGCATACAAATTGAAACTCCTAAGGTTTGACCTCATATTATATGGTTTTTGTAAATCTGAAGGAAAAACTAAGCAGAAAAACTGATAGTGTGTATGGGGCATTAGTTTAAAAAGTGATTGCTTACAACCAACGGTTTATGATTAAGATAGGAAAGATTTTAAAACATTGGGGCTGATTTACAAAACATTTGCGCCATGAGTAGAGGCGCACGGCGAGGAGCAATGCACATTTTCATATTTACGAAACGCTTGCGCCGGTAACAGAGCGCTAATCCCCATTTACTATAGCAACTTCGGCACACGGGAGAAGGAAATCTGAGTACCACTATGGACATGGGGCACGCATCTTCGATTCAATTTTAACAGAAGATGGAGGTGCCAATATTAAGGGGTGATGTGAGGAAGTTTAGTAACAACTACCCAAGTAACAAATATGCCCAAAATAGAATGAGAAAGTAACTTTTTTCTGAGCAAGTGATTCAAGGTCATGTTAGCATGTTACGTTTGCCAACATGTGGCATGTACCTTGTTAAAATTATGTAAAAAGACATGTAACCTTCCCCCTCTAATGCATATGAGTTCCATGTGCTAGCTTTTACTTTTAAATGGGAACTCCACACTCCATTCTCAAATGCTCTTGTCTCTCCCCTCTAGTTCATGATTTCGTTCTCCAATGCTCTTGTCTCCCTCCTCTAATTCATATGATATCCATGGGCTAGCTTTTGATTTTAAAGGGGAACTCCACACTCCACACAATTCTCCAAAGGCTGGGAGCTACCTTCACCAATTCAAACCACAACTTTTTTTAGAGCATGCAACAGGGCCAGCTAGGAAAGGGGCAAGAAGAGCGATTGCCCAACCCCCCCCTGAACCATACAAGGCCACATGCACTTAACATAGCTGGCTGCCTTTGGGGCATGTTGGGCTCAGCTCAATACCAACCACAAAGCACCATGTACCCACTAGTTTAAAGGGGCTTTCTACATTCCGTAAAGCCCCATGTCTGCAGCCGCCCAAAACCCCAGCCTAGGGTTGTGTGGAAGAGGCCCTTGTCCCCCTGAATATGGGAACAAGGTGGTTGACTTTTGGGGTGCCCAAGCCCCTCCTGCTCCCAAGCATACACCCCCCTTTCATGGGCTGGCTTGCTGTATTTGGCTAGGGGTTTGTTAGTGTGTGGGAGAGGCACAATATTTTCTTTTATTTTGGGGTGGTATTTTTCACTTGGGGGTTCTCATTTTAAGCCTTTACAGGGGGCGTGTCCAAGATGGTGATGGGAGAGGACGCTCAGTTACAGTGCTCCTGGAGTCTGGCCATTAATCCTGCCTTTACCACGATACCTGGGCCGAGAATAGTGGTGGAAACACCCCGGGGACACAGCAAGATCTCCGGGTCATGCCCGGCGGTAGATCCAGGAGATCAACGTCAGCAGCGGGTACACAAGACAGGGCCAAGACCAGAGCCCAGGGCGCCATCTCTGCCCACATGGCATTCTAGACGGAGGCCGTAGACTTTTGTTTGGTTCACTCAAATCATTGCCTTTCTGAGTCGGTTTATTATATATACTAAATGCTTAATGTGTTGCACAGGGATTATTATACAGGTGTTTGAAAATGGTGGTGTGGTGGGAGCTCAGAAGCTCTCCAAAATGTCTTTCCATCCTGTAGAGTGGTGTAGGATGCCCAATGTCTGTCTGTAAAATTGTGTCCTGGAACACCAGGGGGCTGAACTCCAAGATTAAAAGATCACTGGTGTTCCAGTTTTTGCATATACACTCTCCCCATGTTTGCATTCTCCAGGAAACACATCTCACTGGCGGAAGAGCCATGGGTGGGCCACTCTTACCACTCAACTTACTCGAACCTCGCAAGCGGAGTGAGTATTCTTATACGTAAGTCTCTTCCCTTTCAGCTAATGTTGTTAGAGGTAGATCCTGGTGGGTGGTTTGTTCATGCAACCATCATGAACCTAGAGGTAGTTATAGTGGGTTTGTATGTTCCCCCGCCTGCCTCAATCTCTTTACTGTACCAAATTGTAACTAAAATTACTCAGTATGCCATGGATAATGCCCTGTTGATGGGTGACTTCAACATGGTCACGGACCCTAAAATGGATAGACTGACCCAGTCGTCCGGCTCTGCCACTGAATTGCAGGCCTGGGCAGAAGTGTTTAACTTCATGGATGTCTGGCGATGGAGGTATCTCCAACTGAATGCATTTAATTGCCACTCGGCATCATACAAAACATTTTCCAGGATTGACCTGGTGTATTCTGGGGGGCCTGTCCTCTCCAGAGTGATGTGGCTGCGGTTTGGGGAATTCAGGTGGGAGTGGTGGAGGAGAAAATATCCTTGTATGTAGATGACACTATCCTGTATTTGGATGATGTCTCCTCCTCACTCCCAGCGGCCCTGCAGATAGTTGATGAATTTGGACTATATTCAGGTGTTAAAGTCCATTGGGATAAATCACTAATCTACCCCCTAATTCCCAATAGACCTAGGCCACCCATGCAGAGTCCGCGGTGCTGGGTGGACAACTTTAAATATCTGGGGATATGCATGGGCGGGTCAATAAGCCAAATATATGGATCTCAATCTAACTCCCCTACTGGCGAATTTCTCGAGAAGATGCACGGACTGGAAGTCGTTGCCCCTGACCCCATTGGGTAGAGTGAATCTTATTAAAATTGCCTTCCTACCAAAATTCCTATATCTTTTCAGAAATATTCCAATTATAATCCAAAGGTCCTATTTCAATAAATTGAAGTCCATAGTCTCCTCCTTTATATGGCTAGGCAAGGTATCAAGACTGGCACTGTCCACACTGCAACTGTCGGTGGGACAGGGTGGGATTGCTCTCCCCAACTTCCAGCACTACTACTGGGCAGCCATACTAGTGACCGCCCGCTGGTGGTTCTCACAGCCAAAAGATAATCCGGTGGTGACCCTGGAGGCAGCAATTCTGGGGTCATATGCTGCGCTTAGCAATTTAGTGTTCCGTGGGGTCAGGGCTCACCCCAATCTGACTATTCTGATGCGTACAACCATTGTGGTGTGGAATCGAGCCAGGGAAATATACCGTGCCCCAGGCACTATTTCTCCCCATGTGCCCCTGTGGAGCAATCCTAATCTATCTCACTTCCGTGGCATACCAGATCCGCAGATATTGGCAGATAGAGGAATAGTGGACCTAAAGCATCTGATAACGGAGGGCAGACTAAGCACATTCCCAGAACTTAAAGCAAAATACAACCTGCCAAACTGGATGTTCTTCCATTTTCTACAGGTGAGGCATGCCTTCCAACATCAATTTCCAGGTGGTGTCACCCTCGAGTCAAACCCAATAGAGAGACTGCTAACCACTAAGGTCCTCATGCTCCCCCTGTCTACAATCTACTTTCACATGTCAGCCTCTTTACCCACTAAACTGACTAAAATATATGCCAAATGGAAAAGGGACATGCCATCCCTTGAAGAGGAAGACTGAGTCCTTTGTCTCCTCGTATGTCTCGACCATGATCTCAGCTAGGGACCGTTTCATACAGTTGAAATTCTTGCACCGGGCCTACTATACACTGGAGACTGGTGCTCATTTATAGGGATAGGTCCCCAAACTGCCCTAGTGGTGGAGGGGCGGAAGCATACTTGGTCATACTTACCCATGACTTGGTCATGCTCCGCCTTGCAGGGGTTCTGGGAGCAGGTCCTGGCTGATGTCAATCAGACAGCTGAAATCTCTCTCCCACTGCAGCCAGAAATCTTGTTGTTTTAAATTAGGGATTAGGGACCCCACTGTTGGGAAATACAAGAAACTGTTTGTGGCGTTTGCTACCTATTATGCCCGAAGGAAGATTCTGTTGAAGTCTGAGCTCCCGCCCACCATCACCACCTGGAGGAATACCCTGAATGCTGTATTGCCACTATATAAAATAACATATGTCAATAGAAACTATCCAAATAAGTTTGACGAGATATGGTCCTCCTGGATAGACTCTTGGGGATCCTTGTCACTGGAGCCGTCTCCCCCGTCCCAGATGCAGACTTTTAATCCAGTGGTGTGGATCAGGACCTGAGAACAATTGGTATTTGTCCCCTTTTTCCGGGGCTCCCTCCCTCCCCCCCCCCCCCCCGTTTTTCTCCTCCCCCGTTTTTCCACTCTTCTCTTCTCCCCCCTCTTTCCCCATACTTCCCTTCCACCTGGATCTTGTCCTTCTTCTTCCCCTCCACCCTGATGGTCCCTCCCCCCTCCTTTCTATATAATGCTGTACAAATCCAGGATCTGCGGACTCTAATTCCTAACAAGCACTTATTGACTATGAACATCTTAGTTGGCTGTGAATGTTGCAGATGTATCTATATTCTTGTTTTTCTCTAATTGGCAATGCACTGTTAACTGACCTGTATGTACTGAACATGAATAAAGTTCACCTTTGTTAAAGAGGAAGTAAACCCTGATGGATTTACTTCCTCTTTTTTTCCCTGCAAAGGTAAAGCATAATGGACTACTATGCATCGCATAGTAGCCCATTATGTGTCACTTACCTGACACAGGAGCCAGCGAAGTCGCCGCTGTCCCCTGTAGTCCGCCTGGTGGCGTCTCGCAGCTCCGCTGAATGACAGCGGCGAAGCCGCGATGACGTCACTCCCGCGCATGCGCACGGGAGTCGACAGATTAGGCAACTCCATTCTTGGACTTGCCGCGTTTAGTGCGCCTGCGCGCCGCTGTCTACGACGCATGCGCCGTAGACAGCGGTGCCCATTTTCGGGCAAATATCTCCTAAACCATATAGGTTTAGGAGATATTGCTTGGACCTACAGGTAAGCCTTAATCTAGGCTTACCTGTAGGTCAAAGTGGTTTGTAAGGGTTTACAACCACTTTAACCACTTACAGACCGGACCATTTTGCTGGTCAAAGACCAGACCACTTTTTGCGATTCGGCACTGCGTCGCTTTAACTGACAATTGCGCGGTCATGCGACATGGCTCCCAAACAAAATTGACATCCTTTTTTCCCACAAATAGAGCTTTCTTTTGGTGGTATTTGATCACCCCTGCGTTTTTTATTTTTTGCGCTATAAACAAAAATAGAGCGACAATTTAGAAAAAAAAAACGCATTATTTTTTACTTTTTGTTATAATAAATATCCCCCAAAAATATATAAAAAAACATTTTTTTCCCTCAGTTTAGGCAAAAAAATCGCAATAAGCAATTATTGATTGGTTTGCGCAAAAGTTATAGCGTTTACAAAATAGGGGATAGTTTTATGGAATTTTTATTAATAATTTTTTTTTTTTTTTTTTAACTAGTAATGGCGGCGATCAGCGATTTTTATTGTGACTGCGACATTGCGGCGGACACATCGGACATTTTTGACACATTTTTGGGACCATTGTCATTTATACAGCAATCACTGCTATATAAATGCAGTGATTCCTGTGTAAATGACACTGGCAGTGAAGGGGTTAACCAGTGGGTGGCAGTGTAGGGGTTAAGTGTTCCTTGGCATGTGTTACTAACTGTGGGGGGGCTGGGCTTTTATTTAGTGAACACTGATCTCTGCTCCAATCACATGGAGCAGAGATCAGCATCACTAGTTGCTAGGCAGAATGGAGAAATGCTGTTTACAACGGCATTTCTCCATTCAGCCGTCCTGTGAGATGATCGTGGGTATGTCCGCGGCGATCGAGTCCGCGGGGCCCACGACCGGACTCACGGGGGTCCCGACCGGCACGCGAGGGCGGCATTGAAGATTGGACGTACCTGTACGCCAATATGCCTGCCCGTGCCATTCTGCCAACGTACATCGGCGTGCGCTGGTCGGGAACCGGTTAAAAAAAAAGCCTTTACAGACCCAAACGGCCTTGAATGTATTGGGGGGGCAGGCTATTTTGGGTTTGGGTTAAAATCTTGCAGCTGCAATGTAGATTTGTACGTTTTCTCTAAAGCCGTACGTCTTTGAATCAGCATTTTGGATACATGCTACAGATGCCCCACTTTACAGGCAGAGTAAGCCCCCCCCCCCCAAGTTACTAGCTTTAGGGCTAGTTCACTGAATGGAAATGCAGTCCAGATGCGTTCCAGGTGCTTTTCTGCATGTGTATTTTTGATGCGTTCCAGTGCGTTTATGATACATTTCTGTTGCGTTTTTGATGCAGTCCAGTACTTTTTTGCACCTTCTTTTTTATTAACCTTAAATAAGGATATGCTGGATAATGTGCTTAATTTTGGACAGGGGTGGCTTATTTTGTGCTAGCTGCATTTGCGTTGGGCATGCTCAGGGGCTTTGTTTTTGTTTTTTTTTTGCTTTTTGTGAGAACAGTACTTGGATGTTTCTGGGCATGTTCAGAGAGTGTGTTTTTCGGGTTAGTAATTTAAAGTGGTTGTAAACCCTTACAAACCACTTTGACCTACAGGTAAACCTAGATTAAGGCTTACCTGTAGGTCCAAGAAATATCTCCCAAACCTATACGGTTTAGGAGATATTTGCCGGAAGACGGGCACCATGGCGCATGCATCATAGACAGCGGCGCGCAGCCGCACTGACCGTGGCATCCTCGATGACGAAGATGCCGCGCAATGCCGCGCATCTCGTCTCCCATGCGCATGCGCGGGAGTGACGTCATCGCGGCTTCGCCGAATGACAGCGGCAGAGCTGCGAGACCCACCGAGAAGATGGATGCGCCGGACTACAGGGGACAGCGGTGACTTCGCTGGCTCCTGTGTCAGGTAAGTGTAAGTGTCAGGTAAGTGACACATAATGGGCTACTATGCGATGCATAGTAGTCCATTATGCTTTGCCTTTGCAGGGAATGAAAGAGGAAGTAAACTCATCAGGGTTTACTTCCTCTTTAAGGACATCCTTAACAGGTGTACCCACTTTGAAGTTCTGTCTCTTGGGTCACATTGGGTGAACTTGCATTTCGTGTGTTTCATGGACTGTGCATGTGTTTTCAATTGCCTCATTAGCACATAAACCTATGTTTTAGTCTGGGTTCACACTGCTGCGGTGTAGGAGTTCGGATGTGATTTGCACCGCACTGCAAATCACATGCGATCTCTGTGCAATGCGATTTCAGCCATAAAGATATTATGGCTGAATTCGCATCGCATCCGACCCAAACTCGCACAGGACCCTTTTTTTTCACACCATGCGATCCGATTCCTGTCTGAGTTTGCAGATCGCACTGCGATATGCAAACTGATTTGGGGGTGTCATTAACTTTTCACTGACACTCCCAGCAGTTCGCATAGGGAAGTGTGAACTGCCGCCGGGGGCATGCGATGCGGGAACCCGCAGTAGATTCGCAGCGTTCCCGCATCGCAGCAGTGTGAACCCAGCCATAGAAAGCTTGCAGATAGCATTCTTTACCTTGCCCTGAAAAGAGGTAAGATTGTGTGCGTGGAGGCCGACAAGAGAGTACATTTGGGTGTCCTTATCGAGTTTGTAACACATGTATTTTCTCTTTGTATTTTGTTTATGTCTTTGCAAAACAGATGTGTTTTCGAGCAAGTTTTTTTTATTATTACTTTGGTTTATTGTATTTTTTTGGGTGGGGGATATTTTCCCCTGAAATATTTTTGATGTCAATGTGTGTCATTTCTAGCTTGTTCACTTTGATTTAATTGTCTGTGCGGCATTATTTAGCAAAATCTTTCTCAAGATGTTGTGACTATAATGTTTAAATCCTTAATAGATATCCATTTGTGGGCGTAGTCCTTTTAATTTCCAATGCAAAATGGTCAGACCTCAAAAACCTTAGTGTCTCAAATTAACATACATCTGTATTTTTTTTTTTGCTTTCCTTGCTCTTTTCCAAGTCCTGTTTTGTTTTGTAGCAAATTTTTATGTGGTGTGGGTTTTTTTTTTTTTTTTGTTACGTTTCATGCAACAGATTTCTAGGCTGATTGGCATGGAAAATCAAAAAAAAAAAAAAGGTGTGATTTGTCTAAAAGCCCGTACACACGGTCGGACTTTTTGACAACAAACATGCAAATTAGCTGTTTTGGAGCAACATCCAACCGTGTGTACGCTCCATCGGACAAACTTTTTCTGTTTTCATCGGACTTTTGTTGGCTGTGCGAACGGACAAACTTTTTGACAACATAAGTCCGATGGAGCAAAGTCCGATCGTGTGTGTACGCAAAAGCATCGGACTTTTGTACAAGGTACAAACAAGCATGCTCAGAACCAATGCAAAAGATCAGACTACAATACAGAAGTTGACCAAAGGTGGCGCTGGAGTCATTGAACGTCCTCTTTTGAAGTGTTGTCAGTACGTTGTGACGTCACTACGTTCGTGTTTGTTGTCAAAAAGTCCGATCGTGGGGGGCGTGGCGATCGAGCTCTAAGATGGACGTCTGACTCTGGAGCTCCGTTCGCCCACCAGAGAGAACACGCCGCACCAGTGCTCACCGGCCGTATAATACGCACGGACATGCCCGAACGATCGGCGGAACAGCTGGGGAATGTCGCGGAGACGAAAGAACGCTCCCCAACCGCAGAAACTGGCTCACTTCTTCCCGGCGAAATCCCGCGGGCCTCCGCAAGATGGCGGCGGATCGCATCCTCGCCTCACGGCAGAGCAGGCCGCGCAGAGCAGGCCGCGCAGAGCGGGACGGAAGGCGGAGGTCTCAACACCCACCGAGAACATGCAGGATCTTACAGTGGCCCGTCCTCAGGTACGCCGAGCCCCACAACAAGGAGCCCAGCTAAATCCAAACCCAGGCTGCTCTCTCCTGACAGAAATCAGGACATGGAGGTAAGCGCCACACAAGGTGACCAGGCAGCACAAACATCACAGGCCCCTGACCCCATAGCAGACTTTCCCACATCTGACCAACCTATCTCAGACACTGTGCTGAAAGAAATGCTGATTTCACTTCGGTCAGCTCTTCACACTGATATGGTGCAAGGTATCAACCAATGCCACAGAGAAATGCAGGCTATAGGGGTCAGAGTGGACAGGGTGGAGCGCAAGATGGAGGATTTCTCAGCTACATACAATGTGATGGTGGATGCACACACAGCACAGGGGGAGGACATAGCATGGTTGAAAGACAAGGTCGCAGACCTCGAGGACCGCAGCAGACGGAGCAACATTAAACTGAGGGGAATACCCGAATCTGTCTATGCGCAACAACTCTTACAATTTGCCCAAACGCTGTTTTCCTCCCTACTGCCTAATCTGACCACACAGGACTTAATAGTGGACCGGATTCATAGGATCCCCAAACCCTCCTTCCTCCCTGAGGGCACCCCGAGAGACACGCTACTGAGGATCCATTTCTACCATGTTAAGGAGCAAATATTTCAAGCAGCACGTAGCCCAGAGAATATGCCTCCCCAATATGCTGATTTGCAAATCCTTCCAGACCTCTCTAGGCACACGTTGCAGAGAAGACGCAATCTGGCTACAATCACGAAGGCTCTGAGAAACCATAACATTCCACACAAATGGAAATATCCGGCCACGCTCATCATCACACATAATGGGGTCACCAAATCCATAAATAAGTTGGAAGAAGGCATTACCCTCCTGACCCAATGGGGGATTCTACATGATCCACCACCTATTCTAGCTCCCCCAAGGCGCCCCCCGTCACTCCAGGAAGAATGGCAGCTAGTTTCACACAAGCGTAACAACAAACACCACGCCGGGAGTAACTCCTAACTACTCCACAACCTTCATCTCACTTCTCTCTGGCAGACGGAGTCAGTTCTTACTCTCCAATCGCCCTGTTACTAAGTTCAGCAGTCATGACTGCACACGGATCAGTTGTTAGATCCATTTTTACTATACATCCATTGCAAGTTTTTGTCTTATGTTTTTGTTTCTTTCCCTTTTTCATCTCTTCTGGACACATGGACCTCTACACCAAGACCAAGAACACCCTTGTAGAAGAGCCAACAATATACCGTCCAACACTGGTGCAGACACATCTATTGAGAACATGCGGCAACAGTGAGTACCATGCACTTACGGTCCCACAGACTTTCTTAGCACAACATAAATGACTATTACCTGCTTGTCTCTTAATGTAAGGGGGCTGAACCACCCCGCAAAACGCTTTTCACTCTGGCAGGAGGCCCACAAACATAAAGCGGACATACTCCTCGTCCAAGAGACTCACTTCCAACAGCGGAAAACTCCGACTTGTACCCATAAGGATTACCCGCACATATTTTTGGCATGCACTCCTGACAGTAAAAAAGGTGGGGTGATGGTAGCAATAAAGAACACTGTGTCCTTCCTTCTCAAGGACTCGTTCATAGATGACAAAGGTAGATTTATAATTCTAACAGGCGACTTTGACTCCCAACCCTTCACCTTAGTAACGCTTTATACTCCAAACTCTCACCAACTGAGATTCATCAGATGAGTGATCAAGAAAGCCGAATCTATGCTTTACGGTAGTCTTCTCATCGGAGGGGACTTTAACCTCATAGCGGATCATCATTTGGACACTACAGCTGTTCATAGGTGTAGATCATCGCCTCTACCTAATTTTTTACACACAAGAGACCTTTTCGATGTCTGGAGATGCCACCACGCTAATGAAAGGGACTATACTTTTTTCTCAGCTAGACACTGTACTTATTCACGGATTGATATGTTCCTAACTGACAAATGGCTTCTGCAGAGTGTCCGGGCCACTACGATACATGATATCACGTGGTCGGATCATGCTGCAATTTCATTGTCTATTGATACACAGGGGGCCGCCCCCTCACCACCTATCTGGCATTGCAATAATAGGCTTCTTCAAGAACCCACACTTGCCCCATTAATCTCTCAGCATCTCAGAGAATTTTTCCAAAATAACTCCACTCCAGATATTGATCCCTTTGTCCTCTGGACTACACACAAAGCATTCATGAGAGGTATTCCTTTACAGTTAGGAGCCAGAGAAAAGAAAAAATACAATTCTCTACTCAAAGATGTGTTAGCTGAAATACATCTACTAGACGCCCGCAATAAAGTCTCCCCCACGCCCGCCATAGCGGCTACCATCACTGGCCTTAGGAGCAAAAATTTGATAAACACTTACGCAGACTACAACTCAATTCTTATGCTCATGCAAACAGAGCAGGGAGATACCTAGCTAATAGAATAAAGGCCACCCGCACCCGCTCCAAAATTGCCCATTTAATACAACCAACAACACACCACAAAATCACGAATCCCCAGGACATAGCTAATCAATTTGCGGATTATTATGGAGCTCTCTATAATCTACGCAATGACGTAAACACTCAACAACAGACAGCGCAAGACATTCAGACATTCCTGCAGGCCATTAATCTCCCATCTCTCTCGGAGGACCATCTCACTCAATTAAATGCCCCATTCACACTCCAAGAGATAGCTAAGACTATATCCACATTGCCCAATGGCAAATCCCCAGGTCCGGATGGCTTCGGGAACGAATACTATAAAGCCCTCATAGACCTGCTCTCCCCGCACCTTCTTGATGTTTTCACCAAAGCGGAATCAACATCTTCCTTCCCCTCTGAGATGCTGAGAGCCCACATAGTAACCTTGCCAAAACCGGGTAAAGATCCCACTACTCCCGCTAATTTTAGGCCAATTTCCCTTCTAAATTCTGATATAAAAATTTATGCTAAATTGCTGGCTAGAAGACTGACAGATATCATCCCATGCATTATACCAAAAGACCAGATGGGCTTTGTAAGGGGGCGGCAAACCTCAGACGCCACTAGGCGCATTATCAATGTTATTCACCACGCTAAAGCCTCCGTAATGCCGTCTCTGCTTCTTTCCATAGATGCAGAGAAGGCGTTCGATAGAGTGCACTGGACGTATATGAAAGCGGTATTGAGCAAATTTGGCTTCAAGGGACCAATACTCACTGCTATTCTGGCACTTTACTCGTGCCCATCAGCACAGGTATACACAGCAGGCCTATTGTCCAAATCGTTTGACATAACGAATGGCACTCGCCAGGGGTGCCCTCTTTCCCCTACTACATTTAACCTGATCATAGAACCACTAGCAGAATCTATACGGGCGAATGATCAGATCAAAGGCTTCTCCTTTGGCAAATCCAAACATGTCATAAATCTATTTGCTGATGACATTATCCTCTTATTAACTGACCCTATACACTCTCTCCCTCAGGCCCACAAAACCCTATCTGAATTTGGGGCTATCTCCTACTATAAGGTTAATCGCACTAAGTCACTGATCTTAGATCTGGGAACCCACCCGACAGCAAAAAAGGCCTTGCAATCCACTTTTCCATATTCTTGGGCCACCAAAAGCATTACCTATTTGGGTCTGACATTGACTAATACACTCCCCACCCTAGCTGATACAAACTTCAAACCTTTATTGGCCAAAATAGACCGCCAACTTGCGGATATAGGAAGGAGGGAGCTATCATGGCTAGGCAGAATTGCGGCCTACAAAATGTCTATACTGCCCCAAATATTATACATGTTTCGCTCCTTACCAATTCCAATACCTCTCCACTACGTTAACACGCTGTCCAAAAGCATGTGGAAATTCACATGGGGGGGTAAAAAGGCTAGATGCCCTCGCCACATTCTCATACCTCACAAATCAATAGGGGGAGCTGGATGTGTGGACCTCAGAGATTACATGTGGGCTACAAGACTTGACCAGTTCAAGCACTGGTTCCACCAAGTAGAAAGCCCACTGTGGGCAGACATGGAAATTTCTATGCTCCCTGTAGGTAATCTCACAGACTTCCTATTTAGTGACTCCTGGGACCCTTGGGACATCAGAAGTTTGCCCCCCACTATACAGGTGTCGCTACAAGCGTGGCGATTCCTCCTAAAACAAGATAGCAAGGAATTGACTGTAATAACATATGACTTACCAATAGAAATCCTAAATGCCAAACTCCCCTCCCTAGAAACTTCGCAACTTAAGGCGAAAAATATTTGCTATAGCCAAGACTTATGCCAGGACAAGGAACCCAAATCGGCAGTACAAATTCTATCGGAATTTGTCTTGCCGCACACCACGTGGTTCTCCTGCACTCGTATCTCTCACTACTTAAATTCGCGCCCGATACCCACCACCCAATTACCCACTAAGGCCTGGGTATTTTACTCGAATTCACATCATAATACCAAAGGCATATCATTATTTTACAATATCTTCCAGGATAAACGCATATTTCACAAGCAATCAGCCCTCAGGAAGTGGGAAGGGGACTTAGCAACCACCTTCACTGACGAACAATGGCTCTCTGCCTTTAAAACTATTCACAAATCCTCCCATTGCATGAGTCATTGGGAAATGACCCTGAAAATCCTATATAGGTGGCATTATACCCCTTTCAGAATGTCTGTCATGTTCCCATCCTCTTCACCACTTTGCTGGCGGAATTGTGGTCACACTGGAAACTTGATTCACATTCTATGGGAATGCCCATGCTTGAAAAGCTTATGGAATAAAGTCTTCCAAACAATTTCTGACCTCACAGGTATCCTAACCCCGCAAAACCCTAATCTAGCCATACTGCACATTGGTATAGAAACCTTTCCACATGGGGATAGAGCTATGGTAACACATATTCTACTGGCCACACGAAACCTAATTCTTCGCAATTGGAAGAAATCTATGGCCCTTAACTTCTCTGAAGTAGTCGCCATTGTAAATAGGAACTATTCGTTTGAACGATTGATTGCAATCAACTCATTTTCCTGTAAGCAATTTGATAAGGATTGGAAGTTATGGGCCACCAGGTTTAGGCCTTGATAAATGGTCATATCTTATTGTGAAACCTTAATATCGCTAACTGATACGATAATTTTTGCTTTGACTTGTACCAACTGAACAAGAAGTACTTATACTGTCTGTACTACATATTCTTGCATCTTTAACTGCTATATATCCTGTGTCCAGATACCCATCCTTTTTTTCTTTTCTTTCTTGTATTATGTTCTGTTTGTCTCTGAAGAACTTAATAAAAACGTATTGATATAAAAAAAAAAAAAAAAAAGTCCGATCGTGTGTATGCAATACAAACTTGTGGACTACACCCTTTGTACAAAAGTCCACGGGAAAGTTTGTACAAAGTCCGATCGTGTGTATGAGGCTTTAAAGTTACTTTCCTGGTGCCTTCATGGTAGCATATGCATGGATTGTGTGTATGCTGTCATGGATAGGCACCAGGAAAGGAAAATTAGAGCTGTAAGTATTCAATTTTCCATTTTAGCACAGTGGTTCTCAGCCTAAGGCTGGGTTCACACTACAGCGATGCGGGAACGCCGCAAATCCGCGGCGGGTTCCCGCATCGCATGCCTCCCGGCAGCAGTTCACACTGCCCTATGCGAACTGCTGGGAGTGTCAGTGAAACATTAATGACACCCCCAGATCAGTTCGCATATCGCAGTGCGATCTCCAAACTCGGACAGGAATCGGATCGCATGGTGTGAACACCCATGCAATCCGATTCTGCTTCGGACCAAAAAAAGGATCCTGTGCAAGTTTGTGGCGGGTGCGATGCGAATTCAGCCATACTATCTGTATGGCTGAACTCGCATCGCACAGAGATCGGATGTGATTTGCACTGCAGTGTGGTGCGAATCACATCCGGTTCTCCTAGCCGCAGCAGTGTGAACCCAGCCTTAGTCCTCAATTACCCCCAACAGGACATGTTTTGGGAATTTTATCTTATCTAAAATAGCTGTCCAAAATACTAAGCTATTAACTGTGATTTAACCACTTTCAGACCGGACCATTTTGCTGGTAAATGACCAGAGGTCTTTTTACACTTTGGCACTGCGCTGCTTTAACTGGTAATTGCGCGGTCATGCAATGTTGTACTCAAACAAAATTTGCGTCCTTTTCTTCCCACAAATAGAGCTTTCTTTTGATGGTATTTGATTGCCTCTGCGATTTTTATTTTTTGCGATATAAACGTAAAAAGACCGCAAATTTTGAAAAAAAATGATATTTTCTACTTTTTGTTATTAGAAAAATCCAATAAACTCAATTTTAGTCATACATTTAGGCCAAAATGTATTCAGCCACATGTCTTTGGTAAAAAAAAAGTCAATAATTGTATATTTATTGGTTTGCGCAAAAGTTGTCACATCTACAAACTAAGGTACGTTTTCTGGAATTTACGCAGCTTTTAGTTTACGACTGCCTATCTCATTTCTTGAGGTGCTAAAATGGCAGGGCAGTACAAAACCCCCCCAAATGACCCCATTTTGGAAAGTAGACCCCCTAAGGAAATTGATAAGAGGCATGTTGAGCCCATTGAATATTTTATTTTTTTGCCTCAAGCGATTGAATAATGACAAAAAAAAAAAAATTTTTTACACAAAGTTGTCACTAAATGATATATTGCTCACACATGCTATGGGCGTATGTGAAATGACACCCCAAAATAAATTCTGCTGCTTCTCCTGAGTACGAGGATACCACATATGTGGGACTTTTTGGGAGCCTAGCCGCGTACGGGGCCCCGAAAACCAAGCACCGCCTTCAGGCTTTCTAAGGGCGTAAATTTTTGATTTCACGCCTCACTACCTATTACAGTTTTGAAGGCCATAAAATGCCAAGATGGCACAAAACCCCCACAAATGACCCCATTTTAGAAAGTAGACACCCCAAGCTATTTGCTGAGAGGCATGTTGAGTCCATGGAATATTTTATATTTTGCCACAAGTTGCGGGAAAATTACAAACTTTTTTTTTTTTTTTTTCACAAAGTTGTCACTAAATGATATATTGCTCACGCATGCCATGGGCATATGTGAAATGACACCCCAAAATAAATTCTGCTGCTTCTCCTGAGTACGGGGATACCACATATGTGGGACTTTTTGGGAGCCTAGCCGCGTACGGGGCCCCGAAAACCAAGCACCGCCTTCAGGCTTTCTAAGGGCGTTACAGTTTTGAAGGCCATAAAATGCCAAGATGGCACAAACCCCCCCCCAAATGACCCCATTTTGGAAAGTAGACACCCCTAAATTTAGGGGTACACTAGTGAGACTAGGTAATAAATGGCGGGTGCCCTGAAACTATAAAAAAATAACTAACCAACCAGCGTCACCTGTAACAGTTATATGGTGATCACTGGTGAAAGGGTTAACTAGGGGGCAATCAGGGGGCTTTATGCGGTAGTATATGGGGGTCCCTGGCGCTATAAAAAGCTGCGGCGAACCTAAATACCTACCTGCCTAACTAGCGTCACCTGTGACACTAATACAGCGATCAGAAAAACGATCGCTTATTAGGCTGGGTTCACACTGGAGCGATGCGGGAACGCCACGAATGCGCGGCGGGTTCCCGCATCACATGCCTCCCGGCGGCAGTTCACACTGCCCTATGCGAACTGCTGGGAGTGTCAGTGAAATGTTAATGACACCCCCAGATCAGTTCGCATATCGCAGTGCGATCTGCAAACTTGGATCGCATGGTGTGAACACCCATGCGATCCGATTCTGCTGCGGACCAAAAAAAGGGTCCCGTGCGAGTTTGCGGCGGGTGCGGCGGGTGCGACACGAATTCAGCCATACTATCTGTATAGCTGAACTCGAATCGCACAGAGATCGGATGTGATTTGCACTGCAGTGCGGTGCGAATCACATCCGTTCTCATAAACCGCTGCAATGTGAACCCAGCCTTAGTGACACTGGCGACGGGGGGTGATCACGGGGTTAAACCTTTATTGGGGGGGTTAGGGGGGTACCTTAGAACTAAAGGGGGCTAACCCTAACTGCCCTAACAGTTATTAGTCACAAATGACACCCGCCGGGTGATCAGGGGGTTAAACCTTTATTAGGTAATAAATGGCGGGTGCCCTGAAACTATAAAAAAATAACTAACCAACCAGCGTCACCTGTAACAGTTATATGGTGATCACTGGTGAAAGGGTTAACTAGGGGGCAATCAGGGGGCTTTATGCGGTAGTATATGGGGGTCCCTGGAGCTATAAAAAGCTGCGGCGAACCTAAATACCTACCTGCCTAACTAGCGTCACCTGTGACACTAATACGGCGATCAGAAAAATGATCGCTTATTAGGCTGGGTTCACACTGGAGCGATGCGGAAACGCCGCGAATCCGCGGCGGGTTCCCGCATCGCATGCCTCCCGGCGGCAGTTCACACTGCCCTATGCGAACTGCTGGGAGTGTCAGTGAAATGTTACTGACACCCCCAGATCAGTTCGCATATCGCAGTGCGATCTGCAAACTCGGATCGCATGGTGTGAACACCCATGCGATCCGATTCTGCTGCGGGCCAAAAAAAGGGTCCCGTGCGAATTTGCGGCGGGTGCGGCGAATGGCTGAACTCGAATCGCACAGAGATCGGATGTGATTTGCACTGCAGTGCGGTGCGAATCACATTCGTTCTCATAAACCGCTGCAATGTGAACCCAGCCTTAGTGACACTGGCGACGGGGGGTGATCACGGGGTTAAACCTTTATTGGGGGGGTTAGGGGGGTACATTAGAACTAAAGGGGGCTAACCCTAACTGCCCTAACAGTTATTACAGTCACAAATGACACCAATGCAAAAAAAAAAAAAAAAATGACATTGGTGTCACTGTGACTGGGGGGCAGGGGTAATTGGGGGGGTGATCGGGGGGTAAAGGGGGGGTGTGAGTGTGCCTGGCATGTTCTACTGTGTGTGTAGAGTGTTGGTGCAACTCACCGATCCGCTCTCCTCCGTGTCGGAACGAAAACTACCGACACGGAGGAGAGAATACATCACTTCCTCTCCTGTGTTTACATTACAGGAGAGGAAGTGATGTCACCGGGGATTTCTATTCGTCGGGAGCGATCGCGAGGGGGTGGCCATGAATGAATGGCCGTCCCCTCGTCCGGGATCGCTCCCGAACGAATACCGACCGCCGCAGGCACCGGGCGGGGGCCCGATCGGGCCCCCGACCCGCGGGAGGCAAGGGACGTACATGTATGTCCTTATGCCTGCCCGTGCCATTCTGCCGACGTATATCGGCGTGCGGCGGTCGGCAAGTGGTTAAAGCACCTGTGCAAGATGAAGGAAAACCTGCAAACAATGCCTGTTGGGGGTGCTTGAGGACAGGTTTGAGAACCACTGATTTAGAGCACTGAGCTAAAATCAAGCTCCTAACAATCCTATTTTAATTGTGGGCATGTGAGCCCACATCCTGTCACATAGCCAAACAGAAAGTCAGTGTAAAACTCTACCAGTGTCTTTCCTTGGGGACACACAGGTCAATCTAACTAGTGTCCCCATTAGGCAAATTGCACTCTAGCACTTTGTTGTGTACACCCCACATTATTAGGTATTTTGGGGTTTAGTAAAGGCAAATACACTCTGCAATACAAGTGTACTTGCTGTAAATCTGAGGGCAAGCACTGGTGATTTTATCATCCAATCATGTAGAAGCAAAGATGCGTTTTTTTTTTTTTTTTTTTGTTCCCCCCTTCCATGTCCCCCTTGGATCTCCAGCAACTGCACTTCCAGGTGCACTTGTAGTGCAAAGTGGATTTGCCTTTAGTAAATAAACCTCAACCTCCAAGATACCTAATAATAATTTTGGTTGTACACAGGGAAATGCTACAGTGCAATTTGACTAATGGGGAAACTATTTAGATTGACACGTGTGTCCCCAAGGAAAGGCATTGGTAGAGTTTTACACTCACTTCCTGTTTGGCTATGTGACAGGAAGTGGATACATTTGAAGAAGAAAGTGGCAAAATTTGGCAGGTGTCTTCACCCTATTAGGTTTCCGGCTGTTGGAACGCATGAGGAAGGGGTGGGTCCTCTAGCTGGGACTTCCTTTTGTTTGGCACAAGGAGGCACAGACGGCAGCTGCAACAATCGGAATGGAGGTGGCTGAATCATCAACAGCGATGCGGAAGCAGGCACCCAGGTTCCTGGCCAGGCCCAGGTAGGAGAGGTGCAGTGGCGCCTCTTTCCTTTTTTAGATCACTGGGTGTTTCTTTTCTTGTTTAAACAAAAATCTGCAGCTGTCTGCTATAGTATTAATGTTCTATTAGCAGTTCAGCAAAGAGAGAGAGACTTTGGGCACTTGGGTGTTGGCTGTGGATGCTGTCTGTTTTCTTTTTTAGAGGCTATAGCCCTAAAGAAGGACCTGGGGGTTTTCTTGTTTTCTGTCATTTCAGAAAGCTACTGCCAAGTCGGAGAGAACAGGAAAAAAAATGCCCCTCATGCAAAAATCCTTTAAGGGACTCTTGGCCCAAACGACTGTGCAGTTGCTGCATTGCGGAAGTCTTATTTTCTGTGAGGAAAGAATTAGCAGAGCCCCTAGGGACAGTGCGTTCCCTGGTGAAAAAACATGGCCAGAGTTCCAGCCAAGAACAGAGCTCTCAGTCCAGTCTCCCTCAGTCCACTTCCAGGCAGGTGGAAAGTGTGTCTGATGAAGAAAGAGAAAGCTTTCCACCCACAACTATTGATTCTTAGGATGAAGAGGTGGAAGAAGTCTTTTTCGACAAACCGAAAAAAGACCAAACACAGAAGAGACCCTGGAATCCTCGGAGCAGAAGAGGTAGAGGAGGTGTACTCTTTAGAAATCCAGAGAACCCCTAAAAAGCAGTATAACAAAAAACAGAGATGAAGCGATCAAAAGATTTTTTTCAAAAGGGTACCACATCCCAATATTGTATAAAACAAAAATGAGGAAAAAAGGGGAAAGAACGGGACTGGAGGATAACCAACCTCAAGGACTTTAAACGGTACCCAGGTAGAGTGAATCAGAAAATACCCATATAAAAATGGTATTTTTTTATTAACAAAATAAAGAATAAAAAATGGACAGAAATATAGACATCAAATAAAGATATTAATTCATTGAATATTATACAGGAGTGGCACGAATCATAGATACATGAAGTGTTACCAGTCCTACAAATAAGATAATGCTGCTATTTTCTCGACATTTTTCGCTCCCGTGAGCTTCTTCAGGATGATGCAGTTTACATTAAAAACTAAGAAAAATACAAAATCAGAGAAGAAAATTTGTTGATATAATAAATATGAATACATGCATATGAGTATTATACATACAAAGAGTGTAAATTACAAGGGCGTTGTAAAAATAGTAAATTACATAGTGTAAAGGTGTCAGGAACCATGAAACAGACAGAGACAGAGGTACAATCAAATCACACTTGTTTATTAATAAAAATAAAAGGTAAATAGGAAAAAGCGTAGTCAAGCAAGCCAGAGTCCAGTAGCTAGATCGGATAGTCAGCCAGTCCAAAGTTCATAAACCAGATTGGGTAATCAGCCAGTCCAGACATCATGGATCCAAGGAGAGCAACTGCTAGCAGGATGGAAGCCAGGAGGGATGTCAGCAAGCCAGTCTTGAAACAACAGCAGGAGATGGTTCCTAGTGATGTGACCAACGTGAAAGCGATGGAGAAATGAGCTGGAAGGCTTTAAATAGGCAGGTCAGACGAGCATCATCGGGAACAGCTGGTAACTATGGAGGGAGAAGAGAGCTGGCAATTAGCCGACAGCTGAGCGGCCAGCCCAGAGGAGGAAGGGCTAAGCCAGCCCCGACAAAATTTAAGCAGGCAGATAGTATCTCATCAAATGTATATGAGCTCCAAAAATCTCTGTTCCTGGAATCACGGATCTAAAGGATCCAACCAGTAGAGACACGCACAGAATACTGAAAGTCAATTAATGTGAAAAGGTGATGGCCGCACTGGAAAAACAAATCCCAGAAAATCTGCAGAGAGGGACAATATATGATTGTGAAAAAAAAAATCTAAAAATAAAAATAAAGAAAAGAGAATAAGTAGATAATAAGTAGTCTGTAATAACCTGCAAAAAAAAAAAAAAAAAAAACCCAGCAGGGATTACCTGAATATTAATTGAGTGGAATAAATAGAATCAATTGAAATGACCAAAGCTTCCAAACATATAATGGTAATATGGTAATATTAGTGATGTTCAGCCAGATATCTCTCAGGTCCAACCACCTGTTGATGGATGAACCATAGAGAAGATATGAGTTAGAGGGTTCTGGTTCAAAGAAAAAACAATATTAACTGCATATCCATATTTTGAAAATAGTTCCTATAGCTACCTGTATCAACCCAGGTGAAGGAATTACCTGTGATAAGAACAGTCAAAGAAAAGGGTTGGGCAGAGATGAAACCTCCGCCACAAATCCAGCATTTGCCAGCCAAACAGGAGAGGAGAACCTTCCCAATCAATTGCCAAACCGGCATTGATACAGGCTGGGAATTTTAAAGCCCGCTCCAGCTCGGCGGCGTCTGACGTCGCCGCCGAGCTGCGGGCGCATAGAGGAAGGCTCTGCTCCGTACAAGGCTCAAATCGTGGTACTGTGCATGCGCGAGTGACGCTAATTGCGCCATCATCGCGTTGCGGCCATCTTGAGGAGAGGACATGGGCCAAAAGAGAAAGCAGAAAACTGCAACGAGTGCCGCTTTGCCTTTGTAAATCCCAAGACCTGCAGAAATAGAGACAACAATGATAAGAGCAATACCAGGGGCGGAAACCTATCAAAATGAGGGCACCACGGACTGGGACCTTCGATTGATTAACAAGATTTAATGCCACTAGTGCCCCCGGGCGCCGTGCAGATTTCTTAAAGGGGGCATGTGTATAAACCATCAAAAGTTGCGGCCAGCAACATTACCAGTAAATAAATTAAAAAATTCAATATGTAAATGTATATATGAAAGAATTAAAATAATTAAATAATTAAATATACCAAGGCTAAATAAAGCATTTTGGAAAAATGTATTAATTGCATTAGCTGCAGGAGACTCAGACACATGTGGTGATATAAATTACCATACACCTGCGCACCTGAACATAGAAAGTACAAAATGCGAAAAATACAAGAAAAATGCTATCAAGTATACTTTTAAAAATCCAATAAAAAAAAACTCACAAAAAAAAAAATACAAAAATGGCTTATAACTGAATGTGTCATTCAAACCTGGAGAATGAGTTGCCTTTAGATTGAAAATCCAGCGTGCTTCACGCTGCAACAAAATGCGATTATAGTCGCTTCCTCGGTCACCTGGGGGTACATACTCAAGTGCAAAGAAATGCATCTTGGTGTCATCAAAATTGTGGTAAAGGCCAGAGTGGCGGCTAATGGGGGTTTCCATTTTCTTTCCACGCACCAGGGAGACATGGTCTCTGATGCGGTGGAAAAAAGGATGTTTCGTTTTTCCTACATAGTAGGCATTGCATTCGCAAATCATGATGTAGAAGATGCCAATGTACCTACAGAAACTGCATTTGTGACAAGGTTCACATCCCCTGCGTTTTTTGCCCACCGACATTTGAGGGACAAAATGGCTACGAACCAGAGTATCCCTCAATGATCGAGACCTTCTAAAGGTAATCTCGGGATAATCCAAAAGATGTTTGGATACCCTTAGATCACCCTTCAAAAGGTACCAATATTTCTTAACCACTTAACAACCGCCCTATAGCCGAATGACGGCTACAGGGCGGTTTCTTAACTCCCCCTGGGGCGCGCACTCGAGAGCATCTGTGACCGCCGGGTCCATAGGACCCGGCGCATCACGGATCACGGTAAACGGCCGCTCATAGCGGCCGTTTACCACGTGATCGCTCCGTCAAATGATGGATTGATCACTTGTAAACAAACCAGCGTCATGTTATGACGCCGGTTCCTCCCTCCCCCTCTATGTACTGATCGGAACAGCGGAGGGGTAAGAGATCGGTGTCAGCAGCAATGTGGGCTGCATCTGCAGTGCCCACATCGCTGCTCACCGAAAATTAACCCCTCAATTCCCTACCAATACTCTGCAATACCCTGCCATTACTCTGCAATACCCTGCAATACTCTGCAATACTCTGCAATACCCTGCAATACCCTGCATTACTCTGCAATACCCTGCAATACTCTCCATTACTCTGCATTACTCTGCAATACCCTGCAATACCCTGCAATACTCTGCAATACCCTGCATTACTCTGCAATACCCTGCAACACTCTGCAACACTCTGCAATACCCTGCAACACTCTGCAACACCCTGCAACGCTCTGCAATGCTCTGCAACACCCGCCAATACCCTGCAATACTCTGCAATACCCTGCATTACTCTGCAACACTCTGCAATGCTCTGCAACACCCGCCAATACCCTGCAACACTCTGCAATGCTCTGCAACACTCGCCAATATCCTGCAATGCTCTGCAACGCAATACTCTGCAACGCCATACTCTGAGATACCCAGTCATACCCAGCCATAGTCAGTGATACCCTGCAATACCCAGCCATAGACAGGTTTCCCAGCTTAGAGGTGAGATGCGGGGTCTTATTGACCCCATATCTCACTGTAAAGAGGACCTGTCATGCCATATTCCTATTACAAGGGATGTTTACATTCCTTGTAATAGGAATAAAAGTGATCAAAAAATTTATTTTTGGGGAAAAAAATGTCAAACTAAAATAAATAAAGTAAAATGAACAATAAAAAAAAATATATTTTTTTTTAACCACTTCAGCCCCAGACCAATAAACAGCCTAAGGACCAGAGGTCTTTTTACAATTTCGCACTGCACTGCTTTAACTGGTAATTGCACGGTTATGCAATGTTGTACCCAAACAAAATTTGCGTCCTTTTCTTCCCACAAATAGAGCTTTCTTTTGATGGTATTTGATTGCCTCTGCGATTTTTATTTTTTGCGATATAAATGGAAAAAGACCGAAAATTTTGAGAAAAAATGATATTTTATACTTTTTGTTATAAGAAAAATGGAATAAACTCAATTTTAGTCAAACATTTAGGGCAAAATTTATTCAGCCACATGTCTTTAGTAAAAAAAATGTCAATAAGCATATATTTATTGGTTTGCGCAAAAGTTATAGCGTCTACAAACCAGAGTACATTTTCTGGAATTTAAACAGCTTTTAATTTACGACTGCCTATCTCATTTCTTGAGGTGCTAAAATGGCAGGGCAGTACAAACCCCCCCCCCAAATGACCCCATTTTGGAAAGTAGACACCCCAAGGAAGTTGTGGAAAGGCATGTTGAGCCCATTGAATATTTTTTTTTTTTGTCCCAAGTGATTGAATAATGACACAAAAAAAATAAAAAAAGTTTACAAAAAGTTGTCACTAAATGATATATTGCTCACACATGCCATAGTTATATGTGGAATTGCACCCCAAAATATATTCTGCTGCTTCTCCTAAGTATGGGGATACCACATATGTGGGACTTTTTGGGAGTCTAGCCGCGTACGGTACCCCGAAAACCAATCACTGCCTTCAGGATTTCTAAGGGTGCAAATTTTTGATTTCACTCCTCACTACCTATCACAGTTTCGAAGGCCATAAAATGCCAAAATAACACAAAACCCCCCCCAAATGACCCCATTTTGGAAAGTAGACACCCCAAGGAAGTTGTGGAGAGGCATGTTGAGCCCATTGAATATTTTTTTTTTGTCCCAAGTGATTGAATAATGACACCAAAAAAAAAAAAAAGTTTACAAAAAGTTGTCACTAAATGATATATTGCTCACACATGCCATAGTTATATGTGGAATTGCACCCCAAAAGATATTCTGCTGCTTCTCCTGAGTACGGGGATACCACATATGTGGGACTTTTTGGGAGTCTAGCTGCGTACGGCACCCCGAAAACCAATCAATGCCTTCAGGGTTTCTAAGGGTGCAAATTTTTGATTTCACTCCTCACTACCTATCGCAGTTTCGAAGGCCATAAAATGCCAAAATAACACAAACCCCCCCCCCCCCAAATGACCCCATTTTAGAAAGTAGACACCCCAAGCTATTTACTGAGAGGCATGTTGAGTCCATGAAATATTTTATATTTTGCCACAAGTTGCAGGAATTTTACAATTTTTATTTTTTTTGCACAAAGTTGTCACTAAATGATATATTGCTCACACATGCTATGGGCATAAGTCAAATTACACCCCAAAATAAATTCTGCTGCTTCTCCTGAGTACGGGGATACCACAAGTGGGGGACTTTTTGGGAGCCTAGCCACGTACGGGACCCCGAAAACCAAGCACTGCCTTCCGGATTTAAATATAAAATGCTACCAAAAAAACTGTTAGCGATCGCAGGGATCAGGCCTGACTCTGCGATCGCTGCAGTTATGTGTTCAGTGTTTTGTAAGTAAGTGACAGTGATCGATCGCTACTGCACTTGGGTGGGCTGGGCAGAGGGGCAAAACGCAGGTGCTAGCAGGTATCTGGGCTGATCCCGCTAACAATGCGTTTTTTTGGAACCCTAAACTGCTGGGGATGCTAGTATAGATCTGATTAGATCAGATATTGATCTGTTCAGATTCTATACCACTACGTGAGGTTTATGCTTTGCGAGTGGGTGTTATCGGTACTGGCACTAACCTAGCGCTGCCTGGGGCGACGCAGACCCTGACCCTAAAACCTAATTGATATCACCCGCCGGGTGATCAGGGGGTTAAACCTTTATTGGGTAATAAATGGTGGGTGCCCTGATGCTATAAAAAGCAAACTAACCAGAGTCACCCGTAACACTTATACGGTTGATCAGTGGTGAAAGGGTTAACTAGGGGAAATCAGGGGGTTCAAATTTTTATTAGGTAGTATATGGGGGTCCCTGGCGCTATATAAAAACCTGACGGGGAACCTAAATAGCTAACTGGCTAACCAGCGTCACCAGTGACACTTATACTGTGATCGCTGGTGAAAGGGTTAACTAGGGGCAATCAGGGGGTTAAAACCATTATTGGGTAGTATATGGGGGTACCTAACGCTATAAAAACCTGGCAGTGAACCTACAAAAAATAACTAGCTACCTAACGACACTAGTGACACTAATGCAGTGATCAGAAAAACGATCGCTTAGTGACACTGGCAAAAGGGGGTGAAAGAGTTAACTAGGGGCAATCAGGGGGTTAAAACCATTATTGGGTAGTATATCGGGGTACCTAGCGCTATAAAAACCTGGCGGTGAACCTAAAAAAATAACTAGCTACCTAGCGGCACTAGTGACACTAATGCAGCGATCAGAAAAACGATCGCTTAGTGACACTGGCAAAAGGGGGTGAAAGGGTTAACTAGGGGCAATCAGGGGGTTAAAGCCATTATTGGGTAGAATATCGGGGTACCTAGCGCTATAAAAACCAGGCGGTGAACCTAAAAAAATAACTAGCTACCTAGCGACATTAGCGACACTAATGCAGCGATCAGAAAAATGATCGCTTAGTGACACTGGCAAAAGGGGGTGAAAGGGTTAACTAGGGGCAATCAGGGGGTTAAAACCATTATTGGGTAATATATCGGGGTACCTAGCGCTATAAAAACCTGGCGGTGAACCTAAAAAAATAACTAGCTACCTAGCGACACTAGCGACACTAATGCAGCGATCAGAAAAATGATCGCTTAGTGACACTGGCAAAAGGGGGTGAAAGGGTTAACTCTAGGGGCAATCAGGGGGTTAAACCTTTATTGGGGGGGTGATGGGGGCTACCCTGGACCTAACACTAACTGCGCTGACAGTTTTTACTTTTACAACTGACACTGAATGCAGTGATCAGTAAATAAATGATCAATGCAATCAGTGACACTGTGACAGGGGGGGGGGATCGGGGGGCGATCGGGGGAGGGATCGGGGGGGGGGGGGTTTGTGTACCTATGTGTACCTATGTGTTAGAGTAGTGTTTTGGTGCACTTACTTTCTGTCTTCTCCTCGTAGTCCGGTCAAAAAGACCGCCCCAAGGAGAATGACATCACTTCCTCCTTCCTGTGTATACAATACACAGTGGGAGGAAGCTTCTCATTGGCCAGGAGCGATCCAGAGGGGGTGGCCAGAAACCAATGGCCATCCCCTCATCACGGATCGCTCCTGCAGCGAACCGGACCGCCGTATCCAGCGGGAGGGGGTCCGATCGGACCCCCCACCCGCTGGAAGGCAGGCACGTACATGTACGTGCTTGTGCCTGCCTGTGCCATTGTAATGACATACATTGGCAATACGGCGGTCCTTAAGTGGTTAAAGCGCCACTGTCGAACGCATACGTAAGTCCCGCCCACATATGAAAACGGTGTTCAAACCACACATGTGAGGTATCGCTACGAACGTTAGAGCGAGAGCAATAATTCTAGCCCTAGACCTCCTCTGTAACTCAAAACATATAACCAGTAAAAAAAAAAATTAATCGTCGCCTATGGGGATTTTTAAGTAGCGACGTTTGGCGCCATTCCACAAGCCTGTGCAATTTTGAAGAGTGACATGTTAGGTATCTATTTACTCAGTGTAACTTCATCTTTCACATTATGCAAAAATTGTGCTAACTTTACTGTGTTTTTTTTTTTTTAAGCACAAAACTGTTTTTTTTCCAAAAAAAAGCATTCGAAAAATTGCTGCGCAAATACCGTGCGAGATAAAAAGTTGCAACGACCACCATTGTATTCTCCAGGGTCTTTGCTAAAAAAAACATATATAATGTTTTTGAATTCTATGTAATTTTATAGCAAATAAATGATGATTTTTACATGTAGGAGAGAAATGTCAGAATTGTCCTGGGTGCTCCAGAACGCCTGATGGTGCTCCCTGCATGTTGGGCCTCTGTATGTGGCCACACTGTGTAAAAGTGTCACACGTGGTATCGCCGTACTCGGGAGTAAAAGCAGAATGTGTTTTGGGGTGTAATTTGTGGTATGCATATGCTGTGTGAGAAATAACCTGATAATATGACAATTTTGTGAAAAAAAAGGAAAAAAATCTTGATTTTGCAAAGAATTGTGGGAAAAAATGACAACTTCAAAAAACTCATCATGCCTCTTACTAAATACCTTGGAATGTCTTCTTTCCAAAAAGGGGTCATTTGGGGGGTATTTGTACTTTTCTGGCATGTTAGGGTCTCAAGAATTGAAATAGGCCGTCAGTACTTCAGGTGTGATCAATTTTCAGATATTGGCACCATAGCTTGTGGACTCTATAACTTTCACAAAGACCAAATAATATCCACCAATTTGTACTTATTTTTACCAAAGATATGTAGTAGTATAAATTTTGGCCAAAATTTATGAAGAAAAAATTACTAATCTGCTAAATTTTATAACAGAAACAAAGAAAAATTCATTTTTTTTACAGAATTTTCTGTATTTTTTTCTTTTATAGCACAAAAAATAAAAAAACGAGCGGTGATTAAATACCACCAAAAGAAATCTCCATTTGTGTGAAAAAAAGGACAAAAATTTCATATAGGTCCAGTGTTGCATGACTGAGTAATTGTCATTCAAAATGTGAGAGCAACGAAAGCTGAAAAAAATTGGTCTGGTTATTAAGGGTGTTTAAGTGCCCAGTGGTCAAGTGGTTAAGGATGTCTCGCATCTGGGATTGCTGACCACTGAAACGTGTTATCAGTCTCACACCGGGACAGGATCTAGGAGGGTTTTTTTTTATTTTTTTAGTTTTTTTCAGGTTATTACAGACTACTTAATATCTACTTATTCTCTTTCCTTTCTTTCTTTCTTCTTTTTGGAAATTTTTTTTTTCACAATCATATATTGTCCCTCTCTGCAGATTTTCTGGGATTTGTTTTTCCAGTGCGGCCATCACCTTTTCACATTAATTGATTTTCAGTATTCTGTGTGTGTCTCTACTGGTTGGATTCTTTAGATCTGTGATTCCGGGAACAGATATTTTTGGAGCTCATATACATTTGGTGAGATACTATCTGCCTGCTTACCTTTACACTATGTAATTTACTATTTTTTCAACGTCCTTGTAATTTATACTCTTTGTATGTATAATACTCATATGCATGTATTCATATTTATTATATCAACAAATTTTCTTCTCTTATTTTGTATTTTTCTTAGTTTTTAATGTAAGCTCGTATATGTACATTGGCCGGGTGGGAGCCGCCTCCTTCTGACTGGATATTCAGGAACGTCCATCAGAAGAAGGGAGGATCGCACGCGTGCCCGTGCAGTGGCGCGATCCCGATGCGCTCGTGTCACCCGGACACAGCGCATCTCGGATCGGCAGGAGGGCTCTGTGATTGGCCCTCCTGATCACATGACGGCCGTGTCTAATCACAGTCATCATGTGATGTAAACAAACAGCCGGTTGCTAGGCAATCAGCTCTCCTCTCCTCACACGGAAGTCGTCGCTGAGGAGAGGAGAGCAGATCGGTGCAGCCGGCTGGTGATTAGTGAGTATGAGCTGTTTTTACTCACTGATCACTAGTCTAGTGTAATACACACATGTCCCCACACATGTCCCCACACATGTCCCCAAAACACACATGTCCCCAAATAATAAAAACACATGTCCCAAAATAATAAAAACACATGTCCCCCACATATGTCCCACTAAAATCACATGTCCCAATGATTATCTGCACACATATGTACGTGATCACCTGCACACATATGTACATGATCATTTGCGTACATATGTCCGTGATCACACAAACCAATTATTATACACTTAACTGAATTTTTTTTACCAAAAACATGTAGCAGAATAAATTTTGGCTTAAATTTACGACAAAATTTGATTTCATTGGATGTCTTTTAAAATAGAAAAAATAAAATATTGTTTTTTTTTAAATTTCCGCTTTTTTTGCGCTTATATCGCAAAAAAAAAAAGTCGTGAATAAATACCACCAAAATAAAGCTCTATTTGTGTGAACAAGATGATAACATTTTTTATTTAGGTACAGTGTAGCATGACCACGCAGTTGTTATTGAAAGTGCGAGAGCGAGGAAAGCTTAAAATTGGGCTGGGAAGGAAGGGGGTGAAAGTGCCCTGTATTGTAGTGGTTAATGTAAGCTGAATCATCCTGAAGAAGCTCACAGGAGCAAAACATGTAGAGAAAATGGCAGCGTTATCTTATTTGTAGGACTGGTAACACTTCATGTATCTATGAATCGTGCCACTCCTGTATAATATTCAATGAATTAATATCTTTATTTGATGTCTATATTTCTGTCCATTTTTTTATTCTTTATTTTGTTAATAAAAAATTACTATTTTACCACTTTTATCTTTCAGGACAGCACACTTGAGAGACCTCGGCTCCTCCCTTCTCAGGAAACACCGCCTCCACCAGATCTTTAAAACCATTCCTTCGTTCCAGCCCTTCAGTTTTGGTGTTTCCTCCGGCGAGGAGACATCTCTAGGAACCTGGTTTTAAATCAGCTGGGGAGGCGGAGTCCAGTTTTATCCTGAAGGCAGAACGTTCACTCTGGCCGAAGGGATTTCTGAAGAGATTAAGGTCTCTTACATTGCAGCAGGGCTGGGGAGTCCATTACCTGCAGTATCTGATGCGTCTCATCCTTCCTTGGGGGAAGCGGAGGCATGGGACGTTCGTTTTGGCGCTGCCTGGGGAAGGTGTTCGCCGGATGTGTCCGCATCTTTCCCTCGTTAGTGGGACCAGCATGGAGCACAACTCTGGGTCGGATGACGGGCGGCGTCTTTTCCGACGGTAGAGGTCACGTCCGGTTCACCCGCAACTTCTGGTTCCGGTCGTGGGACGCCATAAATGAACGGCGCGAAGGCAGGTGTCTGCTTCATCCACGCTGTGGCAACAGCTAAGAGGATCAGTTTTTGGCGAATCGACCGTTCGGACCGAAGGGATGTCTGAGACTGATGGTTCCCTTTCGGCTCCGGGTGATGCCAGCACCAGCCACTCTAAGGTAAGTGGAACCCTGGGGTGGTGTTCCCTTACTGCTTCCCATATAGCTCCACGGGTGATCTCCTCTCCTTGGTAGGAGGGGAAGAGTTGCACGTCTGGGACCCTGGTGGTGGTTGGTCCTGGGAGGGTGCACTCCTGGTGTCGGTCTGGTGATAATATTGTCAAGAGGATGGATGCTCTCCTCAAGAAGGCTTGGGATTCTTCCTTAAGCAATCTTAAGCCTGCCATGGCTGTCACAGTGGTGGCACGCAACATGGAATACTGGTTGACTCATATAAAAGCTCATATTGAGGCAGGGACTGCAAAAGAGACAATTCTTTCCTCTTTTCCAGTGCTTTTAAAAGGAGTCGCATACATAGTGGATGCGTCAGCTGAATCGGTCCGCATGTCTGCTAGGTCCTCTGCCTTGGCTAATTCAGCCAGAAGAGCTCTTTGGTTAAAGACTTGGCAAGGGGACAATGCTTCAAAGATCAAACTTTGTGGTATTCCTTTCACGGGGGATTTACTGTTTGGTCCAGACCTGGAGGCTGTCCTTGATCGGACAGCGGATAAAAAGAAGGCTTTTCCCTTAAAGAAAAAAATAGGGGAAAAATCTAAAAAGAAGACTCGCCCACAAAGGAAGTTTAACTTTTCGAGGACAGAGTCCCAGAAGAAGGTCTGGACCAACAAGGGAAGAGGGCGTGGGGGAGCAATTTTTCGCCCTCCTGAGCAGTCCCAAAAGGCCCAATGACAAGTTAACCCAGGTGGGAGGAAGACTGGGGGCTTTCCTTCCATAGTGGGAGTCGGTTACCTCCAATCCTTTTATTCTAGACATTATAAGGAGGGGGTACAGACTGCAGTTCTCAAGTCCTATCCCAGACTGTCAATCACGGACCTGCCAAGGTGTGCAGCCCTTCTGGCCTCTCTGAAGGATTTGGAGCAGCAGAATGTGATATCACGGATCCCTCCTGGGGAGGTAGGCAGAGGGTTTTATTCCCACGTTTTCGTGGCCAAAAAGCCTTCAGGGAAGTTCACGCTGATCCTGAACCTGAAACATTTGAATCTGTCAATCTGCTACAAAAGGTTTCGGATGGATTCCATTTTTTTCCGTGAAGGCACTACTTCCTCCAAATTGCTTCATGGCATCCATAGACCTAAGAGACGCCTATCTGCATGTTTCAATTGCCGAGGACAGCCAGAGATTCCTCAGGTTGGCAGTAAGGCCCAGGTCAGAAGTAGTGCACCTTCAATTTCGGGCCCTTCCCTTTGGGCTATCCTCTTACCCCCCGGATATTCACCAAAGGTATGGTGGAGGCCCTGGCCTTCCTGCTGAGTATTGCATGGTATTGCAGAGTATTGGCAGGGTATTGGGTATTGCAGAGTATTGCAGGGTATTGCAGAGTATTGGCAGGGTATGGAGGGATGGCTGTGACTGCAATTGTCACAGAGCAGTGCTGTGGGCACTACAGATCCAGCCCACAGCCCTGCTGCCATCCGATTTCTCCCCTGTACAGATCTGTACACAGAGGGGAGAGAGGAACCGGCATCATGACGCCGGTTTGTTTACAAGTGATCGCTCCGTCATTTAAAAGAGCAATCACATTGTAAACAGCGGACGGGTGCACCAAGATGGCCGCCGCTCCGGAGGTAGGCCGAAGCCGTGGCCTTTCCTAAGGCCGAGGCCGCAGAGCGCTCTGGATCGTGGTGCGTATTAATCCGTTGCGCCCCTAATGGCAGTAGATGTAATTGCGGTAACGCCGCCCAAGTAATGGGAACGGCGTTACCATGAGGGGAAGAGTAATCAGTTAGATTACTCGTTACCCTCTAAAGTAACAGCGTTAAGTAGCGCCATTTACTTTAACTCTGTTACTTACATCACTGCTTATTACAGGGTGACACTATTATATTACACTATTAGTTTATTTAAACTAGACCACTAGTTATATATACATTATATAGAACCACTATTTATTCCTTTATTCTTCAATAGAGGTTTGAATTCTGTTCACAATGCTGTAACCTGCTTCTTTATTTTACATGTAACTACTAAAATACATTTAATTGATACATTATACTTGTTACCATATGTTGATCTTTCAATAAAAAAAACCTTTGAACGTGAAGAAAACCCTTATATTGATAAACATATTTTAGGTTTCATGTAGGTTGTTGAAGAGGAAGTCCAGTCCACAGTGGAGGAAGTCAGGTTTTATTGACGATTTAAGAGAGGACATAACACATGACAGACTGTGAGGAAGTGAAAAACCGCCACAGTCGGCAGTTCAGATGCCCCGTTTCCTGTTATACTAGAATAACTTATTCACAGGCAAAAACACAATGGGGTTGATTTACTGAATCTGCAGAGTGCAATATCTGGTGCAGTTCTGCACAGCTGCTTTGCTTACGAGTCTTTAATGATTGCTGGTATGCGCTAACTGAACCATCTCCACCCAAAAACGGAAACACTGCTATCTACTTTGCTTATGTGTCTTTAATAATTGCTGGTATGTTATTTTTGCTTAACCGCCTGTAAACCTGTCCACATTACAATGCTTTATTATCTCCCTTGTCTTACCCAGAATTATGGCCTGTCTAACTTTAGTGCCCTCTTGCTAGTCTGTTTCTGAAGTAAGAATTTTGTCCTGTTAACCAGCCAACCTCTATTACCTCTTGATTGCTAATTGAAATCCTACCCACCACCCAACCCTATCAGTATAAATATAAATTTATTTTGGGGGAAGCATTTGCAGGGGGCGCATATGCAACTGGGGCCCTTTCTCAAAGTTGGGCTATTTCTATAAGTGGGAGCACTTCTGACTTTGCACTTGCACAAAGCAAATGAACACAAGAAAATACTTTGAAAAACACCACACAGACATCAGGTGATGTAACATAAAAGCATTTATTGTAAAAAACAAAATCTTCAACCATTAAACTCGCATCAATTCAATCACAAAAAAGCATCAAAGGCAAACTCCTATTAGCAAACTGTAGCAGTGTATTGTGGTCACGGCGGACACACAATGCAGCCTCTATATCTCACTCACTCACTCACTCTTCCACTCGTCAGTATCAATACGTCACAAATGGCGTCATGCGTCACAATGGTTTCTGTACAGCCACGTCCCGACATGTTTCGTCATCAAGACTTATTCATGGGAAAATTAAATTGTCTCTACAAAATAATGGCCAGAATATATAATAATACTTAATATCAATTTACACATTACTATATGGGCAGATGAGATGGAAATCCCCTTAAGTCAGACCAGGGCTAACCCCATAAAGGGGCCCTTAACCCGATCAGATACATAGTAATTCTAAATCATCCATACCCATAACTAGTTTGGCTCAGAGCAAATTTAAACAGATAAGAAATGTATAAAAATATAAAAATAATGCAATAGCATTATACATGACATAACATCATACACTAAAAATTGTTAATGAAAAATTATTAATAAAACAATTGAGATCCAGCTCAATGTTTAAACCTCTTGGGTAGTTTCCCTCTGGGACAGGTCCCTAACGGGATTGTGTTTTTCAGTCTTGGATCAATTCAATCAATTCCACAAAACTGAAGCAATGTGGGATCTTGGCCATGCTTTTCTTTAAAGTGCAGGGAGACACTGTGATGCCTAAATCCCTTTTTAATATTAGCCAAATGCTCAGCTATCTGAATCTTCAGGAGTCGTTTTGTTCTCCCCACGTAGTACAAACCACATGGGCACCACAGTAGGTACACCACATATGAGGAATTGCATGTGATGAATTTGTCTATATCGAACGTTTCTTGATCAATATTCATGATACTAGACATACCCCTATTGCTCACACTAACTGTTCAACAACATATACATTTCCTGCCAGAAAAAAAGACTTTTAAGTCAATTTTCAAAGTTTGTTGGCCTGGTGGGTTCAAGATTTTTCTTACAAACAAAGTTTGGGGACCTTCTGTATATAAACTTCGGTTGATTTCAGTAAAGCATCACTCAAATGTTTATCCCTGCACATGATATACCAATATTTTCTAAAGATATTTTCAATTTCCTTATATTGGCAATGAAAATTAGGACATGAACTGGTTGGCTAGGCTGGGAGCAAATTTTACTCTCATCGTCACGGCAACCTGCTGGGAGAAGAACTGATCATGGTACCAAAAATAATTAAAACACTTCTGGGGAAGGTATCGGACTTTTGCATGGCACATAATTATTTTTGGTACCATGATCAGTTCTTCTCTCAGCAGGTTGGCGTGGCGATGATAGCAAAATTTGCTCCCAGCCTAGCCAACCTGTTCATGTCAGAATGGGAAGATAGACATGTTTTTAATAAACATAGTCCCCAGTTAAAATTCTACCGCAGATTTATAGATGACCTCCTGTTTATTTGGGAGGGAGAAGGAGTCTGCGGTGGAAATTTTGGCACACTTGAATAATAATACAAATAACATTGTGCTGAATCGTAAAATAAGTGATGTTGCAGTAAATCTTGTGACCATTATGAAGACCCAAAATAAATTAAGCACCAAGGTTTATTTCAAGCCGACGGACAGAAGCAGCTCAGTTTAACCATAAGGAGTGGACATCACCCTGCTTGGATAAAAAATATCCCTAAGGGACAAATGCTGAGGGTTAGGCGCAATTGCACTGGGCCAGAAGACTATTTAGCACAAGCCAGCACACTTAAGGATACATTTATGCAAAAAGGGTATAGGGAAGATGTACTGGATAAAACAATTTTAGAAATAGCCAATATACAGAGAGAACAATGTTTGAGGAAAAAGGAGACCAATATGCCAATTGATCAACATCAATGGGGATTTATCTCTAATTTTCATTGCCAATATAAGGAAATTGAAAATATCTTTAGAAAATATTGGTATATGCTGTGCAGGGATAGACATTTGAGTGATGCTTTACTGAATCAACTGAAGTTTATATACAGAAGGGCCCCAAACCTTGGTGATCAGCTGGCAAGAAAAATCTTGAACCCACCAGGCCAACAAAATTTACTTAAAAGGCTTTTTTTCTTGCAGGAAATGTATATGTTGTCAAACAGTTAGTGTGAGCAATAGGGGTATGTCTAGTATCACGAATATTGATCATGAAACGTTCGATATAGACAAATTCATCACATGCAATTCCTCATATGTGGTATACCTACTGTGGTGCCCATGTGGTTTGTACTACGTGAGAACAAAACGACCCCTGAAGATTCGGATAGCTGAGCAGTTGGCTAATATTAAAAAGGGATTTAGGCATCACAGTGTCTCCCTGCACTTTAAAGAAAAGCATGGTCAAGATCCCACATTGCTTCAGTTTTGTGGAATTTATTGTGTTTTTCCATCTTGGAGATAGAGAGGCTGCATCGAGTGTCCACCATGACCACAATACACTGCTACAGTTCGCTAATAGGAGTTTGCCTTTGATGCTTTTTTGTGATTAAATTGATGTGAGTTTAATGGTTGAATATTTTGTTTTTTACAATAAATGGTTTTTGCGTTATTACACTAATGGAAGTACTTTTTTCATTCACATGTGGAGCAATCCTCTTCTGTTGAGCACGGTCGGATATCGGAAGTACTGTTTACCCTGGTGGGTTTAAAAGTGTTGATGTCGAGCATAAGAATGCAAGGCATTTAAATTTGGTGAGCGAGTTTCTTAAAGGGAGTGGAATCACTGTCACATATGGTGTGGTGAAAGGAAGTTCATTTTGAGTATTAATCATAGTTTTGTCACCGGTTTAATTACTTGGAATTCATCACCTTTACAGACTTTAATTGAAACTTACCTTTTTTGCTTTTCAAATTTGTAGTTTATGTAATTTGTTTATTTTCACTATCACTTGGTGTTATTGAAATTGTTTTAGCATTTGTTGCTACTATTTTTTCATTTAAATATGTTTACATTTTACTTTCACTTTAAATGGCAGCTCCATTGTAGTTTATTTGCATGAGCGCAGTGGTGGGACATCAAGCATAGGTGCCTGTGACTTGCTGACCAACAGTTGGATACCCAGCAACTCCTGCTAATTCTAAATCCACACACACCCACTCCCATATTACTTCCCTCACCCTCGTGTTTCTCCTAACCTCTGGAGATGTATCTCCAAACCCGGGGCCTCCATCATTTAACTGTACCCCATGCACCCACCACCCTGCTCCCTCTGGTAGCAACCACAATCAACACAATTTAGTTCCCATTTCTATTCTTCCCAAGACCAGACTCCCTTTCTCTTGTGCCCTTTGGAACTCCTGCTCTGTCTGCAACAAACTCGCCTCTCTCCGTGACCTCTTTATCACCAACTCATTTAACCTATTCGCCTTGACCGAAACCTGGCTCCATGAATACGACACTGCGTCTTCTGCTGCCCTATCCCCTGGTGGCCTTCTCTGGACTCGCTCCCCCAGATCCAGTTGACGTAAGGGAGGAGGTGTCAGATTCCTTCTACCCCCACATAGCACCTTTCAGGTACTTCACCCACCTCCCTCTCTGTCACTCTCCTCTTTCGAAACACACTGCATTTTTCACTCCGGGTTTCTCTAAGGATAGCTGTGATCTACAGGCCCCCTGGACCAGTATCAACCTTTCTTGATGACTTCTCTGCCTGGCTACCCTACTTTCTTTCTTCAGAAATCCCCACAATCATTCTCAGGGACTTCAACATCCCTATTAATACTAACACTCCTGCCACTTCCAAACTTCTCAGTCTAACATCCTGCTTTGACCTGAAGCAGTGGATACACGCTCCTGCTCACTCTGAAGGCAATACCCTTGACCTAATTTTCTCTCACCTTTGCACTCCATGCAACCTCTCTAACTATCCATTCCCTCTCTCTGATCACCACCTTATTAGTTTCACTCTCTCCCTCTCCTCCACCTCCTCTCCCTCCAACCACCTAAAAGTTACCCGCAGAAACCTACGTCATCTCAACCCTTCTCTTCTCTGCTATCGACAACCTCTACGACAAAATCTCACTCCTATCCTGCCCCAATCTCTCCACTTCTGTCTACGATGCCTCACTGGACTCACTGGACCACTCACTACACACAGAATAAGGCCTTGACTCCTTCAACCTTGGCAAACAGATGATACTAGAAGTCTGAAAAAATGTAGTTGTGCTCATGAGCACCTGTGGCGTAAGACTAAGTCTCAGAGAGATTTCAACCAATATAAATCTGCCCTTCAAAAATTCCAGCCTCCTCCCTGCCAAACAGACCTATTTTATCACTCTCATTAGCAACTTATCATCCCATATCCTTTTCTCTACCTTCAACTCTCTACTTTGTCCTCCACCCGCCAACACACTCACTGCCCAGGAGATGGCCAATCACTTCAAACAGAAGATTGATACAATTTGCGAGATCTCTACTGTTCCAATTCCCTCCACGCTTTACACTTCATGCCAACAGGTACAATCATTACTTCCCTCTTTCAACCCCACCACTATAGACGAGGTTGCTAAACTACTTGCTAATGTCCACCTTACCACCTGCCCTCTGGATCCTGCTCCCTCAAAAATGCTATGTTCACCCTCTGGCTCTATGCTACACTCTCTAACCCACATCTTCAATCTCTCCCTCTCTTCTAGCATCTTCCCCAACTCTCTAAAACATGCACTTGTCAGACCCATACTTAAAAAGCCCTCACTGGACCCATCATATCTTAACAACCTATGCCCCATCTTTTTGCTCCCCTTCTTATCCAAGTTTCTCAAACGTCTGGTCTACAACCCAGCGTCCACCTCGCTGATAATAGCCTTCCTGATCCCCTTCAGTCTGGATTTTGCCCTCAACACTCCACAGAAACTGCTCTCCTAAAACGAACGAACTACAAAAGCCAAAAACAAACGACCCTATTCTGTACTCCTACTCCTGGACCTCTCTGCTGCCTTTGATACGGTTGACCACCCCCTCCTCCTCAAAAAACTTGACGCCTTTGGTCTCCATGACTATTCTCTTTGCTGGCTCTCTTCCTACTTATACAAACGCACCTTTAGCATTCCTTACAACTCTACTTCCCCCTCTCCTCTTCTCTCCCTTTCTCGGCCGGGGTCCCCCAAGGTCCCGTTCTTGGACCTCTCCTATTTTCAATCTACATCTCCTCCATGGGTCAGCTGAAACCTCCCATGGTTTCCAATAACACCTCTACGCTGACGACACCCAAATCTATTTCTCTACCCCTCAGCTCACTCCCTCGGTTTCCTCACGTATCACTCATTTACTTTCAGATTTATCAGTCTGGATGTCACACCACTTCCTCAAACTCAATCTATCCAAAACCAAACTTAAAATTCTTCCTCCCCCAGATCTCTCTGTCAAAATCAATGGCACAACTATAAGCCCGTCCCCCGCATGCCAAGGTTCTATGTGTAGTCCTGGACTCTGAACTCTCCTTTAACCACTTGACCACTGGGCACTTAAACCCCCTTAATAACCAGACCAATTTTCAGCTTTCGGTGCTCTCATATTTTGAATGACAATTACTCAGTCATGCAACATTGCACCTGCCCTTTTTTTCACACAAATAGAGCTTTCTTTTGGTGGTATTTAATCACCGCTGGATTTTTTATTTTTTGTGCTATAAAAGAAAAAATAATGAAAATTCTGTAAAAAAAAAAAATTCTTAGTTTCTGTTATAAAATTTAGCAGATTAGTAATTTTTCTTCACAAATTTTGGCCAAAATTTATACTACTACATATCTTTGGTAAAAATAAGTACAAATTGGTGGATATTATTTGGTCTTTGTGAAAGTTTTAGAGTCCACAAGCTTTGGTGCCAATATCTGAAATTGATCACACCTGAAGTACTGACGACCTATCTCAATTCTTGAGACCCTAACATGCCAGAAAAGTACAAATACCCCTCAAATGACCCCTTTTTGTAAAGAAGACATTCCAAGGTATTTAGTAAGAGGCATGATGAGTTTTTTGAAGTTGTCATTTTTTTCCGCAATTCTTTGCAAAATCAAGATTTTTTTTTACTTTTTTTTCACAAAATTGTCATATTATCAGGTTATTTCTCACACACAGCATATGCATACCACAAATTTCACCCCAAAACACATTCTACTATTAATCCCGAGTATGGCGATACCACATGTGTGAGACTTTTACACAGCATGGCCACATACAGAGGCCCAACATGCAGAGAGCACCATCAGGTGTTCTGGAGCACCCAGGCCAATTCTGACATTTCTCTCCTACAAGTAAAAATCATCATTTATTTGCTAGAAAATTACATAAAACCCCAAAACACTATATATGTTATTTTAGCAAAGACCCTAGAGAATACAATGGTGGTTATTGCAACTTTATTGCAATCTCGCACGGTATTTGCGCACCAATTTTTTGAATGCTTTTTTTTGGGGAAAAAAACAGTTTTGTGCTTTAAAGAAAACAAAACAGTAAAGTTAGACCAATGTTTTTGCATAATGTGAAAGATGAAGTTACGCCGAGTAAATAGATACCTAACATGTCACCCTTCAAAATTGCACACGCTCGTAGGATGGCACCAAACGTTGCTACTTAAAAATCCCCATAGGCAACACTTAAATTTTTTTTACTGGTTACATGTTTTGCGTTACAGAGGAGGTCTAGAGCCAAAATTATTGCTCCCGCTCTAACGTTCGCAGCGATACCTCACATGTGTGGTTTGAACACCGTTTTCATATGTGGGCGGGACTTCGCTTCTGCATGTAAGCACATGGGGACAGGGGTGCTTTAAAAAAAAAAAAAAAAAAAGATCATTGTTCATTTTACTTTATTTATTTTAGTTTGACACTTTTTTTTCCCCTAAAAATAATTTTTTTGATCACTTTTATTCCTATTAAAGGAATATAAACATCCCTTGTAATAGGAATATGGCATGACAGGTCCTCTTTACAGTGAGATACGGGGTCAATAAGACCCCACATCTCACCTCTAGACTGGGAAGCCTGAAATAATAAAAAAAATAAATGATTCTGGCTTTGATCATATTGGCGAGTCGGTAGAAGCACCGGAGAGTGGCGGGAGGGGGGGGGGGAGTCCCCTCTCGCCTCCTGTAAGAACAATCAAGCATCGGAACAGCCGATATGATCATTATTATGGTGTAGGGAATCGCCGGGTGAAAAAGCTGATATCTGAATGATGCCTGTAGCTTCCCAGCAGGCGGGAAGTGGTTAAAATGCATTTTTTTAACACAAAGTTGTTCATTTATACAATATTTCTAACACATAGCATGTACATAGCAAAAATGACACCTCAAAATAGATTCTCCTACTCCTCCTAAGTACAGCGATAACACATGTGTGAGACTTCCACAGCCTGGCCACATACAGAGGCTGAGTACAATCAAGCATTTTTATTATTATTATCGATTTATATAGCGCCAACAGTTTATGCAGTGCTTTACAATGTATAGGGGGACAACACAATTACAGTACAATACAAAAGGTACAGGAGGGCCCCGGCTCGTAGAGTTTACATTCTAAAGTGAGGGGGTGGTGGTACAAAAGGTAATAGCTGCAGAGAATGATTTGATGGGGGTGGCCGAGCATGGCCGAGCATGGCTGGGTATCACCGAGTATTGCAGGGTATCACCGAGTATGGCTGGGTATTGCAGGGTATCACCGAGTATGGCTGGGTATTGCAGGGTATCACCGAGTCTGGCTGGGTATTGCAGGGTATTGCAGGGTATTGCTAACACCAATCTCTCCCCTCTCACTGTACCGATCGGTAGGAACTTCTGCTCTCTAGCGCTCTCATCACCTCCTCCCATGCTCACCTCCATGACTTTTCCAAAGCCTCCCCAATCCTATGGAATGCCCTACCCCAATCTGTCCACTTATCTCCTACTCTATTAGCTTTTAGACGATCCCTGAAAACACTTCTCTTCAGAGAAGCCTACCCTACCCACACCTAACTGTATTTTTATTTTCTCCATCAGCTCATCCCCCACAGTTATTACCTTTTGTTTCCACTTGATCCTCCCTTTTAGATTGTAATCTGTAACGAGCAGGGCCCTCTGATCCCTCCTGTATTGATTTGCATTGTAAGTGTACTGTCTGCCCTCATGTTGTAAAGTGCTGTGCAAACTGTTGGTGCTATATAAATCCTGTATTATAATAATAATGTCTATGCTAAGTAGAGTTGCTACCTCATCCCTTTAAAACCGAACACACATTAATTACATGGGTTCTGCGACTGATTAACCACTTGCCGCCCGCCCTATAGGCAATTGACGGCTGCAAAGTGGTTTCATAATCCTGATCGGACGTCATATGACGTGATCAGGATTTTGAGCCGGGGGCGTGCATCGCAGCGATCGTTGTTGCGGGGTGTCAGTCTGACACCCGGCAACTACGATCTCAGTAAAGAGTCTCCGACGGAGACTCTTTACCACGTGATCAGCCGTGTCAAATCACGGCTGATCACAGTGTAAATAGGAAAAGCCGGTGATCGGCTTTTCCTCACTCGCGTCTGTCAGACGCGAGCAGAGGAGAGCCGATCGGCTGCTCCTCTGACAGGGGGGGTCTGTGCTGATCGATTATCAGCACAGCCCCCCCTAGGATGTCCACACTGGACCACCAGGGACGCCACCAGACCACCAGTGATGCCCAGGACAAGGTAATCCTCCCTAGACCACCAGGGATGCCAGTCAGGGCCACAATGGATGCCAATCAGTGCCCATAATGGATGCCAATGAATGCCCACAATGGGAATCACTGATTGGCATGCACTGTTTGGCACTGATTGGCATCCATTAGTACAGTACAACATAATACAATGCCACCTATCAGTGCCCACCTGTGCCGCCTATCAGTGCCCATCCGTGCCACCTATCAGTGCCCATCCATGCCCATCTGTGCCACCCATCCATGCCAATCCTTGCCAGCTATCAGTGCCAATTTGTGCCACCTATCAGTGCCCATCTGTGTCGCCCATCAGTGCCGCCTATCAGTGTCCATCAATGCCACCTCATCAGTGCCACTTCATTGGTGCCACATCATTGGTGCCCATCAGTGAAGGAGAAAATGTACTTATTTACAAAGTTTTGAAACTGAAACAAAAAAAAACATTTTTTTTTCCAATTTTTTGTATTTTTTTATTTGTTTAGCAAAAAATAAAAACTGCAGAGGTGATCAAATACCACCAAAAGAAAGCTCTATTTGTGGGAAAAAAATTATAAAAATTTCATTTGGGTACAGTGTAGCATGACCGTGCAATTGTCATTCAAAGTGCAACAGCGCTGAAAGCTCAAAATTGGTCTGGCCAGGAAGGTGTTTAACTGCCCGGTATTGAAGTGGTTAAGATGGTAATTAAACTTGGCGCCTTATCTGCATTAAATTAGCCTCAGAACCTGTGTAATTCATATGTGTAGCGGCATCCCTGACCTCCAGAGGCTTGATGGTGACCTCCAAAGTCAGGGAAAGATGACATCCCTCCTTGTAGTGTGGGTTATTAGGCATGGTGGGTATAATGCAAGATAGAATGATTGGACGCCGGTCACTTTTTGAATGCAAGAAAAAAAGATTTATTGTCACAACTGGTGGAGAGAGGGTTAGGGTACCCTTAGGCAGATTCTGAGACAAAATAATGGGCAGAAAGCTATACAGGTAGAGAGCCTTTAAGCTCAACGTAACAACTGAATTTGTAGAACTGCTGTCTCCTATGGCAATTGAACTTTCAACAGTCAATAGAGATTCATAAACGTAAATCGCAGTAACCCGTTATAGATCTTCTCTCACATATCACAGTATCCTACTGTTAGATCTTCACTCACTGAGCTCCCAGTCTCTCACTAGACCATAGCTCCCAATCGTCCCTGATTTCAAGGGACTGTCCCCGATTTGGAGAAATGTCCCTCTTCCCCCTTATTTTTGTCCCTCATTTTAATCTGATCTATATAGTTGTATATAAAATGCACTTTTTATCTTTCAAGAAGTGTTTCCCAGTGCAAACCTTTCATCCAAATTCTAAATTGCTGCGATTGTTAATTTTAAAAGCCAATATAAAGGAATATTAGTGTTAAAAAAAAAGCACTTATGGATTTTATTAACCTGGTTGTCCCCTTTAAGGGGCGTGGCAGGAGGCGTGTCCTATTCCGACATATGTTTGCTAGTAGGTGTCCCACATTCTCATCTCGAAATGTTGGGAGGTATGCACTAGACCAGTGATGGTGAACCTTGGCACTCCAGATGTTTTGGAACTACATTTCCCATGATGCTCAACTACACTGAGGAGTGCAAGAGCATCATGGGAAATGTAGTTCAAAAACATCTGGAGTGCCAAGGTTCCTCATCACTGCACTAGACTATAAGATCTCAGATGTCACTGGATCCCATGAACTCGTCCACAGCTATCCCGCTGTATACTCCTCAAGCTTCACCCCTGCTAACCCACTGTCTACCTGGCTTGGCACTCTGGGACAAGCTTTGCCACTTCTTCACTGTCCACATCTGGTGAAAAGACTGCTCTGGTACTTCTTCAGACTTCCGTACACTGGCCTCTGATAACAGGAATGGTTGTGCCTTGCTGGCGACTATTCCTCCCTTTACCTCTGGCCTTGATCATCACTTGCCCCTGGCGACAGGAGTGGTCTTCCATTGTGGCAACTGGTTCTCCCTCACCGCTGGCAACGATCTAGTTCCCCCGTCTGGTGGAACCTCTGCAGCTTGGTTGAGCTTCCAGCCTGAAGCCCCAACCCCACGCTGCTTCGTTCAAACGTGGATAGGCCTCAGACAACCTAGCAGCCAGGTGCTCCCGGCATAGGCTTCAGGCTTCTGGCCTAGCAATCCGGAGCCTTGCAACATACGTCCACCCAGACAGCTGCCAAGGTGGCACAGAACCCCGATCACCTGACTCCTCCCAAATAAGTAGGCTCTCCCAGCAGACCAAGGGACCAAAGAAAACCCCTGCCAATTGGCTGAGACAACCCTTCCACTCCTAGTCTAGATTCACTATGCCCTTGTCATTCTAATGCCACCTAGTGACAGAAGAGAGGTGCATCAAATCCAGAGTTAGAGAAGAGTCGGTGAATCCCCTATTAATCAGCCAGGCTAGTTACCACCTAGTAAGCTAAATTTGTTAGCAACCCTGCTTAAAACCAGGGTGCTACATCTGTGTTCAGGTTTAAAGGGATTAGATGGCAACCCTAATGCTAAGCAGCCAGGGAAAGTGACACTTATGACCTACCAATATTCAATATTGAGTTGGCCCAACCTGTGCAGCTATAACAGCTTCAGCTCTTCTGGGAAGGCTGTCCACAGGGTTCAGGAGTGTGTCTATAGGAATGTTTGACCATTCTTCCAGTTGCGCATTTGTGAGGTCACAGGCACTGATGTTGGACGAGAAGGCCTATCTCACAATCTCTGCTCTAATTCATCCCAAAGATGTTCTATTGGGTTGAATTATATTGTCTTTATGGACCTTGCTTTGTGCACTGGTCTGCAGTCATGTTGGAATAGGAAGGGCTCATCCCCAAACTGTTCTCACAAAGTTGGGAGCATGAATTTGTCCAAAATGCCTTGGTATGCTGACGCCTTAAAGCGGAGGTCCACCCTAAAGTGGACCTTCCGCTCATTGGAACCCTCCCCCACTCCAGCGCCACAATTGGCACCTTTCAGGGGGGAGGGGGGTGCAGATACCTGTACAGTACAGGTATCTGCACCCACTTCCGGGATAGCTCTCTGCGGAAAGGGGCGTAGATTACGCCCCTTTCCGCAAGTGCCCGCCCCTTTCCGCAAGTTCCCCTGCTGCCTGCTGGGAAACACACAGATCCCAGAGGCAGCGGGGACCATCCTTATTGTGCAGTGCGACTTGCGCATGCGCAGTAGGGAATCGGGAAATGAAGCCGAAAGGCTCCATTTCCTGATTCCCATACCCAAGATGGCGGCGGCAGCACCCGAGAGACGATCTAGAGATCAGCTTCGGGTGCCGACATCGCGGGCGCGCTGGACAGGTAAGTGTCACTATTTTAAAAGTCAGCAGCTGCAGTATTTGTAGCTGCTGGCTTTTAAAAAAAAAAAAAAAACGCGGAGTCCCGGCGGACTCCCGCTTTAAGAGTTCCCTTCACTGGAACTAAGGGGTCAAGCCTAACCCCTGAAAAACAACCCCCACACCATAATCTCCCCTCCACCAAATGATTTGGAGGGGTGGCACAATAGTTTTGGCACTATAGTGTGGGTGAGCGAGTTTGGAGTGGAGGAACTTGACCAGCCTGCACAGAGTCCTGACCTCAACCCGATAGAACACCTTTGAGATGAATTAGAGCGATGACTGCGAGCCAGGCCTTCTCGTAAAACATCAGTGCCTGACCTCACAAATGCACTTCTGGAAGAATGATCAAACATTCCCATAGACACACTCCTAAACCTTGTGGACAGCCTTCCCAGAAGAGTTGAAGCTGTTATAGCTGCAAAGGGTGGACCGACTCAATATTGAACCCTATGGACTAAAGCCTTGTACACACGGTAGGAATGTTGGATAACCGAGCGTCTGATTTTTGTCAAAAGGGCGTGTGCCAGGATCTTGTCTTGCATACTAACGGTACACAATTGTCGTGCCACAAACACGAATGTAGTGACATACTATGAGGAATTTCAGCTCTCGAGCGCCACCTTTTGGGCCCCTTCTGATAATTTCGTGTTTGGTAAGCATTGATTCCAAGCATGCGTGTTTGTACTTTCAACTTTTGTGTGAGGGATTTGTGTACTAACCATATGAAAAGCTGACGTCAAACCTTTGTCTGCCGAAAATTTACTAGCCTGTCATTCAACATTTGTTGGCCAAAAATTGGACAACAATTGTCAAAAGGAGCGTACTAACAGTAAGATTTTAGGACAACAGTCTGTCAACAATCGAACCGTGTGTACAAGGCTTAAGACTGGGATACCATTAAAGTTCATGTGCGTGTAAAGGCAGACGTCCCAATACTTTTGGTAATATAGTGTCTGTTTTAGGCACTCTCTGTAATTCTCTAAAACTCTCTAAAAAACTGAAGCTACATTCCTAAAAAGTGGTTACACAAATGTGATGGGACAAGCACGAAAATGTTTCTCCTATCAGATAATTTTGCATAAACTGTCAAGATCAGCTCTCAAAAGCTGTGCACTAACGATCAGATTATCGTACGATCGGTTTAAAAGCGTTATTTTTTTTGCACGTTTTTCTGATCGTTTGCAGGAGCCTCTTCTTGTTTTTTTGTCAACATTTCATGCAGTGTTATTACATGGAGGAGGGTACATTATAAGAAGAAAAATGAAATATGTGATTTCTAGACATTCCAGTAAGTAGTATTACGAAATCCTAATTAAGGATAATAAAATAGGTCCTGCAGCTTCTAACTCCAGGGCCCCGTCTGTGTTCTTTCTACATGTCCTGCAGCAACACCTAGTGGTATACTAGAGTTACTACATCATTTGATAAAAGATATTACGTTTCATCTAAGGAAGTTCTTGAAAAGAGGATTGTGGTCACTGCCTTCAGCCAGCTATAGACCATGAAGAATTGCCCGGGGCCCAGTTATGAGGGAGGAAATTTGACAAATCTGGAGAGGCGGCCGTCATAGGTGTGTGTACGGTCTATTGCATTAGGGTGCGCACCTCAAAGCTCCAACACATCTGCATAGCTCCCAACTGTCCCTCTGTCCCTCATTCCTCCTCATTTTGGTCTGATCTATATAGATGTATATAAAATGCACTTTTTATCTATCAAAAAGTATTTTCCAGTGCTAAACCTTTCATCCAATTTCTAAATTGCTGCATTTGTAAATTACAAATGCCAATATAAAGGAATAGTAGTGGTAAAAAAAACAAAAAAAAAAACAAACAACACTCGTGGGTTTAACCAATCTTTTTTTTTGTACAATTCTCCTTTAAGGGGGTGTGGCAAGGGGCGTGTCCTATGCCTGCATACTTTTAGTGATAGGTGTCCCTCAGTCCCATCTCGAAAAGTTGGGAGGTGTGTGTGTGTTTATATACACACACGCACCCACACACATACAGTGTATGTGTGTGTGTGTGTGTATATATACACACACACACACACACACACACACACACACAGTGTCAGTAGGGCAATGGATGGTGCAAGTTATTTTTATTTGTATTATTTTACTTTTTTTTTTTTTTAGGAGCCCCATTAGGAGGCTTTGGTGAAATATCAGGCATTTAAACAGTGGGGGGGGGGGGGGGGGATATGCACCACACAGGGTGATTAGGTTGTGCCTATGGATCCTGTTAAAATTCAGGGGTCTGGCTTGGCTTGCCATTCCTGAAAAACTTTAAAGGCTGCATTCACATGGGCGTTTAGCCAGGGTGAAAATCCCAGAGGCAAGAATCTACTGAATCCTGGGGCTGGGATTGATAGAGCCCATACACTGTATTGATGGAATGTCAGCAGCCGCAGATATTGGTGCCTGTTTGCACAACCAGCGATCGTGGGCTGTGATGGCAGACTGTCTGAGCAGGCACCGATAGCTGCGGCCACCAACAGCCTGTTATTACAGCATACAGACTTGGCAACCACTGCTGTCCGCACGCCAATGGGTTAATTCCAGCAGCAGGAATCAGATTGGGATTCACACTGTGGCTAGACACCCATGTGAATGGTGCCATAGAGAAATTCTGAACGATCGTTCTCTGGATGACCACGATTGTCTGAAAATGGAGTGTCGTTTTTAACTAGGATGGTAAGCACCCAACGTGTTGAAGAAGAAAAAAGAATAATTCAAAGTGTGTTGGGTGCTTACCATTAGGGATGAGCTGAAAAGCCACCCCCCCCCCCCCCCCCCCCCCGGGTTCGGTTCGCAGCAGAACATAGGAACAAGCAAAAAATTAGTTTGAACAGACGAAACACCATCAAATTTTATGGGACATGAACGAGAAAGATCAAAAGTGCTAATTTTAAAGGGTTATGTTCAAGTTATTGCCATAAAAAGTGTTAGGGGACCTGGGTCCTGCCCCAGGGGACATGTATCAATGCCAAAAAAAAGTTTTAAAAATGGTCGTTTTTTTCGGGAGCAGTGATTTTAATAATGCTTAAAGTGAAACAATAAAAATGAAATATTCCTTTAAATATCTTGCCTGGGGGTTGTCTATAGTATCCCTGTAAAGTGGTGCAGTTTTCCTGTGTTTAGAACAATATCACAGCAAAATTTTATTTGTAAAGGAAAAAAGGTCATTTAAAACTACTTGCGGCTGTAGTGAATTGTCGAGTCCCAGCAATATAGATGAAAATCATTGAAAAAAATTGCATGGCCCCCCAGTCCAGTCCATTACCAGGCCCTTTGCGTCTGGTATGGATATTAACCACTTCAATACAGGACATTTATACACCTTTCCTTCCCAGACCAATTTTTAGCTTTCAGTGCTCTCACACTTTGAATTACAACTTAGTTACATTACTCACTAACAACACTGTACCCAAACAAAATTTGTATCATTTTTTTTCATACAAATAGAGCTTTCTTTTGGTGCTATTTAATTACAACTGGGTTTTTTTATTTTTTGCGACATAAGTGAAAAAAGCGAAAATATTGAAAAAACAAAAACAAAAAAAAACTTTTTTCCGTTTCTATTATTGAATTTTGCAAATAAGTAATTTTTGTTCATAAATTTGGCCAACATTTATACGGCTACATCTCTTTGGTAAAAAAATAACCCAAATTAGTGTATATTATTTAGTCTCTGTGAAAGTTAGAGAGTCTACAAACTATTGAAAATTGATCACACCTGATGCACTGACAGCATATGTCATTTCCTGAGGCCCTGAAATGTCAGGAAAGTACAAATACCCCCCAAATGACCCCCTTTTGAAAAGTAGACTTTCAAAGGTATTTAGCAAGAGGCATGGTGAGTCCATTGAAGATGTAATTTTTTCCCACAATTCTTGGGAAAATTAAGATTTTTTTTTTCACAAAACTGTCATAATAATAAGTTATTTCTCACACACAAGCATATGCATACTTCCAATTACACCCCAAAATACATTCTGCTACTCCTCCTCCCGAGTATGGCGATACCACATGTGTGTGACTTTTACACAGCCTGGCCACACAGAGAGGTCCAACATGCAAGGAGCACCGTCAGGGGTTCTAGGAGCATAAAATTACACCTTTAATTTCCTAACCACCTATTACATTTGTGAAGGCCCTGGAGCCCCAGGACAGTGGAATTACACACAAAATTACCCAATTTTGGAAAGCAGACACCCCAATGTCTATTCTATGAGGCATAATGAGTCTTTTTAATGGTTAATTTTTTTTCACAAGTCTTTGAATAAAGTGGAAAGAAAATTGAAACGTATTTTTTTTTTTTTTTTACACAAAGTGGTCAGTTTATAAGATATTTCTAAAACATAGCATGTATATGGCAAAAATTACACCCCAAAACACATTCTGCTACTCATCCTGAGTATGGCGATACCACATGTGAGACTTTTACAAAGCCAGTCCACATAGAGAGGCCCAACATTGAAGTAGTGCCTTCAGGTGTTCTAGGAGCATAAATTACACATCTCATTTAATTCCTACCTATCACACTTTTGAAGGTCCTGGTGCACCAGGACAGTGGAATTAACCACAAAATCACACTCGGGTACTCCGATGGCCTGGTGACAGGTACTCGGGTACTCTGAGGGGCTACAGATAGGTACTCGGGTACTGTGATGGGTGCTGACAGGTACTCGTGTACTCAAATGAACTGTGACAGGTACTCGGGTACTGTGATGGGTGCTGACAGGTACTCGTGTACTCAGATGAACTGTGACAGGTACTCAGATATATTGACAGGTACTCGGGTACTCATATGGACTGTGACAGGTACTCGGGATCTCAAATGTGCTCTGACAGGTACTCGGGTACTTTGATGGATGGACATAGGTACTCTGATGGGTGGTGACAGGTTCTCTTTATTGGGGGGGGGGGGGGGGGGGGGCAATCAGTGTGTGTTGGTGTGTACTGTAAGCGGTAATGATATGTTAGCACAATCTCCTTCTCACACACGATTGGTGTGTGAGGAGGAGAACCCGGTAACATCTCGTTACCGCGGTTTGATTACATTCTGTGAGCGGCTGTGATTGGTCACATCCAGTCATGTGGTAAAGAGCCAATTTCATCTGCTCTTTACTGTGATCGGGGCTGGGCTGTGTCAGGGTGACAAGCCACATCCCTGATCACCGCCCTGTGCATGCCCTAGGGGCGTGCACGAGCGCCGTGCACATGGGCAATACATGTTACCAGCTGTGATTGGATACAGCCGGTCACGTGGTAAAGAGCCAATCTTTATTGGCTCTTTGACCCGATCTGGGATGGGCTGTGTCCGAGGGACACACCTCACCCACGATCGTCGCTCTGAGGCCCCCAGGGGCCTGCAGGAGCAGCAAGATACCGGGGACATCATATGACGCCCACCCAGGATGGGAGATCCCATCTGCGGGCGTCATATGACTATAGCCTGGTATTGAAGTGTTTAAGGGGAACTCTGCATCCAAATTGAAAAATAAAATGGCATGGGGTCCCTCAGGCACTATATAGCTTGCAGAAAATTGGGCCTTAGCTGTTGGTGGTACCACAACACTGTAAGCCCTCACAGTCACTCTTGTTTGGTGCAGGAATGGGCCCTGCATTGACATATTATATCAAAAATTGTAAATTACATGCCCCTGTTAAACAGGGGCAGAAAAATTGGGCCTCGGGTGGTGGTTGTGGTACCCTAAACCAAAAATATTGTTGGAAGCTACCATCAAGATTGAGCAGGAATAGGATAGTCAGCATAAGCAGTCTCCAAGGGATCCCACAGCCATAGAAAATGCAATCAGTTACATCTGCATCAGGTGCTTGATAGCTGCTGATCCAAGACTTAATCCTTTTTTTTTTATGTGAGCCTATCAGGGGAGTCTGTGGACAGGCGCACTTTATGATCTGTTACAAACCCTCCAGCAGCACAGAATGTGTGTTCATAAAGCACGCTGGATGCAGGACAGGCCAGTAGCTCAATTGCATATTGAGCAAGTTCTGGCCAGTGGTCCATCCTCAAGACCCAGTAACCCACTGGATGCTCTATTGGAAAGGTCTCCAAGTCTGCTCTTGCCCCTAGATATTCCTGCGCCATGAAATGCAGACGCTGGTGATGGTTGCTTGAACCGATCAGACCTTGGCACTGAGGACTGAAAATCCAAGTTAGACTTACCAGTAACTCCTTTTCCAGAAGTTTTTCAGGACAGTACCTGAGAGATACTGACTCCTCCCACCGAAATATAGGAAACACCTTCTTCCTCCAAATCTTTAAAGGGAGGCACCTCGCCACCACACCTCAGTTGTAGAAGAGAACCTCCGGCCCCGGCTTGAACATATAAGCACATACTGTACATTAGTCACAGCATAGTATATACAAAACAATGGGGCAGGTTATTGCTGCCCTGAAAGACTTCTGGAAAACAAGTTAACGGTAAGTCTAACTTGGATTTTCCCAAGGCTTCTTTCAGGACAGCACCTGAGAGGATAACAGAGACTTACCCCCTTAGGGCGGGATGACAGCTTGCAGGACCTTTCTGCCAAATGCCTGATCCCTGGCAGATGTGAGGTCCAACCTGTAATGTCACACGAACGTGCGGAAACTTTACCATGTTGCCACCTTGAAAATCTGTCATGTGGTGGCACCAGCTCTCTCTGCTCAGGTGGCCGCCTGAATTCTAGTCGAGTCTGCACAAATCCCCGCTGGTGGAGAGAAACCTGCATGTGAATATGCCTCTGAAATTGATCATTTCAGCCAGCTGGCTAAAGAAACTTTAGAAGCCCGACAACCTTTCCTGTTGCCCAAAGAAGAAACAAATAAATCCGTACATCTGAAATCCTTTACCTTTACTAAGTAACACAACAAAGTCCTCCTGACATCCAACATGTGAAAAAAGGTCTCCTCCCCCGCTGGGTTTACACAGAAGGTTGGAAGCACAATGTCTTGAGCACGAATATGCTTTGAAGCCATTTTAGGTAAGACATTTGGGTCTATCCTTAGAACTCTATCCGGAAATATAGATAAGTAAGGTTCCTTAATTGACAGAGCATTTAGCGCAGTGATCCTATGTGCAAAAACAATGGCAACCAGGAACACGGTCTTAAAAGTAAGATACCTGAGAGGTTCTTCTTACAAAGGCTCAAAAGGACTCCTTGTTAGGGACTGTAGAACTATTGATAAATCCCATTTACGGAAGCCCTTGAGTGGTGCTGGTCTAGATCTTGAAAGAGCTTTAAAAAAATCTGATTACCAGTGGATCCAAGGCTACAGATTTTTCTAAGAACACTGCTAGCACAGCAACCTGAACTTTCAGTGTACTGACCGCTAGTCCCTTATCTGCTCCATCCTGTAAAAACTCTAGAATGGAAACAAGGCTCGCTGGGTCTTCAGCAGATGAATTACACCATGTATTATAAACTTTCCATACTTTGGTATAAATGTCCCTTGCTACCTTTTTTTTTTTTTTACTTGATAACAGCATTGCAATCAACCGGTTGGAAAACCCCTTGCTCTTTAGGAACTGCTCCTCAGATACCAGGCTGTGAGAGCCAGACTGGCTACCTCTGGGTGATTTACCAGGCCTTGCACTAATAGATCGTGCGTGAGGGGTAGATGCCAACAAGGTTTGATTGCCATTCCCAGAACGGTTGAAAGCCAGGCCATTTTTGGCCAAAAGGGCATGATTAAGAGGGCTGGTACTGTTTCTTTTTGAATTTTCCTCAATATTAACAGAATTAACTGGAAAGGGGGGAAAGCGCAGCAAAAATGAAATTTCCATGGATACGCCAACGTGTCTGTCCCTAGTGACCCATCGTGACTGCTTAGGGAGAAGAAATGAGGAACTTGAGCACTCTCCTTTGAAGCAAATAGGTCCACCTGTGACTGCGCCCACCTTTCGGCAATCATAGCGAAAACCTCTGGATTCAAAGACCATTCCGCTTCTTGGATGGGATTCCTGCTCAGAAAATCTGCCACTTTGTCAGCAATCCACCTAAAGGGAACACTGAACAGAGACAGCAAGTGTTCTGCCCACCTTAGAATTGTTCTTCTGCCCACCAAAGAAAAGCCCAGACAAACGCTTTTGCTAGGATTTCCTGCCTCTTCCACCACCATAGTGATCTCTTCACCCGAGATGGAATTTTCACCTCTGTGTCTAGGTATTCCAAACTTTGATCCCATGACCTCAGGAAAAAGGCCTGCAGGTACCTGAAATGCAGTCTCTCCCACGGAACAGCCGGCATTGACGAAGTTAGTACTCCCAAAGCCGACATAACCCATCTTATCGTTAGCTGCTGGTTGGACAGTAGTACTGAAACAGTAGATAATGAATCACACCCTCCATCCTTACCGGCAACCTGAAATATTTCTGGGACTGGGTGAAATTGGGATATGCAGATATGCAATCTATTGACACCATGAAGCTACACGGAGTCAGAAGATTTCTGACTGAAAAGATTGAGTCCATCTTGAACCTTCTGTATTTGATGGATCTAGTCAGAGGCTTTAGATTGATAATCAATTGAAATTTTCCTGTTGGTTTTTTTACCAGGAAGATGTGGGAATAGAACCCCTCCTGCATTCTTTTGATGCCACTTGGATCACCATTCCCTGCTGTATCAGTTCCTCTAAAGAGGACTTCATGGCCAGGGCTTTTACTGGAACTGTTGGTGTATTTGTCACCGAAAACCTTTTTGGGGGGCATTCGGTAAATTCCACTGTGTAACCCTGCAAGAGAGTGGTCAGAATAAACTGATTTCTTGTTACCCCTGACCACTGCGGAAGGAAATCTTGTAGCCTTCCGCCGGGTCGAGTCATTGGGGTTTTTCGGCTTGTGTAGGATGACGGAAAAGAATTCCGCCCTTACCTTTTGCGAGGACCAGATTTTCTTCTGCCTTGAAGCTTGCTGTCCTGAGCTTTCTAAAGTTGAAAGAGACACTTTGGGGCCTGCTTTTTCTTTGACTGGGAAGGACATTTTCTTATCGGCAGTCCTGTCTAGAATATTATCTAGATCAGGGCCAAAAAGAAGGTCACCTAAAAGGGAATCCCACAAAGTTTGCTTTTTGACTCTGTGTCACTTGGCCAGGTCTTTAGCCATAAAGCTCTTCCTCGCAGAATTTGTCAAGGCTGTTGATCTAGCTGACATTTTAATTGCTTCAGCCAAAGCATCTGCTATATATGCAACTGCAGAGGATAGGATAGAAAAATAATATAAAATCTTGTTTGGGAGAATCTGTCACTATATGGGACTTTAGTTGGTAAATCCAGTATTTCAGATTCCTGGCTACACATGTTGTAGCCATTGCTGGCTTTAAATTGCTCATGACTGATTGCCAAGATCTCTTGAGCAAAAGATCCATACGTTTATCCATTGGATCCTTTAGAACCCCCATATCTTCAAAAGCCAGATGGGTGGATCTCGAGACCTTGGAAAAAGCAGAATCCAACCTGGGTACTTTGTTCCAAACTGCAGAGGGGTCCTCCTCAAAACAAAGTCTCTTGTGGGCTTTGGAGAAAAAAGGTTTTCTCTCTTGATCCTGACATTCATTTTTAATGGTGTCAGAAATGACCGAATGAACTGGGAAAGTCCAAACCTTAGGTTAGTTTAACCCTGCATACATAATGTCATGAAGAGATGATTCCATCTTTACTTCACTTAAGGCAAGTGTAACGAATAGCTTGAAGAAGCCCGTCCACCTCTTCCAGGGATAACTTAAATTTGGAGGGGGCTACCTCAGCTTCCTCTTCTGAAGTCTTTTTCAGAGGGTGCTGGGGACTGCTCTTCCCTGTTTAAAGGGCCTTCAGTTAGAGTTCCCAACACCGGGATAGAAAGATACCCTGGGAAGACTCTGAAGTAGATGGCTGGCTAACAGCCAGATTAACTAATGAGTCACGAAAGGCCTGAATCGTGGCATATAATTCCTTCCTTACAGAGGCAACCAGGTCATCACAAACAGAAGCCGATTTCTCCTTAACTAAAGAAGTGATGCAAGTACTGCATAGTGCTTTCTTCCAATTTTCTCCCATCTTGGCCCTGCAAGGAGGACATCTCTTTTTGCCTGGGTCCGAGCTTTGGGCCTATGAGAGGAGACAAAAAAGGGAATAAAAAAAACCAGGGCACCCTTATGCCATGTACGACAGGGACTTTCCGGCGGAAAGGGTCAGACTGAATCATTTCATCAGATATTCCGATCGTGTACGGGCTTCATTGGACCTAGAAATAGAACATGTTTTAAATCTTTCCGACTGAATCAATTCCTATTGGGAAAACCATGTACATGGCATCAGGGAGACCCGGTCTTTGCTTTAAAGGATCACCCACACAGCTTGCACAGATAGGAAGAAACCAGTCAGCCCAGTGCCCAGACAGGCCCTTTGCCACTAGGGGGGGGGGGGGGGGGAAGGAAAAAAAAAAAGACGCAAAAACCCCAGGTAAAGGAAAAAAGGCTTAAACCTCTGCCTCCTACCTGAGCCTTGCTGATGCCTGTCCCTACTGTTGCAGACGCCGACTCCTCCATTGCGGGTGTGCAGCGCTCCACTTGTGACTTTACACGCCGCTTCCCCGGGCCGGAAAAAGGCACCAGCACCTGTCCTGCCTCCTCCCCTTGGCATCCTCACCGGACATGACGTTTTTGCCAACCCGGTGACCTGCTTTGTCACTTCCGGTGCGACTTTTCGGAAAGAACATGGTGGCGGCACATGTATGCTGCCGCCTCCAGGATCGTGCAGGCCACTGGATCATCAGCTCTCCCCGAGCACTAAGGGGAGAAGAGGAGACGGAGACGCTACTGCTACCACTGCCTTGGTAGGACAGAGGGTCTCTAGGAGGAAAAAATAAATGGAGAGGAGCCCTGTCTCTCAGGAGCACCCAAGAGATACTGATTCTTATTTTAAAAGATGTTCCCTCCAGGCCAGAGGAAACAGAAAAACTGAGGTGTGGTGGGAAGGTGCCTCCCTTTAAAGATCTGGAGGAAAAAGGGTGTTTCCTATGCTTCGGTGGGAGGAGACACTATCTCAGGTGCTGTCCTGAAAGATGCCTTAGGAAAAATTGTTTAAAAGCATCGGTCAGCCAGCCACCTTCTCCACCGCTTTTCCTCTGACTGAACGGAGCCTCAGCAACACGTTCAGCACCAGGAAATTGTAACCTCCCAGGGTCTGGAAATGCATTTCACAAACCTTTCTTAAAGGCCTCCTGAAGATGTTTCAGCCTTAGGGAGAATCAGGGAGGCCATGCAATGTAAGTTTGCAGAGGCATTCGATTCTGAGTCCTCTGGGTCACTAAGGATCACATGATCTATAACTAACTCCTCCCAGTCACATATAACTCCTTGGATTTCTGGGGACTGAAAACCATCACTTGAAGACTGCTGAGTGTTATCCTCCTCCTCCGCCTATGTGATTGGAGGGCCCGCAGGAATGCTAGCTGGATAAAGGGGGCCTTGAGAGGTAAGGAAATCATCCTCTTCCTCCCGCTGTTCTGCCTCCAGTGCCCTGTCCATTATTCCACAAAGCGTGTGCTCCAACAAGAAGACTAGAGGGACAGTGTCACTGATGCATCCATTGTCGCTGCTCACCATCCTTGTGGCCTCCTCAAATGGTGACAGGGCAGTGCATGCATCCTTGACCAGTATCCACTGGTGTGGCGAAAGGAAGCACAGGTACTTACTTATTCATGTCTCTCTGCTGGGTGTGCAGCTGCTGCAGCATTGCCAATGTTGCGTTCCACCTGGTGGGCATGTCACAAATGAGGCAGTTGGTGGGCAGGTTGCATTCCCTTTGAATGTCAGCCAGCCGAGCACTGGCATTGTAAGACTGGCAGAAATGACCACAGACTTTTCTGGCTTGTCTCAGGAGATCCTGTAAGCCTGGATACTTGCTCAAGAACCGCTGCACCACCAAATTCAAGACGTATGCCAAACATGAAATATGGGTCAAGTGTCCCTGACGGAGGATGGAGAGAAGGTTGGTGCCATTGTCACATACAACTATTCCTGGCTGAAGCTGGTGTGGCGTCAACCAACCCTGAGCCTGCCCCTGCAGAGGTGACAGAAGCTCTGCCTCCTGCGACTCCTGTCCCCTAAGCAGGCTGTGACAGACCTAGCCGGGACAAAGGCTTTTGGAGGGGACTGAACACAAGCCTCTTGCCCACCGATTATGGGCCCTGGCATTTGGGGGAACAGTGCTCTTTGTGAGCTGTATGCCTGGGAACCTCTGAGGTGGTGTTACTTGGATTCAGGTCCATGTCCCCCCCAAGAAACACAGACTCTGGATATGTATATGCCATATTTTCATTAGTGACTGAATCATACTGTTGGGACACAAACTGTTAGATGCTAATATCATCAACTCCAGACACCTGTCTGTTGTGTAAATGAGTCTAGTCTGGCTTGTAAGAGTATTCCACACATTGTTGTTGTGCTAATTAACCCTGTGTTGAAGTTTATGGTAATGTGTATTGGATAGTCAGTCAGTGAGCTAGGAGACAAAGTCTTACCCCGAATAGTCTTATCTCTCAGACAACTAGTCTGGTCAATGATTAGATAATTGGCTCATGCTAATTAGTTTAGGTTTTAGCCATCCTGCTGTATATATTTGTGTGAGATCTCAAATAAAAGACTATTCCTGATGTACTCCAAGACTGGTGTTGTCTAGTTCTTGGGGGTTCCTATAGCCAGATCCATTGGACTTGTGTTCCAGGAGTTAGGAAGCGGTATACTGATGGAAACACTCAAGCAGAGTGTGAGGGACCTTCTGTCACACAGACCAACTCAAGCAACGCATGGCATCTTTTTGCTTGACTGCTTGCATAGCCCCTTGAACGCTTACTAGCACCGCTGGTTCAGAGGACAAATCTGCAGAAGAAGCCATAGAGCGAGACGATAAAGACGAGAAAGGGGTGGAGGAGAGAGCTGTGACAGAATCACCACTAGCATGTTGGAGGCATGGTGGCGGAACAAGCTCCAACAATACTGAACCCTGTTCTGCATCCTTCCCAGCTGCCAGCAGTTACCCAGTGCACCGTGAAGGAAAGGGAACGTCCCTGCCCATTCCTGCTGGACCATGAGTCAACGGTAATATGCACCTTACTGCTGACCACCCTGTCCAACGAGTAGGGTTGCAACCTTTTCTTCAAGGCAAGCCCAAAAACTTTAGCGGCAGCATTTTTTTTGGGGGGGGGTATACGCTATGAGATTGTAAAAGTCCTGGGACACTTTTCGTGGCCTAAAAGAGTAGTAATGTGGAGCATAGCTCACCGGAGCAAACAGTGCATGTGGCTCAATTGTGAGCCTTCTGCATGGAATGCAGGGGCCAGATATGTCCTGGGGAGAGGGCTAGTACTAGCAGGGGGGTGGGGAAGAGTTAGATATGTGCATGGGGGCAGTGGTGGCTGGTGCTCAAAGTTTTTTGGGGGAGGGTGCAAACAAACTGAAAAAATTCTGGAAAAAAAAAAAAAAAACATCAATTGCAGTCTCACTGTGCCCCATAAAATGCAGCCTGTGCCAAGCATACAGCCTCTGTGCCCATATGTGCTGGAGGTGCTTGGGGGGCAGATATGTGCTAAGGGGTGCTTTGTGAAAGAGGGACAGTGCAAGGGGGAGGGGTAAGGGGGTAGGATATGTGCTGGAGGGGTGCTTTGCAAGGTACAGAGATCGTGCAAGGAGAGGTTGCCAGATTTTAAATCCAATCCTCACTTCTAGCATATCTTCCCCCTGCCAAAGCCCCCCCCCCCCCCCCCCCCCCCAGCACATATCCTCCTAGCCCCTCCATCACTCCACATATTTTCTACCTTGTTGTTCTTCCCTCCCTCTACAGGAGCATAAAAAAAAAAAAAACTTTCTACAGACCTGATATCAGCACATCCCTGCTCCCCCCTCCTCCTCGTGTATGTAGAGAAGGGAGGAGGGGAGAAGCTTTGACACACTGACACTCTGCTCTGCTGAACCAAGCTGCTGTCAGGGAGAGGGGAGACATGTCACTCTCGGTGCAGTCCATATGAATGATGTGTCCGGGTCTGGGGCAGAAGTAAACCCGAACACATCATTCAAAAACCAGACTGTCCGGGAGAAAACAGATGGCAACCCTACCAACGAAGCCAAAACATTGCCTTCCACATGCAGGAATAGCGTTTTGGAACCTGTCACTGAGGTACAGCACATTCCACAAATTCATAAAAGGGGGCAGAGTCTACCAGCTAAAAAGGCAGCAGTTGCAGTGCTAGTAATCTGGTCAAGCTAGCATTCAGACACTGAGCATGTGGATGGCTGGAACCGAATTTCTTTTTACGGTTCAGCAACTGGGGTAGGGAAATTTGCCTGCTAAAATCAGATGGTGGTGTACTGCTAGCAGATTGGCTGCAAGTACTTGGGACACCTATTACTATACCTTCATTCCTCTCAGTGTAAGTTTTTGAGAGGACTGGAGATATAGTGGGTTGGATATCCCAGATGAGAAGCAAGGAGAAGTCCGCCTTTTTCTTTGATGTGGGTCTTTCAAGTGCTGTTGCCAATGGACTGCATGGCAGGTCGTCATATGTCTGGTCAAGCGTGTGGTGCCCAAGCGGCTGCTGTTCTGGCCACTCTTGGTCCACTTCAGACATAGGTTGCAAACAGCAATGGTGTGATCTGCTGCACGCGTGTCAAAAATGGCCCACACCAAAGAACCTTTAAAAGTCAGCAGCGCCCTGCACCTGCGGTGTGATGTAATAGGGTGGCTGCCCTTAAAGGACATCCTGCCTCATTGGAGTTGTGCCTCCTCCTCCTCCTCCTCTCAGGCATTCAAGTAGAGTCAGCGACTTCATCATTCCCTCCCTCATCACTGGAGCAAACTTTGCAGTATGCTGCAGCTGGGGAAACATGACTGCCAGTTTCATGTCTTTCTTGGGCACCCCCTCTCTCTAGGCTCATGTTACTCCCTTCCTCAACCTGGGAACCAACATCGGCGCCTTCAAATCGCTGTGCATCCTCCAGCAGCATGTACCCCACTCCCCTCTGAATCCTAGGACTCATAGCAGCTGTAGAGGTGGCTACGGCTCTTGTTGTTTCACCGATTACAAGGTTAACCAAACCTCATTTTCACTTCTGCATGGACTTTCCAAATGTAAAACCAAGAAATCACAGCTTATATACTTGCGGCTCTTTTGCTTTTGATATGAAATCATCTGATTTACTTACTTTCTTTGCATCTACCACCTGGTTCGAGGAAGGCACTAGCCCCGGCTGCACAGATGCTCCCTGGGAAGGCAACATCACTAGAGCCTTCAGGGAGATCCTGTATTATTGCTACAAGATCTGTGTACCAACATCATGGGCTTCATCTCGAACATGCATGAGACAGCATTAGAGTTTCTCCTGGAGATCTCGCAGGAAGGATTTTTTTTTTTTAATTAAAACTTTGACAGGAATGTTGCACAGCGTATGCACGTATGCATGAGATGAGGCACATGTTATGCGCTCCATCTTGCACATGCCCAAGCATCTTGAATATTTAGGGCAGTATGCACGCAGGCAGTGCCAGGATAAGGTTATCCAATGTCCAGGGTGAAGATGGCGAATTACATGCCCCCCCCCAATTCTAGCCGATGAGTCCCCCGTCAGGGTGCCCCCACGTTCTCTTGTACTGGGAGACTGCTACTCACAGCATGTCCTTCCATAAGACAAGTGACAAGTCATAACGGGGAGAGGGGGAGGAGGACACAGCAGTGCACTGCAGAGACTGAGGACAGTTCTGTCTCAGCTCAAGCCCTTTTCTGCACCATGCAGGCTGGGGAGGAAGGAGAAAGCGGAATCCTCCCTTCAGCAGCAGCAGCAGCCATTGGCCGCTGCTCTGACATGAGTAAAAACTGCAGTCGCTCCTGTCAGTAAGGAGTGGGACGAGCATCCAAATCTGCAGCGCTCCCCTTCAATACAGTGACCGGGGCAGGTGCCCACTTGGCTACCACCATAGGCATTGCTCATTCCCGGCATTGGTCCACGGGTGGATACTGCCCTAAAGGTTTATATATCTAAATGCACTATCCAGCCCCATCAGCTGTCAGACTCTCCTAGAGCTTGGACACGCTGCCAGCAGCAAGGCTGCACTGGTAACCTGTGCCCTTCGCCTGCAGCTAAACTCCAGAGTATCATGCACCAGGTCTAAATGCCCAGTATGCATGGGGGTCTTAATATGCCACATTTGCCCCATGCAGCAAAGGATCACAAAGAAAATGCATGTAACACAAAGATGATTACCAAAAAAGACCACATTCATACACCAGATTTTATTGTTAATCCTCACATCCTAATATTTGTAGCAAAAAAAAAAAAAAAAAGATAAAAAATAAAGCGTTTTAAAACCTGTGGAGCTCTTTAAAACAACACAGAAAGATAATTTTACATCCAAAAAGACAAAATATATTACGAATCAAGGCAAAAAAAAAATATTTAAAAGATTGGGAGGGGACAGATATGCGTCACCTGTTTGTGCGAATAGGAGGACATGACAGTGTCCCACCCTGGAAAATTCACATATTAGAAGCAAAATTAGCCGCTTCCCCAGAGGAGCCAGTGACAGCAGATCTAGGATTGCCCTGCTGCAAGGCTTAACAAGAGATGTTGGCAGTTCGAAGACTCCCTGAGACTGCGCAATCCCCCGCGCTCCTCCTTTATCAGCAGGAACTGAAGCATCGCACCTTCGCCTCCCTCAGTCGGGTTTAAAAAATAAAAAAAATTGATAAAAGAATAAAATTAAAAACTCCAGTAAAATCACAATGTCACGAGTTATCTCATTAACTGGCCTTGAGATCCATCCCCCGAGGATTTGATCTTACACCTCTGCATCTCCTGTTTATTCACAGCGTTTATGTCCTACATAAAATAAAAAAAATAAAAAACTGGCGGGGCAGGGGGAAAGTGCAGGGTGGCAGTGCAGCATACGGTGTGCCATGAGTGTACCGATCCGCCTGGGGAGATATATACAAAATTGACAAAAAATAACTAAAAAACGCATGATCAACACACTAAAAACTGTGTGCAGGTTGTGTGTGCAGGTCACTCATGCACACAGCGATGACAGTTACACGTGTGCGTATATGCATGATTGGGTATGTATTCTGCAACACATTGGGTGTTCACCTTAATCACCTCTTATTTACAATGTCTACCCCACCCCGAACCTACAGGTATATTTCCTATAGGTCCTATCATATGTACAACTCCCCCCATACTGCATAAGCTTGCTGTTTCCAATGTATATATTAGAGACTTTCAAGTATATGGCGGTGTACACATATGACATCACAATACAGAGTACACCAACATGTACAACAACCTCCATCACAGTGCCCGTGCAGCAATGTGTACACTCTACTGTCCCCACCATTGTGTTGTGCGAGTCCCTATGTACATACACACACTTCCTGCTCCTTCAATACACTGTGTGTGTGTGTGTAATTGTGTAAGGTCTCCGCTTAAAAAAAAAAGAAAAAATAAGAGGAAGGAGGGAATGAAATCCATTTGTGGAAAAGGGGGCGGAGTCTCCAGTGGCAATGGGGCCCAGCCTCTGAAAGCAAGGCTAGCAGTATGCTTCATCATCTTCCTTGTCATCTTTCAACCCCTTGAGTCTTAGGCGAGCGAAATCTTCAAAGACAATGTCGTCATCCTGAGGGTAACTGAACAGAGAAATAAAAAAAAAAAAAAAAGATATATTTAGAAAAAGCCAACAGGTACTTTGCTTTACCTCCATAACCTGTTAAGCCGTTACCTGTTCAAGCACAATGCAAACATCTAAATGGGACCTTATTCATTCATATGCTTTCCACTGCACTCAGCAAAGCTGCCAAGCACATGTATACACATCCCTATAGATGGAACCCTATAAGCAGCTGGGAAGGTGGTGTGCTAGGACTGATATAGGCAGGAACACGAGCAGCCTTTTACATAGCTGCAAGAGTAAGGCCCCTTTCACGCTCGCAAATCGTTCAGGTCCGCCTGCCAGCTTTTTTAGATGGGCCGGAACGGACGCTCCATACAGGTCTTTGTTGTCGAGGGATGTCAGCGGTGACATGTCCGCTGACATCCAACCCTCTCCGATCCGCTAAAGTGTGACAGATGGAAACCCTATTTTTCCATCCGTCTGGGGGATCAGATGAAAACAGACTCTACGGCCCGTCTTCATCTGATCCCCCATAGAGGAGAGCGGCGCTCTGACAGGTCTGTCCCTGCACAGAGTGCCGAGACAGACCTGTCATCTGCCTGCTCAACGGGGATCGACGGAGTGATCCCGTGCTCAGGAAAGCGGAGCCCGTACATGGACACGTCCGTGTGAAAGGGCCCTTACTCATGCTTAAAGAGGAGTTCCAGCCTAGGGGGGAGGCCAGCAGCTAAAAATACTGTAGCTGCTGACTATTAATATAAGAAGACTTACCTATCCCACAATGTTGGCACCCCAAGCTGATCCATCCATCGGCTCCGAGTGCAGGCGCCAGCATCTTCACCAAAACCCCTTTCACACTGGGGCGCTTTTCAGGCATTTTTGCGCTAAAAATAGCGCCTGTAAAGCGCCTCTCAATCCACCCCAGTGTGAAAGCCAGAGTGCTTTCACACTGGGGCAGTGCGCTTGCAGGACAGGTAAAAAGCAGAATGTTTTGGGGCAGTGCGGGAGTGGTGTATATAGCGCTTTCCCACTGCCCCTGCCAATTGAAATTAATGGGCAGCACTGCCGAAGCACCTGCAAAGCGCTTCGGCACTTTTAACCCTTTATTCGGCCGCTAGTGGGGTGTTATAAGTGCAGAACAGCGCTGCTATTACAGAGGTAAAGAGGCGCTAAAACTAAAACTAGCAGCGCTTAACTGCTAACGTCCCACATGAAAGTAGCGTAAGGGTAACAAAGTGAAGCCTTGCAGCTTCACAGCCTGTTTCCTACTACGCATGCAGGAATCATGCTGAGGAGGAACCAGAAATTACATAGATCACCACACGATTGTGGTGATCTTATCCTGAAGTGAGAGAGGGTACATGGTTTTAACTGGCATCCAATCCCCCCCGCAAGTTGCCAAATGTGGCAGCGGAGGGAGGTTTGGGGAAGCAAACAAACAGAGCATCACCTTTTTGGGTGGCGCTCCACTTTAAGCTGGCCATACAGGGATCGAAGTTTGTCCCGTTCAGCAGGGACCATGTACTAACACTATGGTTGTATAGAAGTCAATCGATTGATTTCTGTACAACCCCCCTGTCAGATTTTGCATGCTCGATCAAAGCTGCAGGCTATAGACTTCAGAGCTGACTGGTGTATTCCGACAGCGTGGAAGTCTCCCCGAGTAAAATAGCTCAGCAGGACTGCTGCTGGCTGAAAGAAAAAAACCGACTAATGTAAAGAATGTGCTGCTGGGGCCAGAGGCGTTGAGAAAAATTGATCCAATGCTGCATCTGTCCCCCGCCACCTCTACACCGAGAGCTGAGCAATCAAAGACAGCAGATCACTCTGCTCTTGGTCTTCAGTGAGCAGAGAGTCGGGGATGGTCAGTCACTGCTTTCTGTTCTGCCCCACCAGAGATCACTGGAGCGCCACACTGTGGAGAGGGCTTAGTGTGTGCGGCTGGCTCAGCTGCCGGTCAGGCATGTGAGTGGATCCTGACATTCAAGTTTGGATCTCGCCAGAGCCTAGACTGGCTGTGACTGTGTGACGTCAGCTGGCAGTGCACTACTGTCACCCACAAGAATAGTAGGGCAAAAGAGGTTTGGCTGTACCTTTAGGCTTAAATTACTAACGGTTTGAGGTTGATTTTGACTTTTTTTATTTCAGAAACTATAGTTCTATACTGTATTTTACTAACACTTTTTATGGGGTGCTGCCATGACACTCAATTTGCCAAACATGCTTGGCACTCTACTAAGAAAGCTTCGCCTTGTTTGCACAATTTGGGTCTTTAGCCCTACTCTAAGAAGCTATAGGTTTCCACACCCTGTACTGACAATGGTCAAAAAGCCTGTATGGAGTTTGGAATAAATGGCTGTATAGTATTAGAATATAATTGTACTATAAACTAGCAGCTCTGGCTGATCTGCATTGTTGAGACACGAAAGACGTCTTTTGTTTTTTTGTTTTCCATGTGTTTTTTTTTATTTTTATGTATTGAGTGGTTTATCTAGGTCTTCTTTTTATGTATTGAGTGTTTTTTCTCTCTCTTTTTGTACAACCTTTATTTGAAAATCAATAAAAACATATCTTTAAAAAAAAAAACAAACACAGACACACACGCGCGAACGCACACACACACACTGATGGGGCATAAAGTAATGATTTGCAAGGCTCCGTCCACTGTCCCGAAATGAGGACTAACCCCCTTTTTTGAGTGTATGTGATAGAATGAGATATGAATTTTTACTGAGCTACACACCGATTGGGTTGGAGGACTTATTATTCCTTTAGCTCCTCCCGGTTATCTGTTATAATGCCCCTTTAGTCATCTCTGGTCAAAGCTCGGCAATTTTTGGTACAAAGTTAAGCCAATCTATGGTCTGGACGCCCCACTGAAATCTTTCCAGCCTGTAAAACCCCGTGACACCACTGAGAACATGAACCAATAAAGTGTGAACTTACTTTGTTTCGAATTGTATGAGATTTGTGTCAACAGGCACATCTGTCTGAGGGAACTCTGAAAGTAAAAAGAGATTGAGCACATTAGAATGAAATATGGTGTGTTCTTACAAACTTAAAGACCCCTTTCCCAGTGGGGGGGTGCGGGCATCAGTTGTGAAGTGCTGCTAGTTTTAGCGGCAATTTACCGCTGTTATAGCGGTGCTATTCGGCCGCTAGCAGGGCACTTTTAACCTCTGCTAGCGGCCGGAAGGGTTAATACTGCCTGTGTGGCAGTGCTGCCAAAGCACTTGGCAGGCACTTTGGCAGCGCTGCCAATTCATCTCAATGGGCAGGACGTTTTTTGGGAGTGGTATATACACAGCGCTTACACGCCGCCCCAAAAGACACTACTTGCAGGACTTTCTTTTTCCATCCTGCAAGCGCACCGCCCCCAGTGTGAAAGCACTCAGGCTTTGTCAGGACCCTGCATTTACTATATCTGGTCCCCCAAAGAACGCAGAGCATGGAAATGCAATTATTTTAGTAAATATAAAGCGCTTTTCTCGTCAGCAGTATATAGCAGTTTTGTGACTTCTATCAGTGTCTGGTTAAAGCTTGTAGGAGGAGTTTTCATTCTCCTCCGACTGTCCTATGAGGCTGCAAGACCCCTGACCCTCTGTCTGGACAATGCTGATTGGCCCTGTGCTGATCACATGCATCCTCCCCAAAAAAACAATACACACCAAGTTGTGCATGTGCAGAGCACCTCCAAGGCTCTGTTCCATCAGCAGATGGATTGCAAAGTCGCTGCTTACATTAAAAACGTTAAAATTGTACTTATCTGTGTGTAGTTGTGTGTCAAACATGCTCCTTGCATCACTTCCGTCTCTCAGACTTTCGGGGAGTGGACTGAAGTCTGATAGACCAGAAGTCATGCAAGGAGCGCGTTTGATATGCAACTACACACAGATAAGTGCAATTTTAACGTTTTTAATGTAAGAGGCGACTTGGCATTTTCAATAAACTGTATTATCTTTACATATTACACTATGGGAGGCCGGTTTTCTTTTATTCCCTTTAATGGTAAACATTAAATGTCCATAACGGAACCACGAGATTTGGAGGCCAATCAAGCTGTCAACAGTGAGAAAGCTCACTCAGCAGATCATGAACCACGTCCATAACCATCCACTGATTGGATACATGGACGGCATACACGTGATCCCACCCCAGGATATCGTTCTAATGCACCATACACACAAGCTTTTTTTTCCGTCGGAAAAATCTTGGATACACACGGTCACACAAAAGTTCTCTGAAATTTCAACCGTCAAGAACGCCGTGACATAGAACACTACGATCAGCCAAGAAAATGAAGTTCAATGCTTCCAAGTATGCATCAAATTGTTTCCGAGCATGTGTAGGAATTGTGCGCGTCAGGATTTGTACAGACCATCGCATTTTCGGATAGGAACTTTTCCAGACCAAAAAATTGCGAAAATGCTTTCAATCTTTTGCTGGCTGGAATTCCACCAGAAAAAGACTGATGGCGCATACACAGTCGCATTTTCTGACAAAAATCTCTCATCTGAGTTGTGCTGGCGGAGTTTCCGATCGGGTGTACGCGGCATTAGGTATATTTTTCTCCATTTGGAGGCAAGGGCTCTGGGAGCATTACGCGACTATCTAGTCACGAAGATTAACATCAATTTCAGTGTAAGTGTTTATCTAGAAGATTCACCAAGATTATGGACACTTATAATTATTATCACTTTGATTTGATCATTGTGATTTGGACTGTTTTGATGTACACATTTTTATTTTGGATTTCAGCAATTGTGTTCACCTTTACACAGTATTTTGGAGCATTTCATTTATATTTTGAATTTAACTTTATATTAATGTGTTAGAAGTCTGCACGGATCACTCTCATCATTATTAATTCTAACTGATAACAGTGCAGATATTCGTTATCAGATCAGGCATTACGATTTCTGGCAGGATCAACAGGAAGTTAATGGTTTGTATACACTTCACTCCAGGAACTCAACTACTTGGTAAAATGTGCAGTAAAATGTGAATTAAAGTGTTGGTAAAGCATTTTTTATTAAAAAAATAAACATGTTATACTTACCTACTCGGTACAATAGCATTGCACATTATGGCCTCGAGCCTCCTCTCCTGGGGTCCTGATCCAGCGCTCTAACCTCTTCCTTTTCTCAGAGTGTCCCCACAACAAGTCTTCAGGGTGGATTTCTATTAAAGGCACGTAGAAGGCCTGACCGTACTATTAGGCAGGGGTGTGTGGATCATAAGACTGGCTGCACAGAATTTTACAAAAAAACTCTTTTGGCAGGCAAAAAAATATCTGAAATTTCAACTGTGTTTTAACTTTAGTACTTGAGAAAGTTTCCTTGTGCCAAATAACCAGGTATAATCCTGTCTACAGAGACAGGGTTTATTATTTGTGATTTATGGCAGCCCTTAATGGACAATGAAGTTTCTGAACATAATTTCATGAACATGGGCAATACATAGGCAATCTGTGCCATCATGTCTTGAGAGCTCAATAAAAAGGAGACAATCACTCCGTTTGCCAAATTCAGGGCAAAGTTACTGTATCTAAAGAGGCTACCACCCCTTCCACCCTCAGCCCACCGCCACTCCTTCCTGAGTGGAAGCTGGCATCAAAAAGCCCAATAATATTGTATCCTAGAGGATGTATGTATGCATTTATGCATGTATATATATATATATATATATATATATATATATATATATATATATAAAAATCTATCTCCATCTATATATCATTTTTAAGATCGTCAATCGCATTCCCCGAACCCACTCACCGGATATAGGCCTTGGCAATGGCTCCGGGGGTTTTGGATGCATTAGGACAAAAGGCAACTCCACCGCGACATCCCTGGAGAGGGAGAAATTTTAAATCTGTAAAGGCACGGCCTATACCAACACACTACTCCACCTGTTTATCATGAGCAGTACTCACCCTCCACGGGACACCACCAGTTTAACTTTTACTCTGTAGGAGACGAGAATTCCCAGCACTTCTTTACTGGATCCCTCCTTCACACTATAAACACAGGAGCATAAACAGAGTTATACCATATGCCATGTATCAAAAAGTGCATCTCAGTGTAAATAATGCAACACATACATGGTGCTTGATGCTAGATTGGTGTCCTCGTGCTTCAGCTTTCCATCCAAGGCCAGTCCCCGCTTCTCCCGGTTATTAGACAGAAGTGGAGTCAGAGTGTAAACTTTACAGAATGTAGAGCTGGCGGCCACCTGGTCACTGGAGGAATAAAAAAAAAATAAAAAAAAAAAAAACACCACATTTAGGGGAGTGCAAGAGGAAGGGAGAAATGGGGGAGAAATGAAAAAAAAAAAAAAAAAAAAAAAAAAAAAAGCATATTAAGTGAAGGCAAGAAGAAGAAAAGGGGGACAAACTAAATGTGTAGAGTACATGAGAAATTGTGAATCCTACATGGATTCACCCTTTTTATTATTCTTTAATCTGCCTCCCATTATCTTTATATTCTATACTTTACCACTGATAATGTTTTAGGGGAGAAAAGAAAGAAAGAAAGGAAAGAAATGAAAGAAAGGAAAGAAAGGGAAAAGAAAACACGAAAAAGAAAAAAGGGAAAAGAAAATTACAAGAATAGCAAAGTCATAAAATAAATTTAAATGAAGTGCAGAAGATGAACTGGGAGCACTAATAAGGGAAGGAATAGAAATTGCAGAAAGACTGCAAACAATATAGAGTTCTGAAGAAGTCCACTGATTGGCAGACGAAACGCATCAACCTGCGATATTATCACGCCCTTATATGGAACCCATGTATTGTTGTGCCGATTATTGTAATTTAAACTAGCCAGCTGACTCTTCTTGTACTGTGAGACCATCTTGGCACCTGCGTTTGAGGGAATCGGTGAAACAAACAGCAGCAATAACTGGACACTTTACTGCCATCTACTACAAGGATGGCTTCTGGATGAACGAGGACAAACCGAGCTCATACAGGAAGGTGAAGCAGTGAGAAGAACAAAGACACTAGCGGTAGATTTCTTTTCCGCAGCTTTGTTTCTGTGCCATATCTCCTCTCCTACTTTTGAATGCCTACACTTTGTACGATTCATACAATGTCAGTTTGTGATCTCCAACATCTCACTGCTGATGATTGATCTCTGCCAACTTACTGACAAACGTCTATATATTGAGACATAAGAAACTGAATGGTATGCTGAGCTGCGGAAAAAAAGTTTGTAAAGATTGAATAGCTATGTTGCTTTATGACTGCAATCAATGGGGTTGATTTACTAAAACTGGAGAGTGAAAACCTTGGTGCAGCTGTGCATGGTAGCCAATCAGCTTCTAACTTCAGCTTGTTCAATTAAGCTTTGGCAATAAAACCTGGAAGCCGATTGGTTTCTATGCAGAGCTGCACCAGATTTTGCACTCTTCAGTTTTAGTAATTCAACCCCATTGTGTATATATAAACTGATTGCTTGACCCCCATCTCTGACCTTCCTGGCTACATTTTTGCTTCACTTAACCATTGCTTGCTACTCATTAAGGCCCCTTTCACACTGGGGCGGTTTCCAGGCACTAGAGCGCTAAAAATTGCGCCTGAAAAAAATACGGCCACTTTCACTCCAGTAAAGTGTCATCCTTCACCCTAGACTGTGTGCTACTTACTATTCCTTATACAGTGGGTATAGAAAAGAATTGCCCCCCTTTAAAATAATCACATTTTGTTGCTTTGCAGCCTGAAAAGATGACAGGCAGGTTTTATTTTATCCAGATGTATTTACTCAATGCGACTTAAAACAACCAAGCGAAAGATAGAACACCAACATGTCAGAAAAATAAATAAATCAAAAAACAGAATCATTGAGTTGGAAAAAGGATCACCCCTTTGAATCACCAGTTACAAACCCAAGATGTATGTGAGGGGGTTATGATCAGAGTGGAGGGATCTGAGGGTGTGATCAGAGGCGGGAGCGGGTATCCGAGGTTGTGTGATTAGGTTGGCGGTATGTGGGTGAATGGGGATGGGGGTATGTATTCAGGATGGGGAGTGTCATCAGAGTGAGGGTATGTGGGGGAACCTGGGGGAGGTGTGATGGAAGTAGGGAGTATCTGGGTGAGGTGGGATGCGATCAGAAGGGCATGCACTGGGGTATGTTTGTGGGGTGGATTCCTCTGGAGTAGGTGGGATAAACTAGAGGATATGTATATTAGGGTGGAGGGTATCCAGAGGGGTTTGTATATTGGGATGTATCCAGGACCAGTGCCAGTTTAAGGCTGCTTAGAGTGCCGGGGGGATAAAATTTTGTCTGCATGCCTCTCTCCGCATCCAGTAAACACACTACATGGCAGAGCCTGGCTATAGGCAGGAAAAGCTCATTTCCCTGCCTTTATGCAGGCTCTGCCATGTAGTGTGTTCACTGCAGGGGCAGAGAGACATGCGAGCTGTCTCTTCCAGGTTACCAGCAGACAGTTCACATTCGGGACGCCAAGTCCAGTCTGGCGGGTGTTTGCTTTAGTTTTCTATATCGAAAACTGCAGCGATCCCCTTGTTAATTAGGCATGGAACCCATGCCTATTTCTTCTGCACTCTGAAAAAGTAACAAGCGTGGATGGCACAGCTTGACCTAAAATAGAGCTATCTGCCTTGTTAATACAGCCCACGCCACCTGCACTAGCTTCCTGCACCATTATAATGCTTTGTGAATCCCCCCCCCCAATGTGCAGAGAATAGAGGAGATAGGAGTGTAGATGATGAAGGACTCACTCTTGTTCAATCTGAGCGACTGGGCACTTGTACTGTGCTGTGCTGAACAGGCAGATGTCTGCGTATTGCCGGACTGCAGGGAAGAAATAAGACGGGTTACACACACATGTTTACCGTATATTGCAGGATGTTGCATTCTAACCACTATGGCAATCTTTGGAATGTTTGAAATCTCTCAAAAGAACTTATTAGTCAGAAAACCACAAAAGCACTTCCTTTTTTCATTTCGACATTTTAATACAGTGTAGATTATAAAACAAACCCCTGGCTGGCAATAAGGGGCAATATGTGTTTTTGTTCTGGTCTTTTAGGTACACTTTAAGGCAGATGAAGCTAAAGCCGGTCAGTATTCCATGGCATGAAATTGGAAAATACAGTGTCCTGTCTAATCATTTACATGTTACTTGAAATTCTCATTTGTTGTTCACATACTGATTTGTTAATGATTCTCAGGCCTCTATTGGTCGGCTGTATACTGTACTAGGATATCTAATCAGGATCAACCAATATAAATTCTCTTAGGTTCACACTGGTGCACTGCTTTTTGGCCGTAGCACGGGTATATGCACAGTTTATGTGAATTGTACACGTGTTTTTTAGCCTGGGTCACGTGAATGCTATTGGGTCGCAAGTTTTTTTTTTTTTTTTCAGAGTTTTATGAAAGCGCACTAAAGATGCAGCATTCAGGACTTTTGGTGCGCTTTCGATATGTGGCAAAAACGCACAGCCTAATAGAAGACAATGGAACCATGGCTAAAAATGCATGTAAAATGCACACAAACTGCACATACATCTACATACATCTGCACATACATCGCTGCGGCCAAAATGCAGAACACCAGTGTGGACTCGGACCTTAGGCTGGTCATACACAGATTTTTTTTTTCTCAATCAGATTCTTCCAACCACTGGGACAATGAATTCTGACAGTGGCACCTGTTGCTGTCAGAATACACTGATCAGCGGCTGCAGCCACTGATTGTCGTAAAATGTTCCCGACATGTCCCTTCGACCTCTGTCAAGTTGGGGAGGCCACACACTGATTGAAGTTTGGTTGGTCCCTGCTAAATAAGCAGAATTTCAATGAGTGTATGGCCAGCTTTTTGCATTAGGCCAACCACAAACTGCTCTCGATTACAAGCATTGCTTCTGGTTATGGTCGTGTCTCCTGTACTAGACATGTATAACATGAGCAGGTTTGCATTAAAGCCATCATGAAATCAATAATCAATGTGAATCAATAACTGCCGAGGAACAATTTGAACACAAATTACTGGGACAAAAGTAAAAAAAACATATACATCTCATACCGGACACTTTCACCTTCTTGACGGTTTTGCTGGAGTTATTGGTCACGTGGACATTTACATTGATGGGTTCCCCGTGGTAATACAGCTGAAAGGAGACAAAGCAAGATATGCTGAGATTGTTGTTACAAAGTGGGGTCCTTACTAAAACCGGAGGGTGCAACTGTGCATTTAAGCCAATCAGCTTCTAACTTCAGCTTGTTCAATAAAGCTTTGACAAAAAAAAAAAAAAAAAAAAAACTGGAAGCGATTTCTTTCTATGCACAGCTGCACCAGATTTTGCACTCTCCAGTTTTAGTAAATCAACCGCAATGTGACTTGACAATAAAAACAAATAACTGTTCACCGCAGCTTGTAGCCCTAAAAGGGTCCATCAAAATAAAGTCTGGAAAAAAAAAAAAAAAGGAAAGTGGAGGAGAGGAAAAATGATAGCAAGTTCTGTTTCTGTTTATATTTATAAGAGGGTATTCCCTATATTAGGTTCATCCACTGGGACACCTTACACACGTGTTTACGATATAACAACATGTGACATGTTCATATGCAACCCCCTTTTGCTCCCACAACACATCCCCCCACCTCCCATCCCACAATGGTATGCGTGAGTTCTTTTTCCCTTTCAGGGCTCACCACAGCCGTGTCATTCATTCGCATGGGTCTGTGAATGAATAAGCTACAAGTCTCATCTGGCACCACGGCAGATGGACTTGAAGTTCTCAATGAACTACAAGAGCAGTAATCAGTAACAGGAGGAAGGACCGACTGAACACGAGTGTGCTAACTGAACGCCCATAACAGAGGTACAAGGCAGAAAGCTGAAGGAGGGTGTGCAGAAGCCTGACATTGCACTCACAATCCACTGATCGTGGGGGTGCAAATGCTTTGCTGGCTCCTGTGGGAAAAAAAAGAATACAACTTTTACAAAAAGGTAAACCTAGCCTTTTAAAAAGCACTTGCTCATTTCTCATCTATCAGTTCAGCTCTCAACCCTGTATGGACCAGAGCAATTTCTACATTTCTACTTTGGGTCCATTAACTTACCAATAGATTATCATCTTACACACAAACAAATATTTTATATGTACATATATATATATATATATATATATATATATATATATATTATTATTTTTTTTTTATACATAGATATATGTGTATTTATTTTTATGTCAAGTAAGGCTTTTTTTATTTTGATCAGTGTTGGTTTTAAAAAAATATATTATTATTTGTAGTTAAAAACTGCTTGATTTAAAAAAAAAAAAAAAAAAAAAAACGTCCTTTTTAAAAAGATATTCAAATTATGATTCTGGTACGAAACACCGTAAAGTTATTTTACAGATGAAATAAAGGCTTTCCCTCAATTGTGTGTTTTAAAAATAAAAAATAAAAAATACGACACTAAAAAAGTTTAGCAAACAAAAATGAAAAAATAATTCTTGCCACCAGGCTAATCAGCAGCACTGGCATATAGTATTAGATGAGCGATTCTTAAAGCGGACCTTCAGTCATTTTTTTTTTCACCTTTCCATCTATTAAATCTTCTGCCCTTATTGTTTTAACTTTGGATAGTAAAACATTTCTTTTTCCAATAAAAACCTTATACAGCCCACTTCCTGTTACTTGTCTGGTCATTAGCCTAGACTTATGACATCATACACAGCTCTCTTTCTCACCGTTTGCCAGGAAGGGAGGGGGGGGGGAGATGATTTATAAGAGGGCTAATGAGAGTTACAGGACTGCAGAGCTGGAGGTGTGCCTCTGTGTGTCTGTGTAAATCCAGGAAGTGAACAGGCAGCAGCTTCCAGCTGCCCACAGTTACAATGGATGCAGCCAGACTCAGTGGAGGGAGATTTCTGTATATATAAAATACAGTATATATAAAATAATAAGCAAAGTGGTTGGAGGGAAATTTCAGATGTTTTTATTTCAAATTATGTGAGCAGACTGCAATTCCTCTTTAAGCAAAGATGGGGAAGGAGAAAGTAAATTATGGTAAACTACGTGTTAATAACGGGTTAAAGAGAAACACATTTTTAATTTACATGTTTTTTTATTTGCCAGGTTGCTTTAACTGGCATCACCCACATATTGAAGCTCATCCATTTGATCTGCAGAAGAATAAATAAATAAAACGTAGATACAAAAGTAACATTGTTACTTTGTATCTAATCTGCATCTAAACAATGATGATAAATAACGCTGTATCCCTTTATCTCCTTACAATGTTCAGAAACACTGTATCAGACTTTGACAGCAGCAACTTCTAAAGCTGCTGCATTCACACAGCCAATCCGGGCTGTCATTCTGACAATCAAGAAGAATTGCTGGCAAGTGCAAACGGTGAGAGGCAGCAAGATGACATGGCACCCTGTGTACCTTAATAAAATGTGTTTTGTTTTTTTAGGGGGGGTGCAGTGTGCCCCCAGGGTCCACAATTTCCACAAATGGACAGAGTTGGAAGGGATGCAAGGATTTTTTTTTTTTTAACATCTAAAAAAGAAAGTCTACACATGTCTCTGTATTTGGTTTCGGATAGAGTCATCTGCTGCTGTCTTTGTCCCGATTGGGGAGATTTCCTCTAACTTGTCAACACAAAAAAAAATGGGAAATCTCTCCAATGAGGACACAGATAATGGAGAAGGTCCACCTCTGCCAATCAGAGGAAGCCTTGTATAAAAAGTTTAAATAAAGTTTAAGCAATCACTGGCATCTAATATTATTTGGAGAATCCAAGGATAACCAGTGGCCATCTTGTACCTCTCCCACAGGAACATTCACGCACATTGTGGTGACCGGTGTTTTATCGCACTAGGACGAGGCCGCTTTCCACTAGGGCACATAGAAAAACGGTTTTCAGTGTGCCCTATTCACACTGCAATGCAGCCTGGAGGTGCAGTGAGCTGTGATAAAATGCAGACATAAGACACATTTAGGTGCCATTCGGGTAGAGAGGTAAAGTCCGACTAGACCGCTGTGAGTGCAGGCAGGGACAGGGAACTCGTCCTAGCACCAAGCTGCAGCAATGTCAAAGGAAAAGGTCCATGAGCTGCACATCATGAAGCAGACCCATGTGAATGAAGCAAGCTGAATGGCAGCCTCAGCTCGTGCTCCAGCCAGGCCACACCCCACACACATTTTGCTCCACCCCTTGGAGCTTAAGCATGCAGAGTGCTGCTTAAAAAAAAAAATGTAAAAAGTCAGCAGCTACAAATACTGCAGCTGCTGACTTTTATTAATCGGACACTTACCTGTCCCAGGGTCCAGCGATGCGGGGGAACGAAGCCTTAATTGTCTTCCCCTCCTCTCTGTGGTGCCAGCAGTCACTGTGGGCGCGCCGTGAATGGCCGGGCAATCATCTGGGACCTGTGACGTGTACCAGATGATTGCCGAGAAGTGATCTCCCTTCCAGTGCCATGGTGTGCCGGGAGGAAGTGGGAGCTGGAACCCTCTAAAAAAGAGGGTACCCGCTCCCCCCCCCACCCAAAATAATTATATGCCAAATGTGGCATGTCGGGGGGCCACCTTCCCTCAAAGTGGAAGTTCCATTTTTGGGTGCAGAGCTAAATGTACTGGGGGCGTGGCGTAGCTGCAGTCCAGGCTGTGGATGCCATTCATATCACTTCATGCACATGGGTTGACTTCATTGATGTGCGGCTTATGGATCTTTTCCTTTGACAAAATGCAGACATGCTGCATTTTATCGCACCACACAGCAGCGCACAGCTGTGAGGTGACATGAATTAAGTGCCACTACATGCACACCAAATGAAGTTGCAAAAAAAAATAAAAAAAAAATAAAAAGCGGGGGGTGGAGACTGATGTGCTACCGCCGGCTCACTGCAGCCAAAATAGACAGCTGCCTGCACACTAATCAGCTTGGGTCTGGTGTGCAGGCAGTATAAACAGGCCATAAATATTTTTACACTTCCACAGTTGGAGTTCCCCAGTTATCCGTTTTACATTTTAAGACAATTTGCGGGTCAAAAACTGTACCAAGAACATTGCTATACAATGGCCATGGCAGTAGAGATGGGAATTGTGATGGGGACACCTCACCATTAGAGGCCTTCATAGAAATCCAGTATGCGATTTAACTTGCCAACAACCATACAAAAAAAAATGATATATACATTTCGTGTGGCTCTGTCCTGTAGAACAAATGTCAGTACTGTACCTCTTTGTCTAGCGAGGCTTCTAGATGTAATGATCGGTCTGACATCAAAAAGTGTCTGGTGGTCTCGGCTACCGGCTGAGGTCCGGACTTCTCCGGGGCGAACTGTACCTTCCTGATGACCAGACGCACAGAGTTTCTGCAATGACAAAAAAAGTCTCCTGATCAGACAGGTCTTTAAAAGGGATGTACTATTCTGGTCACATTTATAGGTCAAGCGATCCACCAGTTTTCAGAGCAAAATATTCTGTGTCCTAATCCACGTTATCTGTATTATTATTATACAGGTTTTATATAGCGCCAACAGTTTGCTCAGCGCTTTACAACATCTGTACATGAAAAATACCAGGAGAGTAATGTGTGGGTTGAGCAGACGAGTTGGTGACCCGACATTCCTCTGCTACTGTTATGCCCCATACACACGGTCGGAAATTCCGAAGAAAAAAGGTCAGTCGTGTGTGGGCTCTATCAGACTTTTTCCGTCGGAATTTGACTGAAAAAGTTTGAGAGCTGGATCTAAAATTTTCCGACAACAAAATCCGATCTGACTTTTTCCGATCGTGTGTAGAGAATTCCGATGCACAAAGTGGCACGCATGCTCAGGAAAAAATTTGGAGACGAAAGCTATTGGCTACTGGCCTCTACATCCCGTCATACGTTTTGTACGTCGTCTCGTACCAAACGATCAGATTTTCCAACAACTTTGTGCGACCGTGTGTATGCAAGACAATTTTTGGGACAAAATCCGTCGGAAAAGAAAATCAGATGGATTTTGTGGTCGGAATGTCCGGCTGTGTGTATGTGGGACTAAAGAACACAGCTTGGTCACCCAGCTTTCCCTAGCCTGAGACCGGAAAGGAGCAGTAGACTGATGAACTGACCATCCTGAAATGTAGGAGGACGGTAAATAGAGGCCGTCATGGGAGACGTTCATCTGCTCCGAATGTTTGTCTTTGTCCCTTGTGCCCCGTACACACGATCGGACTTTCCGACAACAAAACCGTGAATTTTGTTTGAAGGTTGTTGTTTCCAACTTGTCTTGCATACACACAGTCACACAAATGTTGGCCAACAATTACAAACGTAGTGACTTACGGCAAGCCGATAAAAAGGAAGTTCAATAGTCATGCGCCACCCTTTGGGCTCCCTCTGCTAACGTTGTGTTTGGTGAGCACTGATTCTGAGCATGCATGTATATTTGTGTGACGGACTTGTGTACACACGATTGTAAAGTCCGACAACAAAAATTTGTTGGCGGAAAATTTCAGAACCTGCTAGCCAACGTGTTGGCGGAAAGTCCGACAACAAATGTTCAATGGAGCGTACACACGGTCAGACTTTCTGCCAACAAGCTCACATCCAACATTTGTTGTCGGAAAGTCCGATCGTGTGTACAGGGCATCACAGTGCATGTGGGGGGGTTGGGGGGGTCCCACTGAAAAGAAAGTGGTTGTAAACCTACGAAATGAAAAATGAACACGGCTTCTATAGTGTGTGCGCGTGCCTCAGTCCAAATCACCTAGTGTGAATCTGGTCTGTTTTTGCCTTCCTCTGATATCAGCAGGAGGCACTTTTCAGTTTATGCTGACATCAGGCAATCCAGAAGACACCCCACCCCACCCACCTTCAAAAACACACAGCAAGTGACCGACAGCCTCAGCTGTGCACGTTACCCTATGAGACAGTAAAAAGGAAGGTGTGTCCATTCTTTCCACTCAGGTCTCAAAATTACAGTCAGCTCCCTGACTAGGAATAATTGGCCTTTCTCCATGCATATTGTTCCTGAGCTCTGGTGTGTTTGATGCGTTTTCAATGCACTTTTTTCCTTCTTTTTTTGTCTTTTTTTCCCCTGCAATACATTTTTGATGCATTTTTCCACGTTCTAATACAGTTCTGCGCAGAAAGAATACAGCATTTTCTACACTTGAACTGACCACCCTGGTGTAAACTAGGCCACTGGAACCCTTATAATCTACTTTTCAATGCGTTTTTCATGCAAGAAAAAAAAATGCACTGGACTCTGGTGTGAACATACTGATAAAATGTATAATCCAGTCTCTCTCGCTCTCATGTAGGAAAAATGAAAAAGAGAGAAAGAGAAAAAGAAAAGATCAAAGCTCCCCTTTACAAGCAGTTTATTGGAGTATGCAGCCATACAGTATGCACTGAGCAAGTTCCGTGTTTAACGTCTATTTGTCTGATTGCGAACGCAGCAAGTTATTAGTGAAGCAGAGACAGAACACTCCATAGACCATAAAACAAACACCACCACTGACACTGTTTGAGCAATTCTTGCATAATATTGCTGCAGAACAACAAATATTCCCCACCTTGTTACCCCATGCTCAGAGCAGACACCGGGACAGCCGGGGTCAGTGACCACATCATGGGAGGCCATTCAGAGAACTGGTTTTGGTTCGTGGCTACATAATCCAAAGTCAATTTGTAGACCCTCTCCGATCAAACATCCTTTTTTAGATTATATTTAGATCTTTCTCAACATTATAATCCAGGCCAAGCTGTCCAGCCAACAGACAATTACAGGGGTTGGTTAAACCATACATGGGCACCTTTCATTCATATTGTTTAAAAAGGTGCAGTTTAGGTATGGCAATTTTTACATGGTTGTATTGGTCCAGTGTAAGTATTTACAGTGCATCTGGAAAGTATTCACAGCGCTTCACTTTTTCCACATTTTGTTATGTTACAGTCTTATTCCAACAAGGATTCAATTCATTATTTCCCTCAAAGTTCTACAAAGTTTGTTTAAAATCTTTGCAAAAATGTAAAAAAAATAAAAATAAAAAAATGAATAATTTGCATGCATATAAGTATTCACAGCCTTTGCCATGACCCTCAAGATTGAGCTCAGGTGTATCCTGTTTCCACTGATCATCTTTGAGATGTTTCTACAAATTGATTGGAGTCCACCGGTGGTAAATTCAGTTGATTGGAGATGATTTGGAAAGGTGCACACCTATATAAGGTCCCATAGTTAACAGTGAATGTCAGAGCACAAACCAAGCCATGAAATCCATGGAATGGTCTGTAGACCAGATTGTACAGAAAAATGTCTGCAACATTGAGGGCTTCAATGAGCACAGTGGCCTCCATCATCCATAAATAAAAAGTTTGGAACCACCAGGACTCTTCCTAGAGCGGGCTACCCGGCCAAACTGAGTGATCGGGGTAGAAGGGCCTTAGTCAAGAAGGTGACCAAGAACACGATGGTCACCCCCACAGAGCTCCAGCATTTCTCTGTGTAGAGAGGAGAACCTTCCAGAAGAACAATTATCTCTGCAGCACTCCACCAATCAGGCCTGTATGGTAGAGTGGCCAGACGGAAGCCATTCCTCAAAAGGCACATGAGGGCCCACCTGGAGTTTGCCAAAAGGCACCTGAAGGACTCTCAGACCATGAGAAACAAAATTCTCTGGTCTGATGAAACAAAGATTGAACCGTTTGGTCTGAATGGCAAGCGTTGTGTCAAGAGGAAACCAGGCACCACCTGGCCAATACCATCCCTACAGTGAAGCATGGTGGTGGCAACATCATGCTGTGGGGAAGTTTCAATGGCAGGAACTTGGAGACTAGTCAGGATTGAGGGAAAGATGGATGCAGCAATGTACAGAGACATCCTTGATGAAAACCTGCTCCAGAGCGCTCTATACCTCGGGCTAGGGTGAGGAGCAATGAGGAGGTACTGCCTCTGAAAAGGTAAAATGAGCATGACTTTTAGAAACCCAACTCCAGGAAGTCTAAAGTTTACAAGGGTTAAAGCGGAGTTCCACCCAAAAGTGGAAGCTTGGCTTATCTGTCTCCACCCCCCCCCCCTTCGGTGCCACATTTGGCACCTCTTGAGGGAGGGGGGGGGGGTACCCTTTTGAGAGGTACCCATCCCCACTTCCAAGAGATCTCGCTGTGGCGGGGTCACTTGGAAGTTCGGCCCCCCCTCCTCCATGTGCAGTAGGGAACCGGCTTTTAAGCCAAAATACTTCACTACCGGTCTCCCTTAGTACAAATGGTGGCAGCAGCACCCGAGAGCTGATGGAAACATCGGCTGGGGTGCCTACATCGCTGGTTTCCAGGACCGGCAAGTGTCCTACTATTAAAGTCAGCAGCTATACATACCCGACTTTACCTTAATAAAGCAGAACTCCACTGCTTGTTTGGTTTAGGACATGGGCTCTCAAACTTTAAGACCGAGGCCTAGTAAATTCTCTAAAACCTTCAACGCCTCAACAATGAAGAATGAAATCTATACACACAGAACAAAGATTATGGTCATACAAATCAGGTATTTTAATGCTGGAAGGCTCTGGATAGGGTTGGGGGGCACTATGTGTGGTGACATGTGGTTTCAGGAGTGGGCTGGGGAGGTACTGTTGAAGGGCGCTGTGGCACACCGTTGGAAATTGGGGGCAGTATGAAGGGCTGGAGGCCTCGAAGAAGGCTGACTGGCACTGTGGAGGTTGAGGGCTCTAAGAGAGAGGTTGGGGGGGGGGGGGGGTGTTATGGAAGCTGGGAGGCATCGAAAGGTTCAAGCATCTGCAGTTAGCTAGAAGCCCAGATGAGGGGAGGACCAGGCCTCAAAAGTGAGTCACAGCCTAGCGGTTGAGAACCACAGGTCTAGGGGATGGGAAAAGTGTTTTCTACTTACACAAGCCTCTGCTCCCCCAGAAGAGAGTACTCCCCTATACCGAGGCAGTGGACTGTCCCTGTGCGTCCTCGCATCCAATGCATTGGTCTTCAGGACACCAGAGGACCTCAGAACACTGGAAAGCAGCATTCTTGGTGTTACGGCCTCTTTTGTGTATTTATCCATTTACCTGGGACTCCGCTTTCGTTTTTGATTTTATTACTTTATAAAGCCTTTCCAAACGTATTTTGCCACAAAAATTTACCACACCTAAGTTTGGGTTAAAAACTGGACCGGCTCTGTGACGTCAGCCGAATGCAAGCTTCAGCCCGCTGTCGGCTGAAAACGGGTCAAAGGAGTGCAGAACGAACTGCACTACTGGGATCCATAGGAGAACTACAGCCAAAAAAGCATTGCCCATAATTCTCATTTGAAATCATTATCTACACAGGGATGCCAGAGAAATCGTTTTGTTTTCTTAAAGATTTCTCTTTCACAACCTGCTTATTTTTTTGGCTTGTGTGGCACAATAAAAAAAAAAAAAAAAAAAAAAAAAGCTATTTTGCCAACATTTGCAAACAGATGCAGCGATGGAGGAGGAAGGGGATGCGGAGGCCAGGAGGATGTGGTTTTTATATTATAATAGACAGGTTGATACTCATTGAAAAATCTGTCATAACTAACCTCAGGGTGTGATCTCAAAACCAAAAGCTGCTGAAATCGCAACAAAGATATAACCGATACCCTGTTGTACCACCTGCATGCTTGTGGGAGAATAAAAATAATGGGGAACAAATTAGTGCCATTTTACAATAATATAAAAAAAATATATAAATACCATTTTGAGAATATATTATAATATATATATATATATATATATATATTTTTTTTTTTTTTTTTTTCTCTACACGGTGGAAAAAAGGCCTAAAGCCCAACTCGGGGCAAAAAAAAAATGTTTTCCCTTGTAGTGGGGCTGTGACCAAACTGCATAGGTTAACTGCTTGTTTTTCTCTAGATCAGTTCTCAACCCCTGTCCTCGGGACCCACTAACAGGCCAGGTTTGTAAGATAACTGAAATATATCACAGGCGATACAATTTGCTGCTCAGTGATTGCAGTATTATAGTCTCCATCAACACAAGGTAATACTTAAAATCTGGCTTGTAAGGCTGGATTCACACCTAGGCATTTTTTGTGCTTTTTGCATTTTGGAGATCTGCACTACAGAACGTGTTCCATAGGAAACCATGTTAAATATACTGTAGGGCAAATCTGCAAAATGCAAAAAGCACTAAAAATGCATAGGTGCGAATCCAGCCTTAGTGAGTCCTGAGGACAGGAGTTGAGAACCACTGGTCTAGGGGATTGGAGAACAGATTTTTCACTTACCCAATCCGCCCCCACTCCCCCCCCCCCCCAGTCTGGCAGTCTTATGCGGTGGACTGTTCCAGACCTCACCATGCCCATAGACCTACTCTGGAGGGGAAGATGTCAGGGATAGTCCACTGCATGATCGCGGGGGGAGTGCCATTTTCTGGTGGAGGATCTGGTGAGTACAAGCTTTGACTCCTCTCCCCTGGAAGAAATGAGTAGTTAACCTGTGCAGTGCGGGCACAACCCCACTGCTTGGGAAATTTTTCTTTTTTTGCCTTTTGGACTTCAGTAGGGAAAAAATTTATACATATATATATATATATATATATATATATATATATATATACACACACACAGACACACACACACACACACACACACACACACACACACACACACATATATATATATATATATATATATAGTGCGTATGTATGTATGTGTATGTGTGTGTATATATATATAATTACATTTTATTTTTTTATATATAATATAAATACAAAAAAAAAAATATATATATATATATTTTTTGTATTTATATTATATATAAAAAAAATAAAATGTAATTATATATATATACACACACACAGACACACACACACACACACACACACACACACACACACACACACACACACACACATATATATATATATATATATATATATATATATATATATATATATATATATATATATATATATATATATATAGTGTGTATGTATGTATGTGTATGTGTGTGTGTGTGTATATATATATATATAATTACATTTTATTTTTTTTATATATAATATAAATACAAAAAATATATATATATATTTTTTTTTTTTGTATTTATATTATATATAAAAAAAATAAAATGTAATTATATATATATATAATGTATATATATATATATATATATATGTGTGTGTGTATGTATGTATGTGTATGTATGTATGTATGTGTGTGTATGTATGTGTATATGTGTATATATATATATATATATATATATATATATATATATATATATATATATATATATATATATATATATATATATATATATATATATATATATATATATATATATATATATATATATATAATCATAGGAGGAGCCAATAAGCTACTGACTGGCTGACTACTGTCCCATGGGGCGAGTCACATGCTCCTTTATACTAGGTCGGGCTGCCCATTTCTTTCTGTCCCCCTTCAGTACAGCCCTGGGGAAAAGTGAAGCAATGTAAGGGCATCAAAAATCAACAGCTTCACTTAACGCTTTTCTGCATGAGGGAGCCAGTTCTTTAAAGAGGAAGTAAATCCTGATGGGTTTTACTTCCTCTTTTGCTCCGTGCAAATCCTGCAAATTAAAAGCATAATGGGCTAGTATGCATCACATACTAGCCCATTAAGTGACACTTACCTGCAAACGAGGCCTGCGCTTTCCCCTGTGCAGGCTACGTCCATCTTCACCCCTTCTCCTTCCGTGGCTGCAGACTCCAGTTCTGTGACTGGCCAAAGCCACGTGACGTCACTCCTGCGCATGCGCACAGGAGCCGTCAGTCACGGCACACGCTGGGGAAGAAACGGCGCGGTGGTCCGTTTCTTCACAGCGCATGCACTGATGAAGACATTGGTGCGCTACAAGTGAAATATCTCCTAAACGTGTGCCACTACCTATAGGTAAGCCTTGTTCTAGGCTTACCTATAGAAAAGTAAATCAAAACCAAAAACACTGCGCTATCTTAAACAAAAAGGCCGCTAACATACTAAAAATTTATGTTTTAGTTCAAATGACATATAGGAAAAAAGTGTCGCGCTAAAAATGAAATAAAAAATAAATGTGTACAGATCCGAAACAGTGTCTATCTCCTATATAACCTGAGTATGACATTTACAACATATAACCCAGATAATAATTACACCATTTCCATTGTGCATATATACATAGAAGAGGAAAATATGCAAAAATAAGAGTCCCTAAGTGAACGCTAGTACAGTCTTTCACAGCAGCTCAATCAGAAGTCCCCTTTAGTGTAATGAAAAGATGAAAATATCCTCCAATATATAGAATATATACACCCTTGTGTCGACACCACCACCTGAGACAGATGCAGGCTTACCGAACGCCTCTGACCCAAGCGAACATACTCCCGAAGGGTCAAATAGGCTTTAATCAAAGGCGACTGTAGAGCACTCAAGCTGACAAACACTGGAACTTGGAACGAGATGATGGAAATCTCTTCCGAAGCCAAAATCGCACGGAACCAGTATACACCGATCAAAGAACAGGTCACACTCCCCAGGGAGAACATACGGAATAGAAGAATAGGGCCAAATAGCGTAATTACGTAAAACAATTCAATTTATTAAAAGGATTATCAAACTTACATTCAAGCAGTTGATTAAGCACGTTCACATAAAAATGGCAGCAGTAGAGTCCTCCCGACGTGTTTCGTCTCCTTAGGCGTCGTCTGGGGTGTCTACCCCAGATGACGTCTAAGATGACAAAACGCGCCAACATTTTTTGGGAGGAGGTGGGCGCAAACAAACTGAAAAATATTGAAACACCCCCCATCAATTGCAGCCTCACTGTGCCCACTGACCCCCACTTGCGCGTATCTCTCTGGGTGCTGATAGACCTGATTAGAGTATCTGGCTCTAATCAGGTGCTTCAAAAAGTACCACCCTTCCAGCCCCTGCCAGGAATCCATGTGTCCGGCATCCTGAAAGGGGCCGGGCGCATGGATGGGGGGCACCCACAGTGCATGGGCTGCCACTGGCAGGTACTCTATACCAACGGGTCAATAGCTTGAAGCAAAATTTGCCTCCAACTTTGTGTCCACGGAGCTCACATGGGTAAGGTGGTCCAGCTGGGCCTCTGTAAACGTAGGCTGCTCTCCCACTCCCGTATACAGACTGGCTTACCCCTAGACTCTGCCGATTGCACATCTCATACAAGACTGAGATTGAGTGTGGAATAGGGGCAGCCGACATACACAGCTTCTCAAATGAAGTCTGTATCGCCAGTCATCCATCAGGAAGCAACCAAATTGGTCACAGAGCCAGTCCAGGGAATACCAGACTCTGTTCTTGTATGAATCTACCACAACACACCTAGCCGCCCCTTGACCATGTACCAAAATAGGAGAGATGTTTCCCAGGAATGAACCAGGGGAAGCCTCCCAAAAGGAGCAAGGGGGGAGACAGGAGGAGACAATAGACCGTGTGCATTATAAGCAACCCATATTATCAGAGCAAGGGTGGAGACAGGGGACACAAAATCTGAAAGACCCCGATGTTCTCTGGAGAGCCGTAACCAAGACATTTAACTAGTACTGGGGTATATATTCTAGACACTTTGCAGTCTTGCACAAAAACAGAACTACAACATGAAACATAGACTACCATGACTGTAGAAACAATCCTTGCGGCTGCTGCCTCACGTTTCTTCCTCCTTTTGGCAGCACGAGATGTAAAGACAAGACAAAGCTGCTGATGAGCAACATTCAACCCGGGTGCCGCCTGCCCTTCCTGGGCTCTTCTGGCAGCACAAACCAGGATTCCCGACTTGTGCCGACAACTCAAGTAGACCCTGAGTGTCTGAACTACCTCTAGAGTAGGCAGTGATCTTTCTCCTAACGACCGTGGATTAGGAGAAAAATAAAAGGCAAGATGCTGATTCAAGTGAAAAACTAGAAACCCCTTTAACCACTTGCCTACAGGGCACCAACACCCCCTTCGTGCCCAGGCCATTTTTCAGCTTTCAGTGCTGTCGCACTTTGAATGACAATTGCGCGGTCATGCTACACTGCACCCAAACAAATTTCCTTCACGCAAATAGAGCTTTCTTTTGGTGGTAATCTGTGATGGGTTTTTTATGTTTGACAAAAAAAAAAAATAATTTTGAAAAAAACTTTTTTTTTTTACTTAGTTTGCCATTAAATTTTGTAACAAAGTAATTTTTCTCCTTCTCCTTGATGATGTGTGCTGATGAGGCAGAACTGATTAGATGGCACTGATAAGGAGGCACTAATATGCCGCACTTATGGGCACTGATAGGTGGCACTGATGAGCAGTAATAGACGGCACAGATAGGCAGTACTGGTGGGCGACACTGATGGGCATTGGCAGCAGTGATGGGCACCCCTAGGAAAGTAAACCCTTCTATTATTTTCAGCCAAGAAAGCTGCCATCTTGGCCTCTGTTTACAACTGCCATGGTGCTGCACATGTGATCATGTGATGGCTCGGTCATGCTATACTGTACGCAAACAATTTTTTTTTATTATTTTCTTCACACAAATAGAGCTTTCTTTTGGTGGTATTTAATCACTGCTTTTTTTGTTGTTTTTTTTGTAAAAAAGTAAAGACCCAAAATTTAGAAAAAAAAATGTTTTTTTTTTTTTTTTACTTAGTCTGCCAGCAAATTTTGTAACCAAGTAATATTTCTAATGAGGATAAATAGAAAATTCTGAACAGCCGCACTCCAAAGGAAATTTCTTTTGCCTTTTATTGAAAAACAGGATCACAGGGTACAAGCCACAGCAAAGCGATACAAATTTTTTTCTCCTTCACCGATGTGTGCTGATGAGGCGGCACTGATTAGGTGGCACTGATATGCCGCACTTATGGGCACTGATAGGTGGCACAGATAGGCAGTACTGAAGGGCACTGATCAACAGCAGTGATGGGCGGCACGGATAGCCAGCACTGACTGGCATCGCTAATGGGCACCGACTGGTGATACTGTTGGCACTATATGAGGATCAGTGCCCTGATTACATGCGTAGATTCCGCTGATTGGCTCTCCTCGCCTCACACTTTTTGTTGCATTTCCTATGTTAGTACAACTAATATTTGAGATCAGCAATCTTGGTGTGCTGGCCATATTTGCGATTCTGCATTTATATGGTGTGCACCCTCAAGTCACGAAATGTGAAGGTGTGGATTTCTGTCCACATAATAATCGTCTAGAATCAACATGAGAGGAGAATCACTCAGACCAGTTCACCAGAACAGGTAAGCAATGTTTGCCTCTGCTTTCTTGCACCACTCTGCATATGAATGAATGATTTGTATAGCGCTGCAATGCGAACTGAATCGCCTCAAGGTGCTCAATCTGTCCTGTGTTGTCTAGCTTCTTAGAATAGGTAGGTCTTGAGTTTTTTTCCTGAAGGCCTGATGGTTTTCTTCCATGCGGATGTAAGTTGGTAGAGTGTTGGTCTTTGGACTGCAAATCTTCGTTCTACCTTTGATTTGTAGCGGGATTTGGGAATGAGGAGGAGGTTTTGGTTAGATGATCGGAGACTGCGATTGGGTGTGTAGTGTGTTATCTTCTCGCGTAGATATTGGGGAGCGTTTCCTTGTATGCATGTGTGGGTGAGGCAGAGGGTCTTTAATGTAATCTGATTCTTTACGGTTGGCCAATGTAGGCTCCTCAGAGATGGATTCCCAGGGTTTTTTTCCTGTTATCAGTCTTGCCGTGTTTTGGATGAGTTGTAAGCACGCACGTTGATGTTGGGGTAGTCCTATGTAAAGGGAGTTTGCGTAGTTAATTCGGGAATTAATGATCGTTCCAACTACTGCTGCTTTGTCCTCTGTTGGAATGAAGGGGATGAGTTTACGTAGCAGGCAGAGGAGATGGGGAGATCCGCTGACTAATGATCCAATTTGTGCATCCATTGACATTTCTGAGTCAAAGATGACTCTGAGACTCTTGGCTTTGGTGCTTGGAGAGATGGTCTGTCCAAAGATGGTGGGAGGTGTCCATGGGGTCTTAGTTTTGGAATTTTGGTTTGCGTGTAGGAGAAGAAGCTCTGTCTTTGATTTGTTGAGTTTGAGGGAGCTAGTGGTCATCCAGTCGTTTATCAAAGTGAGGCATTTTTCTAGTTGCTGATGACGGTCTTTTTGTCCGTTGATGCGAAAGTAGAGCCGAGTGTCATCAGCGGGGGGGAAAGCACTTCTGATGGAGAATCAGCATGGCGGGGACACAATCTACCAGTTGACCCGATTGACTTGTTGCTGACTCTCTAGCTAAAATGATGCTGGACCGTCCTCCAGCCAGGAAATGAGGTGGGCTCTGACTTGCTGCAACATCTAACATACACTGAAAGGTGCTCACAGTGTGCAGTGAATTTAGAGTAAGCAAATTCAGTACAGGAGAGGAGCCTGTACAACTGTGCAAGACTGAAGGTAAGGATGAATGAATTAAAGTGAATTAACCACTTCCCGACCAGCGCACGACGATGTATGTCGACAGAATGGCACGGGCAGGCATATTGGTGTACATGTACGTCCAATCTTCAATGCCGCCCTGCCAACGGGAGCGCGCCGCCGGCGGCGCGCTCCCGCGCTGGTCGGGACCCCCGTGAGTCCGGTCGCGGGACCCGCGGACTCGATCGCCGTGGGCATCCCCGCGATCGTCTCACGGGACGGCTGAATGGAGGAAATGCCGTGTAAACAGCATTTCTCCATTCTGCCTAGCAACTAGTGACGCTGATCTCTGCTCCATGTGATTGGAGTAGAGATCAGTGTTCACTAAATGAAAGCCCAACCCCCCCACAGTTAGTAACACACCCCTAGGAACACTTAACCCCTACACTGCCACCCACTGGTTAACCCCTACACTGCCACCCACTGGTTTACCCCTTCACTGCCACCCACTGGTTTACCCCTTCACTGCCAGTGTCATTTACACAGGAATCAATGCATTTATATAGCAGTGATTACTGTATAAATGACAATGGTCCCAAAAATGTGTCAAAAATGTCCGATGGGTCCCCCACAATGTCGCAGCCACAATAAAAATCGCTGATCGCCGCCATTACTAGTAAAAAAATAAAAATAAAAAATTATTAATAAAAATGCTATAAAACTGTCCCTATTTTGTAAACTCTATAACTTTTGAGCAAACCAATCAATAATCGCTTAAACCAAAAATATGTAGAAGAATACGTATCGGTCTAAACTGAGGGAAAAAAATGTTTTTTTATATATTTTTGGGGGATATTTATTATAAACAAAAAGTAAAAAATAATGCGTTTTTTTTTCAAAATTGTCGCTCTATTTTTGTTTATAGCGCAAAAAATAAAAACCGCAGGGGTGATCAAATACCACCAAAAGAAAGCTCTATTTGTGGAAAAAAAGGACGTCAATTTTGTTTGGGAGCCACGTCGCACGACCAAGCAATTGTCAGTTAAAGCGACGCAGTGCCGAATCGCAAAACGTGGTCTGGTCTTTGACCAGCAAAATGGTACGGTCTGAAAGTGGTTAATAAGCGAGAAGGTTAATGTAGTAAAAGCATTTTGCACTTCGTGAAAAGAAGTCTCTTTGTGGTCTTTCAACTGACATTATTTGCACCAAATGACTGTATGGATGTTACTAGCGAAGCAGTTTCCAACCACAGATTGCCAAACAATATAACTGCTTCTTCTCTGTGACACATCCGCAGAGTGAGACAGCGGTGGCTGTCAGAACCGAGGAAGGGACTATCTATAGGAGAATCAGTCTTTCTCACAAAGTTCTGTGGAAGAGCGTCTTTAGTCATCCATAATGGACTGGGGGTTATTAAACTGACAGGTCACTGCAGACACATACCCTACACAGGGTCAGACTAGATCAACTTACACCCAACTTTCCGACAGATGTGACTCAGGTCTTCCAACATAACCCCACCCTATATTCTGCTTCCAAGCCCCCTTCTACCTTTGCAACGAAAGCAGATCTCCAGCCAAACTGCTACACGCAGGGCTGGAATCCATGTACGCAAAACTGGTTTTACTGATCATTTTTAAAAATTGTGGTCAGCCGCTCTTGCGAGTGACAAATTTGTCCCGTTACATGTTCTGAAGAGTGAAACCACTAGGCACGCTTTGAGCGTCACGACTTCCTGTGTCATTTGCTTACCTAAACATGTGAAATGTACAAAAAGTTTGGTTCTACTGACAGATAACTGATCCCCACACATTTTTATTTTTATTTTTTTAATCCCATGTGACACATACCGTAATGCTCAAATATAATTTTAAATAAATCCACCTTAATCTTATATCCAAAATTAGATAATAGTAATTTGCGCCCCCTTTTGACCATCATACTACACTACACTGACCACTACACTACACTGACCACTACACTACACTGACCACCATACTACACTACACTGACCACCATACTACACTACACTACACTGACCACCATACTACACTGACCACCATACTACACTGACCACCATACTACACTACACTGACCACCATACTACACTACACTGACCACCATACTACACTACACTGACCACCATAGACATAACTAGGCATGATGGTAATTGTAGTTCCTGAATAACTGGAGGGCCATAGTTTGAAAACCCCTGGTGTAAGCTATCGTACAGGCAGGCAGTTTCACACTCTGGCAGGAAGAATCAATGAATTGGCATGCAATGCCAAGCTGCTGCTAATAAAGCAATCAGAATATTGGCATGCATTAAAATAGGGGATCAACTCCAGAGATAAAATGATAATTCTTGCACTCTACTAGACTCTGGTCCGGCTGCACCTGGAATATGCTGTCCAGTTCTGGGCACCAGTCCACAGGAAGGATGTACTGGGAATGCAGCGAGTACAAAGAAGGTCAACAAAGCCAATAAAGGGTCTGGAGGATATTAGTTATGAGGAAAGGTTGCGAGCACTGAACTTATTCTCTCTGGAGAAGAGATACTTGAGTTGGGATATGATTTCAATATACAAATACCGTACTGGTGACTCCACAATAATAAAACTTTTTCGTGGAAGGGAGTTTAACAAGACTCGTGGCCACTCATTAAAATTAGAAGAAAAAGAGGTTTAACCCTAAACTACATAGAGGGTTCTTTACTGTAAGAGCAGCAAGGATGTGGAATTCCCTTCCACAGGTGGTGGTCTCAGTGGGTAACATCGAGAGTTTCAAGAAATTATTAGTTCAGCACCTGAACGACCGCAACATACAGGGATATACAATGTTATACTGACCTATCATCACACACATAGGTTGGACTTGATGGACTTGTGTCTTTTTTCAATCTCACCTATGTAATTATCACAACGCTCAACAGCGGCATGGTAGTTCATTGAGAACTACAAGCCAACAGCTGCAAAGGATGCCGGTACTTGTAGTTCATTCATTCATCAAGCTGTGTGCATGAATGACGTGGCCATGTGGGCGGAGCCCCACATGGCCACGCGGTTTATAAAAAAGGGACAGCTAGTACAGGAAATTTCTAATACTGCTGTCACACATTACAGAATATCTTGTGTTTTTTTTTTTCTTTTTTACAAAGGGTCTTCTTGCCAACCTCTGGCAGCAAGATCCAGCATATAAACATAGGTACATCGTTACATCCTTTTGTAAGAAGCCTTAAAAAGAATTTTGCAGAAAATGATAGCAGAGGGCTCACTTTGTGCAACCTAATGCACCCAATCTTGCATCTGCTATGCTGGGGAATTGCCCAATGTAAACCTATATGTTTTTCCGCCATTGGAGCATATTTGAACAATATTTTATTAGGGGTTCTGCCTTATGTGTATTTTTTTTTCTCTACTGGTTGAACTCAATGGACTTTAACTTAAGTTTTTTTCCCAGACTTTTTCGGTTCCTCCGACAGTTAAATTGGGCCATTCCAGTTTTCTGTTCTCTGCTGCTCTTCTCACCATGTGTTTTACGTTTTATTTTACTTTTGTATTGTTCATTATCTTATTTTTGTATCAATAAATCTGTATTTTTATAAGGCTTCATGTACACGAGACGTTGTTCAACCTCTCCTGAAAGATTTAACTTGACAGCCAGAAACCGGCATCTAAAAATGGGCGTTTAGCCGCGTTTGTGTCTAGAAGCGTTTGAAGAAAAAACTTTTTTTTCTTTCTTCAAAATAGCCAAAAATTAAAAATGCCTGTAAACGAAACGCTGCTAAACACGAGTTGCCGCGTTTGAAATATCTCTAAACGCAGCTTCTCAACGCATTTTTTTGAGTACCAGTAAAGGCTCAGGAGCAGTTGAAAACAATGCCCAACTGCTCCTAAACGTACGTTTACCAGCAGCTCTGTACAAGTTTAATCACTGCTTATGGTCCGTTAAAATCCCAATCCTGAAGAACATTCTATGCATCAAGATAAAAAAAACATTGTGTGCAGCAGCACCCTAATACTTACCTGAGCCCCATCTCAATCCAGGTGTGCCTTGGCCGTTTGGGACTCTGCCTCCCGATTGGCTAAGATACAGCAGCGGCGCATTTGGCTCCCACTGCAATCAAAGTCAGTTAGCCGAGAGAGAGGGAGAGAGAGGCCGAGAGAGAGAGAGAGAGAGGCCGAGAGAGAGAGAGAGAGGAGGCCGAGAGAGAGAGAGGCCGAGAGAGGCCGAGAGAGAGAGAGGCCGAGAGAGAGAGAGAGGCCGAGAGGGCAGAGAGAGGAGAGGCCGAGAGAGGCCGAGAGAGGAGGAGAGAGAGAGGCCGAGAGAGAGGAGAGAGAAGGCCGAGAGAGAGAGAGAGAGAGAGAGGCCGAGAGAGAGAGAGAGAGAGAGGCCGAGAGAGAGAGAGAGAGAGGCCGAGAGAGAGGCCGAGAGAGAGGCCGAGAGAGGAGAGAGGCCGAGAGAGAGAGAGAGAGGCCGAGAGAGAGAGAGAGGCCGAGAGAGAGAGAGAGAGGCCGAGAGAGAGAGAGAGGCCGAGAGAGAGAGAGAGAGGCCGAGAGAGAGAGAGAGGCCGAGAGAGAGAGAGAGAGCCGAGAGAGAGAGAGAGGCCGAGAGAGAGAGAGGCCGAGAGAGAGAGAGGCCGAGAGAGGCCGAGAGAGAGAGAGGCCGAGAGAGAGAGAGGCCGGAGAGGCCGAGAGAGAGAGAGGCCGAGAGAGCCGGAGAGAGAGAGGCCGAGAGAGGCCGAGAGAGAGAGAGAGGCCCGAGAGAGGCCGAGAGAGAGAGAGGCCGAGAGAGGCCGAGAGAGAGAGAGGCCGAGAGAGGCCGAGAGAGGCCGAGAGAGGCCGAGAGAGAGAGAGGCCGAGAGAGGCCGAGAGAGAGAGAGGCCGAGAGAGGCCGAGAGAGAGAGGCCGAGAGAGAGAGAGGCCGAGAGAGAGAGAGGCCGAGAGAGAGAGGCCGAGAGAGAGAGGCCGAGAGAGCGAGGCCGAGAGAGAGAGAGCGAGCGAGGCCGAGAGAGAGAGCGAGAGAGGCCGAGAGACGAGAGAGAGGCGAGAGAGCGAGAGAGAGGCCGAGAGAGAGAGAGAGAGAGGCCGGAGAGAGAGAGAGAGAGGCCGAGAGAGAGAGAGAAGAGGCCGAGAGAGAGAGAGAGAGAGGCCGAGAGAGAGAGAGAGAGAGGCCGAGAGAGAGAGAGAGAGAGGACGAGAGAGAGAGAGAGAGAGGCCGAGAGAGAGAGAGAGAGGCCGAGAGAGAGAGAGAGAGCCGAGAGAGAGAGAGAGAGGCCGAGAGAGAGAGAGAGAGGCCGAGAGAGAGAGAGAGAGGCCGCGCGAGGGAGAGGCCGCGCGAGGGAGAGGCCGCGCGAGGGAGAGGCCGCGCGAGGGAGAGGCCGCGCGAGGGAGAGGCCGCGCGAGGGAGAGGCCGCGCGAGGGAGAGGCCGCGCGAGGGAGAGGCCGCGCGAGGGAGAGGCCGCGCGAGGAGAGGCCGCGCGCGGGGAGAGGCCGCGAGGGAGAGGCGCGCGAGGGAGAGGCGCGCGAGGGAGGAGGCGCGCGAGGCAAACCATGGCTCCGTGTCTGAATGGACACAGGGAGGGGCCAGGAGTGCTGTAGAAGGACCTGAGAAGAGAATTGGAGCTGCTCTGTGCAAGATCACTACACAGAGCAGCTAAGTATAACCCTTTTTTTTTCCTTTAAAAATAACAAAGAGACTTTAGTATCACTTTAATGTGGTAGTAAACTCTGTAAAAAAAATAAAAATAAAAAATCTGTCCCCTGCAAGTGAATGTCATAAATGTGCATCGCATATTAGCACATTTGAAAAACTTGTCTTGAAATAAAAACCCTCCAGCAGAGTGTTGACAAAGCTTCCATCTTTGAATGGTGAGCCATAACGTCACTCCCGTGCACAGGAGTCACAGCGCTGTGAAGGGATGGCATACTCAGTATGCCGCCCTTCAGGGTGCATTGCACATGTGCCGGTGAAGTCACCAACTGCAGGAATTAGAATCTCTTAAAAGGTGCATGTTTACAAGATATTCCTTGTACGTACAGGAAAAGCAATGTAACTATAGGTTTGATTTACTAAAACTGGAGACTGCAAAATCTGGTACACTTCGGCATAGAAACCAATCAGCTTCCAGGATTTTTTTTTTATTTTTTTTGTAAAAGCTTAATTGAACAAGCTGAAGTTAGAAGCTTATAGGCTACCATGTACAGTAGGGTGCAACGGATAGTCCCGATCCGTGATCCAAAACGGGTCACCCCGCCTCGGATCGCCACACGCCGGCTCTGCGGTCACGGCCTTAGGAAAGGCCACGGCTTCAGCCTAGCTCCAAAGCGGCGGCCATCTTTCTACGCCCAGGCCGTTTACAATGTGATCGCTCCGTCAAAAGACGGAGCGATCACTTGTAAACAAACTGGCATCATGTCATGACGCCAGTTCTCCTCTCCCCTCTCTCTGTACTGATCTGTAGAGTGGAGGGGGAGAGATCGGATGGATGCAGCCTACTCTGCAATACCCTGCCAATACCCAGCAATACTCTGCCGATACCCTGCCAATACTCCTGCCGATACTCAGCGATACCCTGCCGATACTCAGCCATGCTCAGCCAATATTACAGTGGGGGAGACTGTGGATATTACAGTGGGGACTATATGGCGGTGGAATTTTCACAGGTTTTTGCAAATTCAATTATTTGCTGATCCGAAAAATGATCCGATCCGTGACTCTGATCCGATGAACGATCCGACCCACGAGTTTCTTGATCCGTTGCACTCCTAATGCACAGCTGCACCAGATCTTGCACTCTCCAGGTTTTAGTAAATCATCCTTATGCAATGTTCGATAACAAAAGATCGGACTTTCAGGCAGCTAATCCAGACATGCATGGCCAGCCACCATCTGCCTGTAGGTCACAAAAGCCCTGAAAATGACCTATGTGTATTTAGGATTTCAGGACCACTGGGAAAGTAAACCCTCCCATTATTTTCAGTCAAGAAAGATGCCATCTTGGTGCTTGGTGCTGCACATGTGATCAGTTATGACACCATCCATTTGATGGTTTGACAGTTTGGTTGAGAGCACAACCAGTTACATTCCCGGCATGCCAGGATTGCTAACGTTTTTCTGAAACTGTTAATGGGTTGGGTTTAGTTCGGCTTTGAAGAAAACCTGGTACAAGACCGGGCCGCCAATCTTGACCTCCATCTAAAAATACTTATGGCTTGTATGGCATCACAAAGAAACAACCAGCCAACTTTCAATAAAGGCAATGGTAGACGCCATACATCTCATAACACGTTCCATTATGAACAAAGGTGTCTGCAGGTAATGTGCATTGCCTGCTTTTAAAACTTAAAATTTTCACTACATGACACCTTCACTGGTTTCAAAGTAATGTATATGGCTAGCTACCTTTTTCTTTTTTTTTTTTTTATTTCTTTCTTTTTTGTTAGACTGGACAATTAGTTACCAGCACATTGATCTACTGCATACCTTTTGATTTCAGAGCAGCCAGTATCATGAAAGCCTGTGCCGTGTGACTGCCAGAGGTGCAATTTTAGCTCCAATGAGGCTATTTCAAGCATCCTAATCTAATCTGCTACATTTAATCACCAGGCAACTTTGTGTACAAAGCAGGTGCAGTCTGACCTAAAGGTGTGATCTCTCGGAGGAACGCACGTATTGGGAAAGACACCTGCGCCGGTCCCCACGGACAACGCAGCGGTCCATGTTGAGCAGTCAGCTGATGCTCCGACCATCTCAAATAGATGCGAGCAAAGCCAGAGGCAAGAACAGGCAATGGAAATAACACCAACCTCTAATTTTACCAACCCACTCGGAAACAAGTCACCTTTACAATTATAACATTTTATAAACAATTTTCTCCGCCCTTATTGCGTCTGAGATGACACCACCAGGAGAAATTACCCATCATCATCTCTACATGGTTTTCCGATCTTACCGGGATAGAAACACAACCAGGTAAACAGGTTCTAAATAACAATGCATCCCTTGCCATACACTAGAAAACATATTCCTAAATAGGCCCAATACCGGCAAGTGAGCCAACAGTTTTAAGTATTACGTGTGTTTAGGGATGGGAATAATGGACTGTTTTTGATTAGGAGTTCTGGCCATTAAGTACATTGGGAGTCAATGGTGAAGGCCAGATTAAAAGGAAACTTTTTTTAAAGCCCAAGTTGGGTCTAGATTACAAATGTAAAAAAAAAAGGAAGGAAGGGGGTGACAATTGCCTCTGAAGGAGCTGGCGTGACTGGCGGAACCAGTCGGGCTCCCATTCCGCCAGCTTCTGGGATACATCCTCCCCCATCGCCTCCATTTATTTAAGGGACTTTGACTTCTATGGACATGGACTCATAAACCTCCACTTGCTGTAAGTACAGCTTGGACCCCTCAAGATCCACATGGATGGCCAAGTACATTTTCTCTACTTGAGTGTTGTATGGCTGGGAAACTCTTCTTTGATCTAAACCAGTGATTCTCAACCAGGGTTCCGTGGAACCCTAGGGTTCTTCCAGAGGTTGCTAGGGGTTCCCTCAGCATTGGGCAATTTCTGCCTCACAGATAAGTTCCCACTCACACCATTGATCTTTTTGGCTATCTGTGAGGAGGTTATTCTTCCCAATGACCACAAGTGTAAGGACCATTCTTTCCACTGACCATCACACTAATGTATCAGGAGTTGTAGAGTTCTAAAATTTAGCAGGGGTTCCCCCAGACCAGAGAACTATTTCAAGGGTTCCTCTGTGTTGAAAAGGTTGAGAGAGGCTGATCTAAACGGACGGCTCCAACACTGGGCAATGATGAATTACACACAACAAAGTTGGAGAAGTTCTCTTGTGTCTACCTAGTTGCCCACAAAGGGAGGGCAGAAGATGCTATACTATAAGCTATATGTGATGATAGGGGCATCTCTCCCAGCCATAACATTGTTTACATGTGGATTGGTCCCCCTTACAGTCTAGATTATTAGTAATTTTTCTTTATTCTTACATGTATCAGACCAATTTGTCAGGTCCCCTCATACAATACACATTTATCTCGGGATACATTGCACATTTTTCATATTGAGGTTGAGCTTAGTCTGGTTTTCATTCTCTTTTTTTTTTTTTTTCACCCAACATAAAAATAGAGCACAAGGGACATAAAACGTACAAGATACGCCATACATATATGTCACATTATAGCTTCTATGAATGACACAGGAGCCATCACTCACCAGTCCCCCATTTAGAGATCCTGTATCAGTCATAGAAGCTGTAGTATGGCTTCTATAAATGGTGGGTTTGGCAGGAAAGGGCGGGCATAATCAAGCTTTCCTAATGAGAGCTCCTGATGGCCATCAGTTGTACTAACCCCCCCCCCCCCCCCCCCCCCCCGCACAAGAAGATTATGACAGCAGGGGCAGGATGGAAACAAAAAATAAAAATTATCCTAAAAATCTAAAAGAATCCACACAAGAAACACGTAATGCTAAAATGTAAGTCATGTCCTTTGTGCTGATTTTTAGATTTGTAATTTAGCTGTCTTCATGACCTATGGGCTAAATACGAGAAAATAGAAGCAGGTATGGCACCCCTTTGGCTGCTATATGGTACAACAACATGTATGACTGGCAGCTACTGATGAGTTAGGTGAATTCCATTTTGATCATTACAGCTTATTACACTGGCTTGTGACTTGTAGGTCTACACATTAAAGTTCAGCAATTCCTATGTGTAAAAACAAGCCATAACCAGAACCTGTATATAACAATGTCTGCATCCGGCCATACCTTTTGTGCATCTTCTCCTCCATGGACTTGGCGCAAAAGGCACGTATTTCATAGTCAACACCGCAGGCCTGAGGACAGAAAGTTAGAGTGAAAATTGCATGAGGGTTTAGTTTCTTTGTTTAAAGAAAATTGACAGTAGCCCTTTACACCCTCTTAAATTATTGTATGCATGTTATACGGAACGCAAATGCAGACTTTGGACTGTAAGGCCATCCAAAACCTTCATGGCCTGGCAACCACCCTCACTTATTTTCCTTAAGGCTCCCTATTACAGTAATTGGTCAAGAGGAAGAAGCAGGACAGAGTGTTAGGATTAAAGCACTCAGCATTTGAAAGAAAAAAAAGACCAGGGTTATGGGGGATGCAACCCTTACAAGCCCAAAACCCAAGGGGGTTCCTGTGTGAATGCCAACAAGTGCTTTCATGGTAACACTGCATGCCCCCGTCCAGAATGCCATAGTCTGAAAATCAACAAAAAAAAATTTAAGTGTGTGCTGGCACATATATTACACACATACACATAATATATATTTATTACACACAGACACACGAGCTGCACTAACCGTAATGTAAAAAAAGAGCATGGTCATTCAAATGTCACATGTTGGTAGAGTAACTCTTCCTCTATAGTGACTTCTCTTTTTCATTGCAGGTTAATAATGGATTCCAGGCAGAAGCAACATGACGTCATTGAGTTCCTCACAAAAACAGGGTGCAGGCTGTCCTACATCCACAATAGGCAACAATGTTTATGAAGGTGACACCATTTCCAAGAGTCATCAATGACAAGATATTGCCCTGGTCAAGGGTATCATCTCTGTAAAACATTCTGTAGCCTTCTATGGATGCTGAACAGATTGCACCACTCAATCCAGAACTAAATGTGGCTTCTGCTTGGAATCCATTATTTACCTATACACACACACACACACACACACACACACACACACACACACAAACACACACACACACACACGTTTATTAATTTTATCTATTACACACTATATACAGTTGTGCTCGTAAGTTTACATACCCTGGCAGAATTTATGATTTTTTGGCCATTTTTCTGAGAATATGAATGATAACACAAAAACTTTCTTCACTGATGGTTAGTGTTTGGCTGAAGCCATTTATTATCAGTCAACTGTGCTTCCTCTTTTTAAATCATAATCGCAACAGAAACTACCCATATGAGCCTGATCAAAAGTTTACATACCCCAGTTCTTAATACCTTGCATTGCCCCCTTTAAAATCAATGACAGCTTGAAGTCTTTTGTGGTATTTGTGGATGAGGCTCTTTATCTTCTCAGATGGTAAAGCTGCCCATTCCTCTTGGCAAAAAGCCTCCAGTTCCTGTAAATTCTTGGGCTCTGTTGCAATAACTGCACGTTTGAGATCTCCCCAGAGTGGTTTAATGATATTGAGGTCAGGAGACTGAGATGGCCACTCCAGAACCTTCACTTTATTCTGCTGTAGACAATGACAGGTCCACTTGGCCTTGTGTTTTGGATCATTCTCATGTTGGAACGTCCAAGTGCGTCCCATGAACAGCTTCATGGCTGATGAATGCAAATGAATGAATGAATGAATGAATGAATGAAATACTTGTATAGCGCACAATGCGAACTGAATCGCCTCTAGGCCTCCAGTATTTTTTGATAACATACTACATTCATCTTACCATCAACGTTGACCAAATTTGAAAATTTTGACCAAATTTCCTGTGCCTTGGTAGCTCACACATCCCCAAAACATCAGTGATCCACCACCGTGTTTCACAGTAGGTATGGTGTACCTTTCATCATAGGCCTTGTTGACTCCTCTCCAAATGAAGAGTTTATGGTTGTGGCAAAAAAAGTTTTGGTCTCATCACACCAAATGACTGTGTCAGAAGGTTTGAGGCTTGTCTCTGTGCTATTTGGCGTATTGTAAGCAGGATTTGCATAGTAATGGATTTCTTCTGGCGACTCGACCATGCAGCCCATCTTTCTTCAAGTGCCTCCTTATCGTGCATCTTGAAACAGCCACACCGCATGTTTCCAGAGAGTCCTGTATTTCACCTGAAGTTATTTGTGGGTTTTTCTTTGCATCCCAAACAACTTTCTTGGCAGTTGTGCCTGAAATTTTAGTTGGTCTACCTGACCGTGGTTTGGTTGCAACAGAACCCCTCATTTTCCACTTCTTGATTAGAGTTTGAAGACTGCTGATTGGCATTCTCAATTCCTTGGATATCTTTTTATTATTATTATTATTATACAGGTTTTATATAGCGCCAACAGTTTGCTCAGCGCTTTACAACATGAAGACAGACATTACAGTTACATTACAATTTGGTACAAGAGGAATCAGAGGGCCCTGCTCGTTAGAACTTACAATCTAAAATTTTTATATCCCTTTCTTGTTTTAATACAGTTCAACTACCTTTTCCCACAGATCCTTTGACAATTATTTTACTTTCCCCATGACTCAGAATCCAGAAATGTCAGTGCAACACGGGATGAAAGATGTAAGGGTCCATTAGGAGTCCAGAAACTCATTGACCTTTTATACACATACACTAATTACAAGCAAACAGATCACAGATGAGGATGGTTACCTTTAATAGCCATTCAAACCCATTTGTGTCAACTTGTGTGCATGTTATCAGGCCAAAATCACTGGGGTATGTAAACTTTTGATCAGGGTTATTTGGGTAGTTTCTGTTGTCATTATGATTTAAAAAAAGAGTAAACACAGTTTATTGATTATAAATGGCTTCAGCCAAACACTAACCATGAGTGAAAGAAATGTTTTTTGTGTTATTCATATTCTTTGAAAAATGGCCCATAATTCAAATTCTTCCAGGGTATGTAAACTTATGAGCACAACCGTATATGTGCAGAATACATAAATATGTAAACAATATTTAAGCAGTGTGAACTGAACTAAAAGTTCATTCTGACCAAGATATCCCCGTCATTTGTCTTTATAGGGAGTGAAAGCTTGCAAAAAGTTATGGCAACTGACTGGTTCAAAAGGTCAAAAAAAAAAAAAAAAACACATTTATAGAAGCATTGAACACACCTATTTTAAAATTAGAATGTGGTTCAAGATAATAATTTAGCACATATTATACATTTTTGAGAATGAAGGAAAAATGCACTTGTATTTAGATTTTTTTTTTGTCACTATCCGGTCTCCTGAGAAATCCAAACAAACCATGGTTTCCCATATCTTAAAGCAGTCCTATAAGAAAATACAAAATCTATCATCATCACCCATAGGGAAAGTGTAAGAATCTGAGGATATAGGTGTGGGTAAGCTTTTGCCATAATCAGATATGCACAGCAAACTTGCAGATTAGGGGCACACACCTAGGTCATTCCGTATGGTCCTTCAGCAAGGACCACTTCCTGCCCCCGGCATTGCTGCACCCCCATTTCTGATTCCTGCAGATCCCGTAGCAGTCCACTTCAACCACTGATGATGCAAATCTTGTGTTACATTGACTTTGTATGTCTTTTTGGCAAAAACCCCCAACTTCTAAAAATTAAAAAAAAAAAAAAAAAAAAAAAAATTGATAGGAATTGAATGTACCTTTCTGTAATCATTTTTATTTCCCCTATAGACCTCATTATGCAGCCAACGGTGACAGACAAGGGAGAATCAGTGATCAGGTAGGGCCACATCTGCCCGAATGTCGGGGGCAGGGGTGGACTGACCATTGGGGCATTGCCCGAGGGCCCCATCAGGGTTGCCAGCCTCAGTAAAACCAGAGACAGTATGTAAAAATGTGTGTTTTTTTTTTTTTTTACATCTGTCTCTGAAATGTCCCTTACCGACATCCTTTTGGTCTAAAAATCCAGAGATTATAACTGCCCCGCCTCTCCATCCAGTACCTTCTCAGCTAATAGAAACATGTAACAGAATACTGTGTGATTGTATAGTGTGTGATTGTGTGTGTGTGATTGTGTGTGTGTGTGTGTGATTGTGTGTGTGTGATTGTGTGTGTGTGTGTGTGATTGTGTGTGTGTGATTGTGTGTGTGTGTGTGTGATTGTGTGTGTGTCTCCATAATCTCCGATTGCCCGGGGGCCCCATAATCTCCTATTGCCCGGGGGCCCCATAATCTCCTATTGCCCGGGGGCCCCATAATCTCCTATTGCCCGGGGGCCCCATAATCTCCTATTGCCCGGGGGCCCCATAATCTCCTATTGCCCGGGGGCCCCATAATCTCCTATTGCCCGGGGGCCCCATAATCTCCTATTGCCCGGGGGCCCCATAATCTCCTATTGCCCGGGGGCCCCATGAGTTGTCAGTCTGCCCCTTGTCGGGGGCCAGTGCCAGAGTAGAAATGCCAAAGAAAGGTAAACATCTGACACCTGTCTTCTGTAATTCTGTGCAGTTCATACTGAAACAAGAACTTCCTGAAAGGTGAATGAGGGTTGGATCTATTTTTAAACGCCCGTGGCATTTCCTATAGCAGGAATGTTGAACTGAAATAGCACCCATAACCAAAGCCAGCAAAATCTGGTAAAAGGTCACACAGTGAAAGGAGAACCTACAGCATTCCTAAAGAAAAAAATACTAGTCTGGGAAATCAATTCCATTTGAAAAGAGAAGAGAAAGCGAACCAGTTACGTGACCACACTCAAATAAAAACAAGTTTAGAAATCTTAATTGCAGCACTAGAAGATTAGCCTGTGGGAGAACGTTAGTGGAACAACCAACACCTATTCTATAAACGCACCACGTCAGGACTTTCTCTTCCTCCAGCACAACGCCTGCCCACAGACAATGTTTTGAACATTTCACATTTTCCACATTCTGTCATGTTACAACCAAAAACGTAAATGTCATTTATTGGGATTTTATGTGATAGACCAACACAAAGTGACACCGTATTTATCAGCGTATAACACGCGCCCCAAGTTTAGGAGAGAATTTAAAAGAAAAAAAAAAAAATTTAGGAGGGAAGTTTAAAGCGGTAGTAAACCCGCATTTTTTTTTTTTTTTTTTTTAAACCTGCAAAGCAAAAGGCATAATGAGCTAGTATGCACCGCATACTAGCTCATTATGAAATACTTACCTTAGAACGAGGCCCTGACATCTGGCCCGCATGCGCGCGGGAGATTGCAGTCCGGCCGGACGAGCGCTGCCGGATTTTCACGGAGAGAACCCCCTTGTGCACATGCGCCGCTGCAGTCAGCGGCGCATACCGAGGGGAATACCTCCTAAACCGTACAGGTTTAGGAGATATTTTTTTTACCTACAGGTAAGCCTTATTATAGGCTTTCCTGTAGGTAAAAGTAAAAAATGTGGGTATACAACCACTTTAAGGGGAAAAAAAAAAAACAAAAAAAAAAAAAAAACTTACATTTAACAGCCTTGTCTGTGGCTTTGCCATTTAAAAACGGCACCGCCGAGATACAGAGCGGATGTCCTGTGTATCTCGGCAGCGCTCGGTAATTCTCGGCCGCTCTCTTCGGCTTTCGGGTATTTTCAGCCGCACTCGGCCGTTCTTGGCGGCTTTCCGAAAGCCGCCGAGAACGACCGAAACTAGCCAAGAACGACCGAAGATAGGCGAAAATGGCCGAGTGCGGCCGAAAATACCCGGAAGCTGCAGAGAGCGGCAGAAAGGGTTACAAAGAGCGGGGGATCGGCGTATAACACGATAACCAGATTTTAGGGGGGGGGGAAGCGCGTGTTATACGCCCATAAATACAGTAATTGTGAAGTGGAAGGAAAATTATAAAATTTTATTTTTTTTACAAATAAATATGTGAAAAGTGTGGGGTACATTTGCATTCAGCCCCCCTGGAGTCAATACTTTGTAGAACTGCCTTTCGCCGCAATTACAGCAGCAAGTCTTTTTGGGGATGTCTCTACCAGCTTTGCACATCTAGAGAGTGATATTTTTGCCCATTTTTCTTTGCAAAATTGCTCAAGCTCTGTCAGATTGGATAGAGAGCTTCTGTGAACAGCAATTTAAGTCTTGCCACAGATTCATTTTACTATTTTTACATTTTATTCTCTAGGGTCTCTGCTAAAATATAAAATTGTGTGTGTGTCTAATAATGTAATATTATATATATATATATATATATATATATATATATATAAAAATAATGTTTGGGGTTCCAAGTCATTTTCTAGCAATAAATACAGATTTTAACTTGTAAGCAACAAATGTCAGAAATAGGCCTGGTCTTCAAGTAGTTAAAAGGAGAAGTTCATCTTTCGTAACATTACGCCCCTATTCAAGGTTTAACACGTTACAGACGCAGCTAGCGTCTGTTTCGACAGCAAGCGGGTGATCTTCTCCCCCTGCTCATGGTCACAATTTTTTTATTTTTATTTTTTTAACATGGCTGTGTGGGGCTCTGCCCGCTCAGCCGTGTCAGTTATTCACAGAGTTCTGTGAATGTGAAAACTAGAAGTACCGACAGCCTTTGCGGCTGTTGGCTTGTAGTTCTTCACGAACTACCATGGTGCTGTTGAGCGCTCTAGGTAGTTGATGGAGTATTCCTGTCAGTGTGTAACTGCCTGTCCATAAGAGGTAAGAGCAGACAGCTTGCACAGACAGTATGCAAGAGCCCTGCATTGCACCCACAACCTGCTGATTGCAGGCGCAATGCTTTGCAGGCTCCTAGTAAAACAAAATAATAAATGCACTTTTTTCCCACCTGCAAAATGATGTGAATTTTTATTTATTTTTTTCAAAGGTGAACTACTTATTATTATACAGCAGGGGTCTCCAAACTTTTTAAGGAAAGGGCCAGTTTTACTGTCCTTTATACTTTAGGGGGGCCAGACTGTGCCCAGTGAGAGTAAATAATGCCCGATCTTTGTTATTAAGTGGAGAATTAGTTGGTGTCAATGGGAGTATTAGTGTTCATTTTTGTTGTCAGTGGGAGGCATTATGCCCTATCGTTAGTGTCAGTAGAAGGAATAGTGTTCCAATGTTGGTGTCAGAAGCAGAGGAATAATGTCTCAGGGGCCGGCTAAATGCAAAGAAAAGGGCAACATCCGGCCCCGGGGCCGCAGATTGGAGATCACTGTTATACAGGATTTATATAGCGCCAACAGTTTACGCAGCACTTAACAATATAAAAAGGAGACAATACAGTTATAATACAATAAAATACAAGATGCTTAAGAGGGTCCTGCTCAGAAGAGCTTACAATCTAATAGGGTAGGTGTTACAAAAGGTTGTAACTTATGGTTTAGAATGAAGAGGAAAGGTAAGCGCCATTAAGTGCAGTATCACAGGGGGGAATTTAATGTAAAGATGAAAACACTTATGCCGCGTACACAAAACCGGACTTTCCGGCAGACTAGGTCCGACGGTCTTCCCGACGGACTTTTGGCGGAGTTCCGACGGATTTTCCAAACGAACTTGGCCACACACGAATGGACTAAGTCTGGTCGAAAGTCCGTTCGTTTTGAATGTGATGACATAAGACGGGAGTAAACAAAGAAGTTCAATAGCGAGTAGCCAATAGCTTCCCTTGTGTCGTATTTGGTCCATTGGACCAGCACACAGACAAATTGGGCCTAGTCTGCCAGAAAGTCCAGCCGTGTGTACACGGCATTACAGGATTAAAATGAATTATCGCCTTCCGCATGAAATGTAGTGAGTAGATGTTATGGGGATGGACCCTACAATGCAAGTCAATAGCAAACTCAGTGGTTGAAGTAGTAGGGGAGAGTTCTTGTCTTGCCTCTATTGTTTCTCAATCTGTTCCTGCATGTTGCTGTCCATCTAGTGACATTTCCACCCGCGTTCCACGCTGGTTTCATTTCCTGGTGGCCACAGGACGCCTATGAAGCCTGCAACTGGATGAAACCTCTCCCCGCGAATGGCCCTATACCAGTGATGGCGAACCTTGGCACCCCAGATGTTTTGGAACTACATTTCCCATGATGCTCATGCACTCTGCAGTGTAGTGGAGCATCATGGGAAATGTAGTTTCAAAACATCAGGAGTGCCAAGGTTCGCCATCACTGCCCTATACCGAATGACCGATTGGGACAAAAACTCCCCCCTCCAACGTCAACCACTGAGTTGGACTTGCATCGTAGGGTCCATCCCCATAACACCTACTCATCATGGACCAGATCCCGGCGGTATCCACAGGACAGAGGATCCAAGGCCAATATCTACATTTCATGTGGAAGGCGATAATTTTAATCCGGTAAGTTTTTATCTTTACATTAAATTCTCCCTTAGTGGCGCTTCCCTTTTTGTACTCAACAGAGCTGGCTATATACTCTGAGGACAGCAGCCTGAACTGCTTCCCACGCACCCCACAGACTACCCAACCCCAAGCACTATAATATCATTATAATATTTTCTTCTAAACTGGCCCTGTTGCTGGCATCCAAGTACTGTTATTTCATTTCAACTAGCTACTGTTGCTGGCATGCACCCCTTGTGCCTGAACATTTAAACTCAGGACTTATGCTTTAACCCTTGCAGTGAGGGCTCAACAAGAAGAATTTTCACATTACTTGGATTTGGGTTTCAAGCCCAAGTTCTGTTATAAGCAGCTCTTGAAAATAGGTTTTAAAGATGGTGCAGAGAACAGGCTTCATTCAGAAAAGGAAAAACCAGTGGGAAAAACCAAAATTTCGAGACTCGCTTCACTTCATTTCTCTAACCAAATTAACAGCTGTGACCCCTTTTACCAGGAAGGAAGTGAGGGGAAATCTCCACAACAGGAACATAAATCAAAAGAGCCGGACACAGGGAAGGTTGTGCCCCCGTAGAGAAAGATTCAGTAGATTCATTTACACCTTTTGGCTGGAGTTCCAGCAAGCCCAAACACCGGGACCTCAGCACAGGTATCACTCACCTTCCCAGTGTCCTCGGGTCCTGGCTGCAGCGTCACCGAACATGGCAAATTCTGTGGAATCTAAGCGAAGGAAGAACAAACAGGCAGTTTATATGTGAATAAAAAACAAATAAAAAAATTGGGAAAGAAGGGGATAAATAGATGTGAGCTGGATATGAAGGTAGTGGAAGATGTGAGCTGGATAATGAGGGGGGGGTGGGTTTGGATAAGTTGGATTTTAAGAAAAAGCACACAGAGGTGACTACAGGAAGTGGCAGTTGTATAGAAAAGGTTTAAAAACTAACGTTGAAATAGAAGGGATGTGCTTGCTCCCCTAGTTTCTTGACTAGGCGCTCCTGCAGTCGGGTGAGAGGCTTCTTCTCCTCTGGGAGCGGGGGAAATGCCTGAAAAGTCGAGATGAAGAGGTCCTTCCGGAACGACAGGCCCAAGACGTCGAGGTCCTCACGGCCATAACGGAAAGCACAGGTCAAGGTGACGAAGACTGAGGGGGGGAGAGAACGAGTGAGACGGGTAGAGCTCAGGATTGGTGGAGGGGAGAGATCAACTAGGCATGGTCAGTTGAGAACAGTGTTCTTTAATGTGCACCTGTGGTTCTGAAGCAAACAATATCCAAAAGAAGGCAGGTAGAGAAGAGGATGATGATAAAGTAAATTTTAAAAGAAAATCACTGCCTCCCATCTCAAATAAACTCAGCATCTAGATCAGTGGTCTCCAAACTGCAGCCTGGGGGCCAGATGTGGCCCTTTGCTTGCTTCTCTCCAGCCCTCAGGACACCATTCTTCCAACTGACATAATGATGAGGCACCATTCCTCCCACAAACACCATCAATGGGGCACTATTCCTCCTACGAAGACCAATGATGGTGCACCAATACCTCCCACTGACACTATTGATGGGGCACAATTCCTCCTACTAAGACCAATGTTGGAGCACTATTCCTCTCACTGACACCATCTATGGGGCACTGTTCCTCCTACTATGACCAATATTGGGGCATCATTCCTCCCATTGACATCATTGATAGGAGAAACAGTGCCCTAAGACCAATATTGGGGCATCATTCCTCCCACTGAAACCATCGATGTTCCACTATTCCTCCTGTTAAAACCAATAACGGAACAGTTTTTACTCCCACTGATGCCAAGATTATTTCTACTCACACTGGTCAAAGTCCAGCCCCCCTGAAGCCCAAAGGACAGTAAACTGGCCCTTTGTTTTAAAGGTTTGGAGACCCCTGATCTAGATGTTCCACCACCCATACAATTGGGCCAACTCCGTTTAAGCTACCATGGCCGCTATAGGAAGGTTAGGCTGTCAACAGTCTACCAAAAGCTGTTATGATAATGTTCCTGATATGGAAACAATTGGACATGCAGCCTCAAGTCTGAATTCTGCATGCAAAAGCACAGGGAAGGCTTTGCTTAGCTGCTAGAGGTGACCCAAGGATCGTGGCATCAAGTGCACAAAGCCGTACAGCGACAATCGGTGTTCTAAGATTCAAGTAACACATTTAATTTTCTTCTTGGGTTTAGATTCACTCAGATAAGGCTTTGAGTGATAATAAACCTTCAATTTTTTTCAAACTCATTTAGCAGCTGATTTAGACCCCTTTCACACTTTTACGACTTGAAGCAAAGTCTGTAATCTTGAGGTCTATGGACCTCAAGTCGCATCAAAGTCGTGCCCTTGGTCCAACTTGAGTCCCAGCACACAAGGGTATAAAGGGCATCAGAGTTGTGTTTCCCTACACTGTATACACCAACAGAAACACACAGCCCTGTAGCCTAGGATGGTAAGGCACTTACCTCCTCCTCTTCCCTCTACCCTTCACCAAGCTAACAGACTGGCTGGAGACTGCACTACCCGCTTGTAACGCTTTCCTGTGAAGACCAGAAGTTCAGAGAAACAATGCCAAGAGAGCAGGAGCCAGCAGAATTGAAAGTTGTAAACTGCAAGTGCTGGGATAAGAACTTTTATCAAATAGTTTATTTGGGAACGTTCAATTTTAATTGTGCTGGATGTGTAAAAGTGCCCATTAAATGACAAAACAAATCCAAAATAAAAAAAATCAAACAAACAGACAGGATTTTTAATGCAGAAGAGGCATACCATGATTCTTCTGCATTAAAGTTGCTTACTTGCCTGTCCTATACTGAGCTGCGCATGCACAGCTCAGTGTAGTATTTTGGCAATGCCAAGCTGACTGCATACCTGAGCATACAGAGGAGTGACATCATCTCGGCCCCAGCCAATTTAAACAGCCATACTCAGAAGCCACCGGGCTCCTGGAGATTGATGCGCTGGAGTATAAGAGAGTACAGCTCTGCTTTAAGACTGATGTTGACAGTTTGACGACACTGCAGGAGCAGGGCAGTGTACTACAGGGTTTGATGCGGATTAGCTGCACTTTCCCATAGAGTTCTATTAGGTCCTGTGATTTTGGTGTTGTTTCTGAAAGTGCACCAAACCTCCTGCATCTTTGGTGTGCTTTCAGAAAGTGCACCGGAACCGCAGGACCCAACAGAACTCTAATCTGCACCAAACCTGCAGGTACACTGCGCTGCTCCCCTGGTACAATCAAGGCACGCCACATCAGTCTGATATATGAGAAAGTATCCTGTTCCCTTTCTATTGTTCTCGTTGTGTGAAATCCCTGGTGTTCCGGCCGGTGCCTCTGCTTTCCTTCATTCCTAACACATTACCCAGTCCATATCAGTATAGATATCCAGCATGAGATTTTTCCCCACTGAGATCTGATGCGTTTTCAAAGGGTACTTCCCAAACTGGGGCATGGGTGCGTTAACGGTAAAGCGGCACTTTACTGTAGTTCTGGCTGCGATTTATGGCCGCTAGTAGGGTGCTTTTTATCGGCTAACAGCCAAAGAAAGGGTTAAAAGCGCCCATGTTTTGGTGCTACGGCAGCTCTGCCCATTGATTTCAAATGGCAGGGCATTTTGTGAGCAGCCACCCCAAAGATGCTGCTAGCAGGACTATTTTTCCCGTTCTGCAAGCGCACCGCCCCAGTGTGAAAGCCCTTTTCATGCGCTTTTCATGCGCTATTTTTAGCGCTAAAACGCCTGAAAAACGGGTCGTAGTTTTCCTTGAATTTTTTTGAGCAGTGTATGTATGTATACACACACACGCATATGTAAAAAAAAATTTTTTTTTTTTCATTTGACCAGAAAAAAAAAATTATAATAATAAATTGTAACCGTAACAAAGGACAAGATATTAAAAAATAAGAAAAAGTGTGTGTGTGTATATATATATATATATATATATATATATATATATATACATACACACACACACATTATATAATAATATATATATATTATATATATATATATATATATATATATATATATATATATATATATATATATACATATATACATATATATATATATATATATATACACACACACACATATACATACACATACATACATATATACACACACACACACACAAACCAAAAAAAAAAAAAAAAAAAAACCAAACCAGCTATACCAACCTGCTCTGTCCAATGCATAAAGCAGCCCTGACCCTCTTCTTTTTGGGTACCTTAATGAATTCAGGTGGATGTAAACCCCCATTCATGAAATCTGACCTAGGCACATATATCTGTAGTGTTTACTTATCTCTCTCCAAAGCCCTGAGTGCCGTGTCTTTCTGCTGCTCCGTTCCTCTGTTATCAGCATGATAACTTCTGACAAGTTCTCTGACACAGGAAGATAAAAGCAGCTGGAAATCTGTGTCAGGGAGGGAACTTAGAGACCAATAAGCAGAGAGCTTGTCTAATCACAGTACAGCTCTGCATGTTGCTTTGCTTCTCTTGGGGGGGGGGGGGGGGGGCTGGCTGTGCCTTTCCTCCAATCAGCTCACACACAGTGTAGGCCCAGACCCCCCCCCCCACATGGAGGAGCAAAACCAAACCTTTTTATTAAAACTTACTTATAAAGATGAATGAATCAACCATAACCCTCCTACAACCCAACCTCCTAGGTGATGCCATGGTACCTCCTTCAGAATCTTCCCAGCAGGTGCTCTTCATACAGCCTTTGCTGGGGACCAATGACATGTAGGAAAACACGGTCATGGAACAGGAAGCGGAGCGGATAAAATAGAATGGATGAGGAAATGACAGAGGAAAACATTCAGCAGAAAAACATTTCATAACAACAAAATTACCTTTACGATCCTTCAGATAATCCGTATCCACTAGAACTACACCATCTACAAAACAAGACAAGATGGACGAGTCAAGGAATACAGTCAGGCACACAAAATCAATAAAACAACCGAAATGTACTCAGACTGCTGGGGTCAGTGCTGTGATATAAAAAAAAAAAATAATAAATAATTATTAATAAAAAAATATATTATATATATATATATATATATATATATATATATATATATATATATATATAAATAATCAGGAAGAATAGAGGTTCAAGCAACAAGAGAAGAGAACTTGGCAAGTTGTGTTTGCCATAAAACATTTTTCTGTATTTTTTGGATATAGCGAGAAGCTTCTGCCCCTCTTGCTCCTCAATAAACACAGATCAGCCACAACTTTATGACCTCTGACAGGCAAAGTGAACAGATTATACCGTTACAATGGGATCTGAAAATAGGTGGGATATATTAGACCGCATGTGAACATGTTGTCCCTGAAGTTGATGTGTTGAAAGCAGAAACAATGGAAATTGCAGTTTGCTCTGTATAGGGCAGTGTAGCCGTAGATCGGTCAGGGTGCCCATGCTGACCCGTGTCCACTGCTAAAAGCGCCTTACAATGGGCACATGAGCCAATCTAGAACTAAGGAGGCCAAAAAGGGCACAACAGGATTTGCAAGGAGCAGAATGAAGCCAGAATGATGGATTGCCATTTTTGGCAAATCCATATCTAATGGCTTTACCTGGGTTTGTTTATTGTGACTTTAAAGAAGATACAATAACTACAGTTAATTGGTGTTCTATAAATTATAATGTTATTCAACGTTACCTTTCCTATATCAAATCTGTAGCCAGTAACTAATATAAAGTACACACACCTTATTCACATTAAATTGACATACTTTACTATTTGGGCTTCTGGCGCCTTTGTCCACCTCCCTTTTTTTTTTCTTTTTTTTTTTTTTTTTTTAAGATTCTCACCCACCTTCTGATGCAAACATTGGAGGTCAGCACAGAGATTTAAAGCAAAGTAGAAGCATCTCCAGGTTTACGTCCGCCATGTTTGGTAAGAAACTTGGATGACATTTGCACAGGTCATCTGGTATTGCAAGATTACGTGCATGTGCCCAGGTATGCTATAGGTCAGTGATGGTGAACCTTGGCACCCCAGATGTTATGGAACTACAATTCCCATAATGCTCAACTATGCTGCAGAGTGCATGAGCATCATGGGAAATGTAGTTCCAAAACATCTGGGGTGCCAAGGTTCGCCATCACTGCTATAGGTGCATGGCGGCTTATAGCCAACATGAGACTGAATTTATCGGCGTATAAACACGCACATTCATTTTAAGAGGGAAGTTTCAGGAAAAAAAAACTAAAATTTTACATAAGGAAATTTGAAGAAAATTAAGGGTCAGTGCCCATCTGCAGCCTCATAAGTGCCATCAATGCAGTCTGATCAGTCCACATCAATGCAGCAGCCTCACCAGTGCCATCAATGCAGCAGCCTCACCGGTGCCATCAATGCAGCAGCCTCACCGGTGCCATCAATGCAGCAGCCTCACCGGTGCCATCAATGCAGCAGCCTCACCGGTGCCATCAATGCAGCAGCCTCACCAGTGCCATCAATGCAGCAGCCTCACCAGTGCCATCAATGCAGCAGCCTCACCAGTGCCATCAATGCAGCAGCCTCACCAGTGCCATCAATGCAGCAGCCTCACCAGTGCCTTCAATGCAGCAGCCTCACCAGTGCCATCCATGCAGCAGCCTCACCAGTGCCATCCATGCAGCAGCCTCACCAGTGCCATCAATGCAGCAGCCTCACCAGTGCCATCCATGCAGCAGCCTCACCAGTGCCATCCATGCAGCAGCCTCACCAGTGCCATCCATGCAGCAGCCTCACCAGTGCCATCAATGCAGCAGCCTCACCAGTGCCTTCAATGCAGCAGCCTCACCAGTGCCTTCAATGCAGCAGCCTCACCAGTGCCATCCATGCAGCAGCCTCACCAGTGCCATCCATGCAGCAGCCTCACCAGTGCCATCCATGCAGCAGCCTCACCAGTGCCATCCATGCAGCAGCCTCACCAGTGCCATCCATGCAGCAGCCTCACCAGTGCCATCCATGCAGCAGCCTCACCAGTGCCATCCATGCAGCAGCCTCACCAGTGCCATCCATGCAGCAGCCTCACCAGTGCCATCAATGCAGCAGCCTCACCAGTGCCATCAATGCAGCAGCCTCACCAGTGCCATCAATGCAGCAGCCATCAGTGCAGCCTGATCAATGCCCAACTGCAGCCTAGAGGGGACAGGGAGGGGGTGGGACAAGCGCCAACAGATTACATACAGTGAAAATCTCCTATGATAGACAGAACAGTGGTCCAATGGCAACCCAAGAGATGGGACTTCCTATTACAGAGGCCAACAAACAGGAGATTTTCACTGTACGTGATCTTAATATTATATTTTGAGTCACGCTAACTCATCGAAAAAAAAAAAATGGAGACTTTAAAGGGTTAAGGTGCTCGTCCCACCCCCCCCCCCCCCCCCCCCCTCCGAGGCAGCTAAAATTGAAGTATTGGCGTATAACACGCACACGCTATTTGCACCCAATTTTCAGGGTGAAAGGGTGAGTGTTATGCGCCAATAAATACAGTATATTAGGCAGACCCTCCCCACATAGCCCCCAGCTTTGAGGACATGTACTGGTATGAACTCTCTGAATATCCCCTGAACAAAAGTGGGTAAGAACATGCAAAGTGTCTGTGCCAGGATCCTTCCTGTAGACGGAAGTTGAGTTGGAGGTTTTTTTTTTGAAAACGCAATTAACAATAAGCGTGGCGGCAACATTTTGCCAATGAAACAATAAAAGAGGGTGTACAATTTGGGGAGAAACTAGCAGTGATGTGTAGTAAGCCAATCGCAGTCTTCACCAACTCGGTTATAAACCACTCCAGCAACAAATCTCCCTAATAATTTCACATATAAAAAGACACAATGGAAGCCAATTAGCTAAACACACACACAAAACAAACACGCCAACGGTTTACCTGTCCTAACATTTACATTTCTGTATAGCCAGTTGTGACTCACAACCCCGATGATGTCACACGTTACCGCCAAGCAGGGACATTGCTGTTTATAACCTGCAGAACAGTGCTCTGTATATATATTTTTGGGGGGAATTTTTTTTTTTATTTTTTTTTTTTTATAATCTAACCCTGCTTTAAATCTTCTCCACAACTTTATCCCTGACCTGTCTGGTGTGTTCCTTGGCCATCATTATGCCGCTTGTTCACTAAGGCTCGGTTCACACAGCGGGCGGCACGACTTGCAGCGCCGCGACCTGCACACGATCAGCGGCGACTTGCAAAACGACTTCTGTATAGAAGTCAATGCAAGTCGCCCGAAGTCGCTGCAAAAGTAGTACAGGAAGCTTTTTTCTAAGTTGGAGCGACTTGAGTCGCTCCTATTAGAATGGTTCCGTAGTACAGAACGGAGCGCGACTTGTCAGGCGGCGAAGTCGCCTGGACAAGTCGCCCCTGTGTGAACCGAGCCTAAGGTTCTCTAACAAACCTCTGGAGGACTTCACAAAACAGCTGTATTTATACCGAGATTAAATTACACACAGGTGGATTTACTAATTAGGTGACTTCTGAAGGCAATTGGTTCCACTAGATTTTAGTTAGGGGTATCAGGGTAAAGGGGGCTGAATACAAATGCACGCCACACTTGTTTCTTCAGTGCAGCAGCCTCACCATTGCATTCAATACAGCCTGATTGATGCCCATCTGCAGCCTAGAGGGGACAGGGAGGGGGGAGGGACGAGTGCCGACAGATTACATACAGTGAGAATCTACTATGATAGACAGAACAGTGGTCCAATGGTGGCCCAGGAGACGGGACTTCCTATTAAAGGGGCCGCCAAGTAAACAGAAGATTCTCACTGTATGTAGTGTGACGGCGCTCGCCCCTCCCCCTCCCTGTCCCCTCCGAGGCAGCTAAAATTGAAGTATTGGTGTATAACACGCACACACTATTTGTACCCGATTTTCATGGTGAAATAGTGCGTGTTATATGCCAATAAATACAGTAATTAAAATTCATAATTCTAACAACTACTTACAAAGCCATCCACAACTCGCCCCACATCTACATTATTAGCTTAGTCTCAAAATACCAACCTACTCGTTCCCTTCGTTCCTCCCAAGACCTCCTGCTCTCCAAGTTCCCTTGTCACCTCCTCCCACTCGCCTCCAGGACTTTTCCCGAGCCTCTCCCATCCTAAGGAACTCCCTACCCCAATCTGTCCAATTATCTCCTATCCTGCTTGGTTTTAGATGAACCCTGAAAACCCTCTTCAGAGAAGCCCATTCTGCCCCCACCTAACAACTGTACATTTATTTTCTCCATCAGATCATCCCCCATAGTTATTACCTTTTGTACACTGACCCTTCCTCCTAGATTGTAAGCTCTAAACGAGCAGGACCCTCTAATTCCTCCTGAATTGAATCGCATTGTACGGTAAAACCTTGGTTTGAGAGCGTTTTGCAAGACAAGCAAAATTTTTTATCAAAAATTGACTTGATACACAAGTAGTGTTATGTCACAACAGGGTATAAAAGAGAAGAGAGGCGCCTCCAAGTGTAGCAATATGGTTAAATTTAATGAAGGTACAACATTTAGCAACATATTGCTACACTTAGAGACGTCTCTTCTCTTTTATACCCTGTAGCGCCTGCTGGATTTTGCTTCTAATCCCCTTGTGGAGGCTTCCATATGTGGATGGATATTTTATGGTTACACAACCTATCACATTGCTATAATGTTTTTATATGGACTGAAGGACCTATGAATAAATGGTTGTGGAAGGAATCATCTGAGTTTCCATTATTTCTTATGGGGAAATTTGCTTTGATATACAAGTGCTTTGGATTACAAGCATGTTTCTGGAACTAATTATGCTCTCAATCGAAGGTTTTACTGTAACTGTATTGTCTGCCCTAACATTGTAAATCGACGCAAACTGTTGCCACCATATAAATCCTGTAACACTCAAAATCGTACCGCATCTACACCAAAATCAAACAGGACCCTTTTTTGTCGCACTAGAATCGGATAACATGGCGTTTTCACACGAATGCCATTTCATTATGCAAATTGCACTGTTTTTTGAACCGATTTCAGGGTGTCAACTTTTTATTTTTTTATTCTTTATTAAATTTTATAAAACAGACATACTGTAGAAAAGAGTGGCCTTGACACAACACCAAGCCACTCCAACGACCAATGCCCCAGTAGAAGTCTTTTTCAGACGAAACTAGTCGGGCGAGGTACACTATTCCCCATACTGCTTTTTTAATATTGTGATCACATTATATGTATTTTTTGTTATGTTGGTTTTTAATAAAACTCACCCATTTTGACCTGCACCAATCGGAGCTCTTTTTCTTTTTTCTTCCATGATTCATGGTTTGAAAGATCTTTTTGGACTTTTTCTCCTGCTCTGTGCTTCATCTGCCGGGGTGACATTTTATTGGTAGCGGCCATCTCCATTGGATCTCGTGTGGACTTTTCGGGTTCCTGTTCCATTCATGGGACTGGATATCCCCTTGGTGATTTGCGATTCAGCCATTTTGCCTTTAGACATCCACCTACTTCCAGGATCCTGGTGGTAGTTTGGCTCATTGGTCGTCTTGAGCCTTCCATGCCTGATTGACCCTCTGTCATACGATGGAGGGTCCACCTGTTCCGGTAAGCGTAGATTGACCACACCTTTTTATTGAAAGAGTGTTTTATGTGATGATCTACAGGACTCAAGACATCTTCACTGAGATATCACTTTACTATATGATGGATATTTTTGTTATAAGTGTTTGTTTTTTCCTGGAGATTTCTCTCTTCTAGTTCTTTTAATCCCTTTTAGGATTAATTTTAATCGCAGGCGCACAGGCAGCTCATGAACTGGAAGACTTACATGGATGCCCTCCCAGCAATTTAGACCCGTGCTGTAGCCCCCTTTCAGCTATAGCGCGGGCAGGAATAGATTAAAGTGGTTGTAAAGCCTGAAGGTTGTTTTACCTTCCTGCATTATATGCAGAAAGGTAAAACGCTTTTAGTATGGAGTTACCCCCTCAGCCCCCTCTAATATGTACCTGAGCCTGATCCCGATCCCGAGATGTGCACAAGTGTGGCTGCTGTCCTGGCTCTCTGCCTCCTCATTGGCTCAGACAACAGTGGCTGTCAATCACAGCCAGTGACAATGAGAAGGGGGATGGGGCCGAGTCCCGTTCTGTGTGTCTTGCGGACACAGAGCCGGCTTGGCTTACACTTCAATTCTTTTAATTAAAATAATAAACATGTTAAACTTATCTGCTCAGCAATCCTCTTCCTCTGGGGTCCCCTGCAGGTGCCCCTGGCCACTGTTCTTTGGCAAGTGCCCGCCATAGAAAGCCGCTTTTTAGGGAGATACTTGTACAAGCTGGCTCCCGAGCCAGACAGCGGGACTCCTTCTCCTCCCCCCCCCCCACTCCTCGTAACAGGATTTGATTGACTGCCACCAAGGTGCTATGTGAGGAGGTAGAGAGCCGTTTCCCTCGTCCAATGCTGGATCCGATCGGGCTCAGGTAAGTATGGGGGGGGGGGGGGGAGATCTTGCTGTACAGAAGGTTTTTACCTTAATGCATTAAAGCGCTTATTACCCCAACACTTCATATTCCTGATATGTGCCTGCTGTACCATGAGCTTGTATGAGAAAGTATCCTGTTATCTTTGTATTGCTTTCTTTGTGTGAAATCCCTGGTGCTCCTGTCAGTCCCTCTGCTTCTCTATCAAAAACTGACCACACTAAGCCACACTAAGCAGGAAAGCACGCTGCGATCAGTTCTCTAGCTTTTCCTGACATGCCCCGCTGCACAACCATTCACTGGGAAGCTCAGTGTGCTGCTGCTTCTCCGCCCCCAGCTCTTATGCAGCTGAGAATAGAGGGAATGTGATCATTTATAAAAAAAAAAAAAAGGGGGGGGGGGGAGGGTTTATAAAAATATAAATGGGGGGGGGGGGCGGTTATAGCTATGCAAAAATATTTTGCCTTTCATTTCTATTTTAAACTGGATGGGTTGTTTTACAAGGTGAGGGTTTACAAATCACTTTAAGGGGTAAAAAACCATAAGGCTTTAAGAACCACTTTAACAAGCAGTTAACCCTTGCAGAGCGGGGGGGGCAAGGGTATTTTTATCACCCAGTCCCAGAGTTAATCATTAACATTACACTGCACATAAATATACAAGTGCGTGTGAAAACGTAGGCCACAAAATATCAAAGCTGCATTAGATTGTTCAGAACATGGTGGGTGGCCTCGTTTGCCTTCTATTTACAACAGCAATATACAAAAGAAGGATGCATAGATATTTTAATAGAAGAGTCGAAACTAGTTATAAGATTCTGATGTGGTGGTATAGCGTAGCCACGACATTACACCGTATTTTCCCGCAACTGCCTGATACATGTTGGCGCAGCAAGGTACCATGTTGCCCATTTTCTGGGACTGCCCGAAAATGAAATCATTTACACAAAAGATGGCTAGCACTATCAAGCGTCTGACTAATGTTGATCCAGCGGACAATCCTGCGGCATGCTTGCTGCACCTCACGCAGCGGGCCATTAAAAAAATAAATAAAAGGCCTCTTTTACCATCCAGCTCTTAAAATGAGGCCAAGGCGTGTATTCCCTTGTGCTGGAGGTCTGGGCACTCGCCCGCGAGGGCTCTAAAAATCAATCAACTTAGGGACATGGAGGACCTTTACGACTACCTTCCACAATCGGGAGGAGGTCTTCCGTGACACATGGAGACCGTGGCAACACTTTTTTTGCAGGAGGTCTCGCAACATGGCTGATTTCTCTAGGACTGTCGCTAGGGTCTAGGTGAGAGAATCAGTCTGTTTCTCTTGGCTCCAAGTCCTCGTCTTTTGTCCCCTTTTTTTCTCCTTGTACGTGTTCTCATCATTTGTCCCATCCTTTCACCATTACTGCTGCTCTCTCCCCTTCTGTGTGTTCACATTCAGCTCGGAAGCCGCTCCCTTGTAGTTTTCTTGCGGTGTATATGTATCTGACCATATAGGATAGAATCTGTCTTATTACCAAGTTATATATTGGCCCCTGGGGTATATTCCCCCTGACCCCGGCATTTCTCATTCTTTATCCCACAAGGTTGCATTATTACGTTGGGGCTTTTTACACAGGCTTGGAAAGTTGGGGGTAATTACTATTACACCCTCCTAGTCAAGAATATTTAGCATGCCATGGAACTTGCCACATAGTGTATGCTTTGAATCTGTTGAGTTGACTTTGAAGCTAATGCAGATATTTATTATTTGTTTTCAGCATACGTATGTCAGTCATTGTATCTAGCCTTACCCATAACTTAAAGCTTTTGTTAATCTAAAAATAAAAATTTAATCCTGTTGCTTTAAAGTGTTTTATACAGCACAGTGCTTGTGCTGTGTAAATTTGGCCCCCCATAACACCTGAAATACCTGGCTGATCCTGCTTGGCCATGCCTCCCCCCCCTAAAAACTGACCACGGTGTAGCATGGCTGCTGAGCCCCGACCCCGTGGTCAGTTTACGTGCCTCCGTTATCTGCAGCCTTCTCTCTCTCTCTCTCTCTCTCTCTCTCCTTCCTGCCAGCTCTGTATGTGTGTGAGAGCTGCCCCTCCCCTCTCCTACCGCTATAAGTAGGCAATAAAAAAAAAAAAGAAAAATTAAAAACACCATACTGCCAGCCCCTCTCTTGCACCTGGGTATAACACTCAATGTATGTTTATGTGGAAAACAAAGCTTCTAAATAAAATTTTTGCAGATCTGTTCAGAGTGGTCACGCGACTCCCAGCTGCCCCATCTAAGAGCTACAGTGGGAGGAGCCCAGCGGTCAGCACAGAAGTCACATGACTCCAGGCCACTCTCCGCCCCCATCTAAGAGCTACACCAGGATGAGCCCAGAGGTCAACATAGCAGTCACGTGACTCTCGGCCGCTCTCCGCCCCATCTAAGGCCCCTTTCACACTAGGGTGGTGCGAGTGTCGGCGGCATTTTCTCTGTCTGCTATGAGACCCGAAAAACTGCAGATTTTGTGGGTGGGTCTGTTTTCCAGGGCTCAGTGGGTGGAGTTGTGATGTCAGTAGACTCCCCGCCCACCTCTACACTCCCCTTAACATGCATTTTCTCCTGTGTATTTCTTACACTGAACTTCTCCTATGATCACTAACATCCAGTCAAAACCCAGAAAAGTCTCCACATGACTTCAGCATGCCCAATCATGCTGAGGTGTGGAACAGCCAATCCTTGCAGAGCAGCAGAAGAAAGGAGTGGGAGGGAATTAAAAAATAATGCATGTCTCTTAGGCTAGTGCACGACATATGTAAATCACCCGTCACTCACAGCAAGGGGGAGGATTTGACAAAGTTGTTCTCTGTTTGTCAAGATTTATCTGACTGAACAATAAAAGAGGATTGCTCAGAGCTGGATTAACTCCTCGTGGTAAGACTGGGCTCAATTGATAGAAAATCTTATACTTTACATTATGACATCATTTTTTTTTTTTTTTTCGGGTTTACATCCACTTTGACTTGTATAATGCAACTGTTGGTTAAAATAAAGAACTTACAAATTTTTGCCTCTATTTATTTTTTATTTTTTTGTAACTAAAAATGAGTCGTCTGCCTGAAAAGCTTAGGATAAAGCAGAACCTACAAATCCAGAATGCAGGAGCGGCCATTCACGGGTTGATTTAAGCCTGCGGCACGGAGCTCAGCCGCTGCTCACAATAACAGATGAGCATCTGCAGCAGCCACAAGGTATATTCCCAAAGCTAGCAATCCTCCTCCCATATGCCAACTCTCCTCAGGGATAAGAGACTCAAAGAGGAGCTCCAACGCCAAGTAGACTTACCTCCTGTATTCTGTCCAGTAGAGCCTCTTCCTTTCGCTCGACTCTCTGCAATCCTATCATAAATATTACGTCCACTCTTCTCTTACTGCCCTCTTTCCAGCTCTGTGATCGTAAACGTCACACAGACATTTCCTGCAGGAGCCGCTTTGTTTAGATTCCCTTTTGTAGTCCCTTAAAGCTGAATTCCAGGCATTGATAACTCTTCATAGAAATGTCAGGAGACCAAGCCACTGGAGACCTCAAGAGCTTTAAACTAGCCAATCAGCATCCACCCCATAACAAATGCTCTAAGCGACGATATTCCCAGGCATCGGAGATCAGATTGACCTTACACGTTCTGAGTCTATTGAAAAATCAAATATTGCTTAACAAAAAGTGACAGAGACTAATGTCACCATTTCTGATACTGTACTGGGGGGGGTTCTATCACGTGGGTCAGTATAAATACAAATCATTTCTCATCATTGCAACTATGGCAATAGCTTAGAAAGGATTTCCCAGAAGGTTCAGCCCCCTAATCCAGCAACAATCAGATGTGAAAGCAAAAAAAAAAAAAAATTCATGAAAAAAATAAATAAATACATAAAAATACCTTAAAGCGGGAGTCCGCGTTTTTTTTTTTTTTTTTTAAAGCCAGCAGCTACAAATACTGCAGCTGCTGACTTTTAAAATAGTGACACTTACCTGTCCAGCGCGCCCGCGATGTCGGCACCCGAAGCCGATCTCTCGATCGTCTCTCGGGTGCTGCTGCCGCCGCCATCTTGGGTATGGGAATCAGGAAGTGGAGCCTTTCGGCTTCATTTCCCGGTTCCCTACGGCGCATGCGTGAGGCGCGCTGCGCAATAAGGATGGTCCCGCTGCCTCTGGGATCTGTGTGTTTCCCAGCAGGCAGCGGGGGACTTTCGGAAAGGGGCGTAATCTACGCCCCTTTCCGCAGAGAGCTATCCCGGAAGTGGGTGCAGATACCTGTACTGTACAGGTACCTGCACCCCCCTCCCCCCTGAAAGGTGCCAATTGTGGCGCCGGAGGATTCCAATGAGTGGAAGGTCCACTTTAGGGTGGACCTCCGCTTTAACTGATACTAAAAGCTTTTTTTTTATTTTGTTAGAAAAAAAAAAATTGCTTACAAGCTCTCTGCAAAGATTTTGCACAGAAAAGAGCCTTAGCTGCTCTTTCGGCAGTTCCTCACCGGCGCTTATCCATTCCTCTCCCTTTGGGGCGGGAGCAAGCAAGCCGGGTCCTAAAAAGGCAATTGTGCATGCGCATCCCCCGGGCCAAGCTGTGTGCATCCACAGACACACACCCATTGTAAGCCATGCCTCTGCCTCCTCCTCATCGGAGTTTGACTGAAATCAGTGGGAGACCATGACAAGATATTGCGAATATTCAAGTTTTAACTAAGGCCGGCCATATAGGGTTCGAATCTCGGCCGGTTCAGCAGGAACCAGCTGAGATTCCAACCATGTATGTGTGAACTGAATGTACCAAGTTGATCGATCAACTTGGGTACAACCAGCCTGCCAGATTCCCTTCCGATTATCGCTATAGCTGCTAGCGATAATCACCATCTTCTCCCAGAAGGGACGGCTTCCCCCGTCCACCCCCCCACCGGGAGAAGACAGTGGCCGATTCCCTTGTCAGTACTGTCTGTGTTGATGGGGGAATGATGCAAATTTCTTTCCTGCAACCCGTGGTTTCAGGAAATAAATTTGCACCGTGTATGGCCGGCTTAACTGGCTTTCACTCGGTTTGTTCCACCCATCCTGTGAGTGGATTGTTCTCAGGTGTACTGAATGCTGGACCTATTGAGTACTATTGAGTACCTATTGAGTACTTCTTGTGTACTCTTCCTCTACAGGAGCCTGGATAGTCACTTAAGGCGCTTTCACACTAGGCACCATTACTTTGCACAATGCAAGGGCCGAAACAACAAATTGAATAATCAACAACTAATCAATTATGAAAATAGTTGTCAACTATTTTCATGATCGATTAATCTGCCAATCAATTAGTTGGCCTGCATACAGAATGCATTATTTGCTTACATATCAGGAAATACAGTGCAGCACACATACGGCTCAGTACATCATCCATACATGTCACTAAGTGCCTGAGAACTTGTGAATGTGTGAGGAGCAATGCCTCATGGGACATGTAGTCCTGGGCAGGACGTGAGTGCTTCTAAAAAAGGCAGAAGTTTTTTTTTACCTTGCACTCTATACTATACTTTGCACCTTGCTATTGGGGCACTCTGAAGGCAGGAGGAGCCAGAAACGTCGGTGGGGGACCCTAGAAGAGGAGGATTGGGGCTGCTCTGTGCAAAACCATTACACAGAGCAGGTAAGTATAACATGTTTGTTGTTTTAAAAACAAAAATATAAAAATCATTTTTAAAGACTGTGTGCAGGGAAGATCAACATCTGAACCCAGAGAAGGTGGAGGCTGATAGACTGGAGGTAATAGAAGGCATTACAATTACATTTAAAATAAATTTTTGCCAGTACAGTATTGTGCGTTATTTTTAAAAGGATTATAGCCATGAAAAAATTCTCAGCTTTTAATAAATCTTTTATATTGAAAATAGTATATCTCCCTCCCGCTTCATATAGCTTTATGTCTGACCCCTAGTTATAATGTCCAAAATATCCTACTTCTGGATAGATTATAAACACATACATACACACACACACACACACACACACACACACAAAATATACACATTATTACTTTCAAACTATACGATTATCTCCTCTTTTTGTACCATAAAGGGCTAATTTTAGCTTCAACCCCATTATGACAGGTGATTGAAAAAAAAAAAAAAAAAAAAGCATGCTGCTACTTAGGTCTTAGGCCAGGTTCACACAGCGTACTACAGTTCATTTAACATGATTTTCTATGGAACATGTCCACACCTATGCTTTTTTCAACCGTTGCGTATTTGGAAAGGGGCAATACTGTGTTGTGGTGATATGTGAAGGGGGCAATGCTGTGTGGGGTGATATGTGAAGGGGGCAATGCTGTGTGGGTGATATGGGAAGGGGGCAATGCTGTATGGGTGATATGTGAAGGGGGCAATGCTGTGTGGGTGATATGGGAAGGGGGCAATGCTGTATGGGTGATATGGGAAGGGGGCAATGCTGTATGGGTGATATGGGAAGGGGGCAATGCTGTATGGGTGATATGGGAAGGGGGCAATGCTGTATGGGTGATATGGGAAGGGGGCAATGCTGTATGGGTGATATGGGAAGGGGGCAATGCTGTATGGGTGATATGGGAAGGGGGCAATGCTGTATGGGTGATATGGGAAGGGGGCAATGCTGTATGGGTGATATGGGAAGGGGGCAATGCTGTATGGGTGATATGGGAAGCGGGCAATGCTGTATGGGTGATATGGGAAGGGGGCAATGCTGTATTGGTGATATGGGAAGGGGCAATGCTGTATGGGTGATATGTGAAGGGGCAATACTATGTGGGGGGATATGTGAAGTGAGCAATACTGTGTGGGGAATATTTGAATGGGGCGATGCTGTGTGGGGTGATATGTGAAGAGGGCAATGCTGTATGGGTGATATGGGAAGGGGGGCAATGCTGTATGGGTGATATGGGAAGGGGGCAATGCTGTATGGGTGATATGTGAAGGAGCAATACCATGTGGGGGGATATGTGAAGTGAGCAATACTGTGTGGGGAATATTTGAATGGGGCAATGCTGTGTGGGGTGATATGTGAAGAAACAACACCATGTGGGGGGAATATGTGAAGTGATATGCGAAGGGGGCAATACTGTGTGGGGGTGATATGCGAAGGGGCAATATCGTGTGGGGGGGAGGGATATGTGAAGGGGGCAATGCTGTGGTGGGTGAAGATGTAAAGAGGACAAGCAGCTGCACACAAAATGAGGTGCTGTACAGAAAACGTGTAGGGGTACCATGGACTCTTGAATGCACTGAAATACAGGGTGCAATTTCCTACACATGGAAATTGCATGGTACAAAGGCACCATGCTGTTTCCATGTGGCTGCATTTTTAAAAAGGTGCCAGGACTTTTTCCCCCAGCAGAAAAGGCAGGCACAGAAGCCCATTCAAACGAATGGACTGTCATGCCTGCACATCTGGGCTGTGATCAGGGGTGGACTGACCATTGGGCCACTCAGGCAATGCCCGGGGGCCCCATGTCACTAGGGGGCCCCATAAGAGTTGCCAGCCTCAGTAAAATCAAGGACAGTATGTAAAAATGTGTGTTTTTTTTTTACATCTGTCTTTGAAATGTCCCTTACCGACATCCTTTTGGTCTAAAAAATCCAGAGATTATAGCTGCCCCACCTCTCCAATACCTTCTCAGCCAATAGAAACATGTCTGTGTATACTGTGTGATTGTATACTGTGTATGTGTGTTTGTGTATACTGTGTGGCCCCATAATCTCTGATTGCCTGAGGGCCCCATAATCTCCTATTGCCCGGGGGCCCCATGAGTTGTCAGTCCACCCCTGGCTGTGATGTAAAGAATCTGAGTCATTGCACAAAACTGATTTCGGACCTCGGTTGGAAGAAAAATTGTACTAAATCGGACCTCCATGAATTTTAATTCAATACCCCAGGTATATACAGTATATCTCTTGTCTGTTATTCTCAGAGTGGCTTAGAGATTTTGCTCCCTAACCAGATAGTTGATTATTTATATTTACCACTGCATAGGGATATTGAAGAATAAATTGCCTTTTATTTTAAACTTTACATATTAACTAAATTATACACCACACTTTAAAGGTTATTATCCGATTAATCGAAACAATAAAATCGGCCAACTAATAAATTATGAAAATAATCGTTAGTTGCAGCCCTATACCATGCCCAAGCATGATTGTACCCACCTCATGCAGATGTACACCATCCCCAAGTCTGAATAAACTGTGCCAGAGCCCAGGACACAGTATGCTGAACCATCACACTAGAAGTTGTGGGTTCTACTGAAGGTAATGCCCTTTGCGCAGATTTGTTTTTTTACATTTTTAAAGCTACACTTGAGCTTTATTTGTCTCAACGGAATTAGGTTGGGCAGCCCATGGCAGTTTATGTGAAGAAAAAAAAAATATATATAATATATATATATATATATATATATAGCTTATTTTTGTCCATTTATATTTGCTAGGCTCATTAAAATATATATTTTTAGATCAAAAAGGTGCCGTGGTCCTTTAATGAATATGTGTAAAAAAAGAAAAAAAAAAAAGAACAAAAAGAAAAAAGACAGGTTTCCCCCACAGTATCACCTTCCCCTCCAAAGCAAAGTCTTGAACTTGCTTGGCCACATGGCCACAGGCAGCCGCACAGCTGCCACCCTGCCAGTCCCAAACTATTTCTTCCTACATGCTGGAAAATTTCCATTCATTCCTATGAAGAGGCTGTCTGGTTGGGATGTACGATACCCATAGAACGCACCTGGCAGGCGTGTGGACAGGTGAGTATAAGACTAGAATTACAAGATAACTGTACGAAAGTAAAATAATCCTTTAATTAATAACTACAAGAAAAAGCACGATGTTTTGAACTGCATTAGATCGAGCACTTACCAACTGGTTCCACGCGATCTAGGTGATCCACAAAATCTCGTTTTCCCAGGTACACTGTAAGCTGCAGGGAAAAAAAAATTATCTTAAATTAGGGTTCAGTCTCAGAATACTTTAGCATTGATATTTCTGCCCCTCTTCCTCCTCAGCAGTGCCCACCTGTACTATCCCCCCCCCCCCCCCTCATTACCACATTGCGCATTTGTTTCTTGTAGACCGTCATGCCACGGGATATATCACAGCGGATCCGTTCCAAATCGGACAGGTCCCCATTGTCAGCCTCCTCTGCATGCATTGCTTGTATCTGTATGCCTTCCTATGTTTGCATCTCCCTATATCCTTCACACCTCAGGGAGATGCTTCTGGCCCCGGGAGACACACTTCCACCTGTGATTGGTGGAGGACAGGGGCCGCAGCAACTATGGTGACATAAACAGTGCTTTAACCCCTGCATCTCTGCAAATGCTACCTTAACCCCTTCCTCTCCAGGCATGCTGGAAGATACCGGGACATAGAGAGAAAAAAAGGGGCCTCTGAGTGAAGACTAACATTTAAACTCAAATTGGGGTATGCTCATCATAACTTGGTACAGGCATCCATTTTTTTAAATCCCATTTTATATTTTTCTGCCACTTCTGTTCTAAAAATATAAAATGTTTTAGTCATTATTAACCACTTCCCGCCCGGCTTATATGAAAATGACAGCTGGGCGGTAGTTCAGTTATCCTGACTGGACGTTATATGACGTCTAGCAGGATAAGGCGCCCATCGATCGGTGGTGCGGTGTGCCAGTCTGACACAGCAATACACCGATCTCAGTAAAGAGCCTCTGAGGCTCTTTACCACAAGATCAGCCATCTCCAATCACGGATGATCACAGTGCAAACAGGAAGAACCATTTATCGGCTTTTCCTCACTCGTGCCTGATAGACGTAAGTAGAGGAGAGACGATTGCCAGCTCTCCTGACGGGGGGCTAGACCACCAGAGATGCCGCCAGGACCACCAGGGATGGCCAGAAAACATTGATGGCCAGGTATGCCCCCCATTGCCACCAGGGATGCCACACAGTGCCCTAAAAGATGCCAATCAGTGCCCAGAAATAGTCCCAGTCAGTGCCAACTACGAATGCCTGCTAGATGTCTCACTGATGCCCAGCAGTGCCACCAGTGTCCATCTGTGCCACCTATCAGTGCCACCCATAAGTACCCATCAGTGCAGCTTTTCAATGCCACCTATCAGAGCCGCCTATCAGTGCCCATCATCAGTGCTCCCTCATCGGTGCCCGTCAGTGAAGGAGAAAACGTACTTATTTACAAAAGTTTAGAACAGAAACAAAGAAAAAAAATATATTTATTTTTTCGAAATTTTCTGTCTGTCTTTCTTTTATTTGTTGCGCAAAAAAAAACCTGCAGTGATCAAATACCACCAAAACAAAGCTCTAATTTATGGGCACAAAATTATAAAAAAAAAATTGTTTGGGTACAGCATAGCATGACCACGCAATTGTCAAAGTGCAACAGCGCTGAAAGCTGAAAATTGGTCTGGGCAGGAAGGGGCGAAAGTACCCGGTATTGAAGTGGTTAATTCAGAATTGTCATGCAATAGTATTAAACAATAGATGTATTTACTGCATATTTTTATATATGATTTTTTATATGAAAATGTGTGTTTCATTTGATGTATATGTATATTCTGTCTATATATGTATCACCCGTATCAGTATTGATGTAAGGAGTTTTACTCATTATTATTTTAAAAATGTGGGAGAGGAATTAGCACTCTCTCCACAAGATGGCAGTATACCAAGGCACATATAAGGCTGTTTTTCAGCCTACGTCAAATCAGCTCAGCTTGACAAAGGAGCGCACAAGCTTTCTAGTCTGCATGCTCCGAAACGCGTCGAGAACAAGCCAGTGATGCCATTGCACCCAATGTTGCATTCCAGCCCACTCCATCGAGCTCTAGCTGCCCTCCAAGCCTCGTTCTTGATCCCATCGGATCGCAAAGCATCCTGTGGACCAGGACATTTACGACAGGTTGTGTGAGCCACGGGAACGTTAAACAGCCGGGACAGATGCCAGTGTCTTCCCGGACTAATATGTTTCCTCATACCTCAATGTGAGTTTATATTACACTAACGTACCATTAAACGTTACAGTCATCAGGGGCGCCTGTTTTTCTCTTTTTTTCCCCCGCACGTTTGGAGTTTGCTTCCACTTCCCCAACAAGGCTGGCCCTGAAACAGTGGACTGTTCTCCCACTATACTGAGCTGCTTGCTCAAAGGACTACCTTGAAGGACTTTTGTATTTAATTGCACACTTATCTAACTGCGCCACTACCCAATCTTTTTGTCAAGATACTGAGACATGGCCACTTACCTTGCAGTTTGGGCTGGATTTCTTAAATACTCTGCAAAAAAAAAAAAAAAGAACGAAAAAAAAGTATAAGCGGTTGCAGTGTACATTCTTAGGGCTTGAACAAACTGTCAGGTTTTCACATCTTTCCCACATTCTATTTCAGAAGAGACCAAAAACTTAGGATCTATAGAGATCAATGATCATTAACCAGCAATGGAATTCCTGCTCCACATGAATGCCAAACATACCGGGACTCACATTACTAGAAAAAAAGGCTTAAAAGTGATACAGAAATCAGACATATACATTTATTGGGACAGTTCAACAAAAGTTACAATATTTCTGCATTAAGTAATCATCACTAGGGAAGAGGCAGGCCACTCCCGCCATCATCACTAGGGAAGAGGCAGGCCACTCCCGCCATCATCACTAGGGAAGAGGCAGGCCACTCCCGCCATCATCACTAGGGAAGAGGCAGGCCACTCCCGCCATCATCACTAGGGAAGAGGCAGGCCACTCCCACCATCATCACTAGGGAAGAGGCAGGCCACTCCCACCATCATCACTAGGGAAGAGGCAGGCCACTCCCACCATCACTAGGGAAGAGGCAGGCCATTCCCACCATCACTAGGGAAGAGGCAGGCCACTCCCACCATCATCACTAGGGAAGAGGCAGGCCACTCCCACCATCATCACTAGGGAAGAGGCAGGCCACTCCCACCATCATCACTAGGGAAGAGGCAGGCCACTCCCACCACTGCATCCTATCCCAATGTCACCATCACTAGGCAAGAGGCAGGCCACTCCCCCCACTGCATCCTATCCCAATGTCACCATCACTAGGCAAGAGGCAGGCCACTCCCCCCACTGCATCCTATCCCAATGTCACCATCACTAGGCAAGAGGCAGGCCACTCCCCCCACTGCATCCTATCCCAATGTCACCATCACTAGGGAAGAGGCAGGCCACTCCCACCACTGCATCCTATCCCAATGTCACCAGCACTAGGGAAGAGGCAGATCACCACCACCATCATCACTAGGGAAGAGGCAGACCACTCCGACCCCTCCATCCTATCCCAGTGCCATCATCACTATGGAAGAGGCAGGCCACTCCTACCACTGCATCCTATCCCAATGTCCTCATCACTAGGGAAGAGGCAGGCCCCTCCCTAGTCCCCAAAATGCATTAAAGGGTAATAAACCTTCTGCCTATAGAACCACTTTAACCCCTTCAATACCGGGCACTCCGCCCCCCCCCCCCTTCCTGCCCAGACCATTTTTCAGCTTTCAGTGCTGTGCCACTTTGAATGACAATTGCGCAGTCATACAACACTGTACCCAAATGACATTTTTATAATTTTTTTCCCCCAAATAGAGCTTTCTTTTGGTGGTCCGTCATTGGTGTACGCTGATGAGGCGGCACTGATAGGTGGAAGTGATGGGCAGCACTTCTAGATGGCACTGATTGGCACCACTGGTGTGCATCGATAGGTGGCACTTGTGGGCACTGTTAGACTCTATAAATGAGGGATAATTGCCTCTTCCTTTTTGGGACAGATGTCCCTTTAAGATAAGCTGGTGATCGGCTTTTTTTCTCCGCTGTCAGCGTGAGAAAAAAAAAAAAATTGATCACCGAACTTTTGTTTACATCATGTGATCAGCTGTCATTGGCTGACAGCTGATCACATGGTAAGGGGCCGTGACCTGAGTCTCAGTGATCACAGGGCGCGCGCACAGGGGAGGCAGTCATAATACGGTATCCCGGGAATTCATATCCGCGCTGTCAGAGGCTCTTTACCCAGATGGGAGATGCGGTGTGTCAGACTGACACCTCTGCACTGCACAGTCGCACAATCGCATGTTATCCTGATCACGTCATGTGACGGCCCGGTCAGGATAACAGAACTACTTTGCGCACATCATATTGCTATATGGCAGGCAGGAAGTGGTTAAAGCTGAACTCTTTAAGACAAAAAAAAAAAAAATACAAAATGTGTAGACCTTTATTGGTTTACATTTTGTTTTGTAAAAATAAAAGTCACTGTAATACTGAACGTTAATCTGGAGTGGTCTTCCACAATGTTGCCTATCCGCCTATAGATGCGGGCAGACTTACTGGTTGAAGAACGTCTGTCATGGGCACACTAATTGGTGTGGGGGGGTGTTTGGGCCTCATTGCAGGGCCCAAGCCTTGAGCATTAGTTAAAAGTGATTATATAAATCCTCACATATACCCAGTGAAGTGACTGTCCTCAAGCAATACATAGAGCTGAAGCAGATCTTCCTTTATAAAATAAATAAAAGATAAACTGCAGTCTTCTCTACATCCACAGTGCAGACTTTATAACGCTTGTCTAAACGGTCAGAAAACAGGGAGTAGGGAGCTGAAATTACACACTACAGAACTCTATGGAGGAGAGCTCCGATGGATGATTGGAGGGAAGGGACACCCCCCCCCCCCCTTCACACAGCACACAGGAATAGACCCGGGGCTGTCAATCACAGGCTGTGTGCTGGAGATCCCACCCCTGTTATCTCTTGGTGTCAGGAAAACTTGTCAGAAGTGATTCATGTAGATAGCAGAGGATTGAAGCAGCAGACACATGGGGGGTTATTTACTAAAGGCAAATCCAGTGCAAAGTACACTTGGATGTGCAGTCGCTGTAGATCTGAGGGGGACACGCAAGGAAAATAAACAGCATTTTTTGCTTGCACATGATTGGATGATAAAATCAGCAGAGCTTCCCCTCATTTTCAATCTTCCCATCAGATCTACAGTGACTGCAATTCCAAGTGCACTTGTAGTGCAAAGTGGACTCTATAGAGGGATATGATTTGTTCATATTTCATGTCTGAGGTTTACAACCACTTTAAGGCTCTCCTGGAACAGTATTGCAGCATGTAATGTCACGGCACAGCTGCTGACAGTCCCAGTAAAAGCACAGGAATAGGGAGGAAGTGATCACATAACTACTTCCCCAAAAAAAATTATTTTTATGCTTTCTCAAGCATCTAAAAATGTAAACAGAATTTTCTAATGCGGAGTCTGTACTGAAAGCTACGCTTGACATCTATCTTATCAACCAGCAGATGTTACCTTCACTGAACATGTCAAATAATCAGCATTACAGGATTTATAGGCAACATTGTAAAAAAAAAAAAAAAAAAAAAAAAAAAAAAAAAAAAAATCAAAGAAAAAAAAAAGAAAGAAAAAGAAGAAAGAAGTTACAACCTGTGCCCTAAGTAACTGAAAAGGGGTTGTAAAATAAGGTTTTTTCCCTGCTTTCCGCCCGCCAGCCTTCAAATAAATGTCGGCTGGGTGGCACAGCTCTTGTTCAGGGTGGGCATCATATGACGACCTCTCGCATGCCCCCAGGGGCGCGTATCGCAGCGATCGGTGGTGCGGTGTGTCAGTCGGACACACCACTCTTTACCACATGATCAGCCGTGTCCAATCACGGCTGATCACGATGTAAACAGGAAGAGCCGCTGATCGACTCTTCCTCACTTTGCGTCTGATGGGCTGGGGTGGGCTGATTGTTTATAAGCACAGCCCTCCCCCCCCCTCGGATGCCCGTCCAGAACCACCAGGGATTGGCACCACACTGGACCACCAGGGAAATGCCAATCAGTGCCCAGGCAGCTGCCAATCAGTGCCCATCCCCAATGCCTGCCAGTGCCATCAGTGATGCCCATCAATGCCATCTATCAGTGCCCATCAGTGGTGCCTATCCGTGCCACCCATAAGTACTCATCAGTGCCACATCAGTGCCCATCAGTGAAGGAGAAAACGTACTTATTTACAAAATTTTATAACAAACAAAAGAAAAAAACTCCCCCCCCCCCCCCCAAAAAAATTTTTAGGTCTTTATTTGTTTAGCAAAAAATAAAAAAGGCCAGAGGTGATCAAATACCACCAAAATAAAGCTCTATTGGTGGGAACAAAATAACAAAAATTCTGTTTGGGTACAGTGTAGCATGACCGCGCAATTGTCATTTAAATAGCAGCAGCGCTGAAAGCTGAAAATTGGCCTGGGCGGGAAGGTGGTCTAAGTGCCCGGTATTGAAGTAGTTATTCTTAAAGCGGGACTCCGCGTTTTTTTTTTTTTTAAAAGCCAGCAGCTACAAATACTGCAGCTGCTGACTTTTAAAATAGTGACACTTACCCGCCCAGCGCGCCCGCGATGTCGGCACCCGAAGCCGATCTCTAGATCGTCTCTCGGGTGCTGCCGCCGCCATCTTGGGTATGGGAATCAGGAAGTGGAGCCTTTCGGCTTCATTTCCCGGTTCCCTACTGCGCATGCGTGAGCCGCGCTGCGCAATAAGGACGGTCCCCGCTGCCTCTGGGATCTGTGTGTTTCCCAGCAGGCAGCGGGGCACTTGCGGAAAGGGGTGTAATCTACGCCCCTTTCCGCAGAGAGCTATCCCGGAAGTGGGTGCAGAATACCTGTACTGTACAGGTATCTGCACCCCCCTCCCCCCTGAAAGGTGCCAATTGTGGCGCCGGAGGGGGGGAGGGTTCCGATGAGCGGAAGGTCCACTTTAGGGTGGACCTCCGCTTTAATACATTCTATGTATTAGGATAAAAAGCCTTCTGTGAACCTCAGTGGTGTAGTGGTTAGCACTCTCGCCTAGCAGTAAAAAGGGTCGCTGCTTTGCATGTTCTCCCTGTGTGGGTTTCCTCCGGGTACTCCGGTTTCCTCTCACACTCCAAAGACATGCTGGTAGGTTAATTGGCTTCTACCCAAAATTGGCCCTGGTATATGAATGTGAGTTGGGGACCTTGGGATGTGAGCTCCTTCAGGGTAGGGACTAATGTGAGTGTGCGATGTATGTGTGGAGCGTTGCGTAAATTGATGGCACTATATGGGTACCTTAAATACATAACGATATAATAGATGAGCATCTTAATGAGACACAATGTACAGGGATAGGGACAATTGTAGACACTCATTCAGGTTGAACTGGATGGACTGATGTCTTTATTCAACCTTACTAACTATGTAACTTACCTGAGGTCCCTCTCTGTCCAGCAACGTCCACAAGTGTCTTGCCATCCAAGACTCTCCATCCTGATTGGGTGAGACACAGCATTGCCTGGCGCTGCTGTCAAAGTCAGCTAGCCAATTAGGAGAGAGAGGGGGCGGGGCTCCGTGTCCGAATGGACAAAGGGAGCTGCGATTTGGCTCGAGTGCCCCTATAACAAGCTGCTTGCTGTGGGGGCACTCAACAGGAGGGAGGGGCCGGGAACACAGAAGAGGGACCCGAGAAAGGTCCACTGTAACAGAGGAGGTAAGTAGAACGTTTGTTATTTTTAATAGGAAGAAAAAAAAAAAAAACACACAAGGACTTTACAATCACTTTAAGATTATATATATATATGTCTCATACCAAACAATGCCAACCGACATTCATACCACCCGACCACAAGGCCTGATCACTGTATGGATTGGCCTTTTGATCTCTTCCTTTCACTGATATGATCTGAAAGCAGATCTCCAAATTAGAAAAACGATATATAAATATAACTATATCTCTATCTATCTATCTATCTATACACACATATATACATATATACACACACACAAACATATTACACACACACTTTATTATTAGGTACACATTGCTAGTACTGGGTTGGACCTCCTTTTGCCTTCAGACCTGCCTTTATTCTTCATGGTATAGATTCAACAAGGTGTTAAAAACATTCCTCAGAGATTTTGGTCCATAGTGTCATGATTGCATCAACTGTGTGAAGCTGATTGGTCTGCTGCACATTCATAATGCAAATCTCCTGTTCCACCACATCCCAAAGGTGCTCTATTGGAGGAGATGTGGTGACTGTGGAGGCCATTGGAGTCCAGTAAACCTCATTGTCCAGTGGTGAGATGATTGGAGCTTTGTGACATGGTGCATTATCCTGCTGGAAGGTGCCATCAGAAGATGGGGACACTGTAGTCCTAAAGGGATGGACATGGTCAGCAACAATACTCAGGTAGGTTGTGGCATTTAAACGACGCTCAATTGGTACTAAGGGGCCCAAAGTGTGCCAAGAAAATATCCCCCACAACATTACACCACCAGCCTGCAATAATTTACAGTGCCATCACCCACAGAGAAAGAGAAGGGATAATGTCAAACAGTGTTTACTATCACTTTAAAAATGTAGTACCCCCTCCCCCGAGGTCTCCGATGGGTCGCAGTCCCATTCATTGGCAGAAGTGTGCAACAGAGGATGTTTTATTGGTGTGTAGTTTAATCATCTCACAGGTATAATAATAAAAACAGAGCATCTTGTGCCAAGGTTGACTCCCTACAGACTGCTGGCCCTGTACTTATTACAACAGGTCATGGTCAGGATGCCCCTCTGGCCGGATGGTAGCTTCACATTGACGTATATAGTCATACTGCTCTATTCAGAGCCACCTGTAATTACAGCCTAATATCAGTGTCACAAATAGACACATGATGAGCGTTTCCGGACTTGTGCAAGATGAGCCGAGCTTCCTTCCTGAAAAGATGAACACCCAGAGATAGTGTGCAGGCTCCCGGGGAGAACCAAGAGCGAAGAGGAAAGACGGGGCTGTCGCTGACCACAAATCATGGGCTCTAAAGTGGAACTCCACCCTGGTGACAGCACACTACAAAGCAGGCCAATCAGATACTCCAGATTGTAAATAGTCAAATATTCATCAATTTGTTTTGGAAAAATAAACTACCATATTTCAGGAAAAGAAAAAAAAAAAAAAAGAAAAAGAAAAGAAAAGAAAGAAAAAAAATCACACATTATAAAGAACTTTGATGCAATATAAGGGTAACAGCCTCTTCATTGCAGCCTTTTCAGGGCCCATCTGCAGCCTCCACATTGCCCATTATTGCAGCCTTATCAGTGCCCATCTGCAGGCTCGCCTTTGCCCATCAATGCAGCCTGATCAGTGCGCCCATCTGCAGCCTCGCCTTTGCCCATCAATGCTGCCTGATCAGTGCCCATCAATGCAGCCTTATCAGTGCCCATCAATGCAGCCTTATCAGTGCCCATCAATGCAGCCTTATCAGTGCCCATCAATGCAGCCTTATCAGTGCCCATCAATGCAGCCTTATCAGTGCCCATCAATGCAGCCTTATCAGTGCCCATCAATGCAGCCTTATCAGTGCCCATCAATGCAGCCTCGCCATTGCCCATTAATGCAGCCTGATCAGGGCCCATCCGCAGCCTCGCCTTTGCAAAATCATTTCAGCCTCACCAGTGCCGGATTACACAGAGCTGATATCTCCCCTATACCCGGAACTCTCAGTCACTTACAGTCCCACCTGCTGGCGCAGCTACTATGATAAACAGAATACTGGTCCAAGGTCAGGACAGGAGGCGGGACTGTGTGTGACTGAGTGCCGGGCACGCAGGAGATCATGACTCTAATCCAGTGGTGCACGTCCCCCTCCTTCTCCTCCGAGGCAGCCAGGAATTGGCGTATAAAAAACGCACACATGATTTGCCCTGATTTTCAAGGGGGAAACTACGTGTTATACACCGATATACACGGTAGTTACTGCAAACAGGAAAGACGAGGCAGCTCCAAGAAAGAGGTCCTATACTATGGAAGCTGTGCCCAAAACAAGGCCAGCGGAGGGCAAAGGACTAGTCACCAGTATTGCTTGTAGGCTTCCTGAAGCTGAGGGCTTCCTTAATACTGACTAGTCCTGTTTTCACACAGGCTTCAGCTTGTAACAGAGAAGTGTGAACAGCAAGCTTTAAATGCATTTGCAGAGCTTTCACCAATATTTGTTGGAGCTTTTAAAGTAACAATCAACTTGTTTGTAAATATTGAGCACAGATCCTAATGGGAGTGCTGATTGCACTTTAAAACAAGCCGCTAGCAGGCTTCCAACCAGCTTCAAGTAGTTCTGAAGCCTGCTAGCAGCGTGTTTATTTAAAGTGACAATCAGCGCTCCCATTTAGGTTCTGTGTTTGACATTTACAAACTGGAGCTGAAGGGTACTGTAAAAGCTTCAACAAAGCTTGCTAAAGGCTCTGCAAATGCTTAGTCAAAGCTCACTGTTCACACTGCTCTTATACAAGCTGAAGCCCGTGTGAAACAGGCCTTACTATGGCTTGTTCTGGCACTGTGGCTGTGTGGTGGCCATCCTAATTGAGGCAGGGCTTTACTTCCTCATGTGAGAGCCCTCCCACTGCCTGGTGGAGTAATGACCCAAGTCGCAGGATAGGTGGATGAGCACAAATACACAAAATCTGTAAAAGCAGAAGCAGGGAGATCCTTGCGCTGCTGGTTCCCAGGTACAGCCTCCTCTCCAGTAAGACCAGTGAGCAGCACAGCAGTGACATCAATAAGTCTCACTCCAAATCCAATGGAATTAGCACTCAGAGGCTGCAGTGCCTTAGATAATCTCACAATGCAGATATACAGCTACGAGACTACAGCCTAGGCACATGTAAGGTAGTACTATACCCATGTGTGAAGAATTAAAGAAGAGTTCCAGTATGTTAGAAAAAAATAAAAATAAAAACCTACTACTAAACTGTAGCTGCTGCCTTTTAATATACAGACACTTAACAGCCCAGGGGCCAGTGCTGTCAACACCTAAGGGAAGCTCTTGGCTGGTCTTTTGGTCCCAGGTGCCGCCATCTTGATTGTGGGAAGCCGACTATGGTTTCCTGGCATTTCATAAAAAAAATTTTTACAGCATTTTTCTTCCTCGAACGTGCAAATCTCTCCATACCCCCAGCTTTCATTAGTTTGGAACGGGCTCAAAGCTCACTACAAATCCCACACACTCCCCAAGTCCATCTCAGGAGCGAGTAAGAGGGAATGGCTATGTTCCTACCTCCAGTGGGATCATGGGAGAACAAAACGTCCAATCACAGTATAAAATGGTTTAAAAAAAACAAAAAAACAAAAAAAACACCAAACATTAAAAGATTTTAAGGCGGCTGAGATCAATAGAAAGTACTTTTTGCGTTTAGAATACATACATGTAGAGTTTTTAAAAAATCAGAGTTCAGTCACTTCCCATTCCTGCCTGGGTCATAGCCAAATGACAGCTACAGCACAGCCATCTTAACTAAGGGAAACAGGCAGTGGAGCCTTGCGGCTTCACACAGCGCTTTGTGAATGGCCCTGTTGTTTTATGGGACACACACAAGTCCCAGACGGCAACGGGGCCGCTCACCAAAGAGAAGGAAGCGCCGCGGAAGAGGCAGATTAGGAAGACTGCCTAGCAGCAGAAGTTTCTGGTAAGTAAAAAAAACATTTTTTTTTATATCAAAACAAAAAGGGTATATTTTAAAACCGGCCTATCATATACCTCTCTGCGCCAAACTAAGACCTTCACACACTCCCTCAATATATATATATATGTATATGCACCAATCTATATGGTGCACCCGCATATATAAAAACAAAGATTTTTCTATATGCAGATGCCTGCAATAATAATACTTATAAAACCACAGTAAACTAAATAATGATTGCTAAGTATATTAAAACCTAACAGTCCGGACAAAAATAGCAGCCGTTAAAAAGTTAACATACAAATACATAAAAAAGTAATACAAACAATTCATCAAGATAAATCTGAGAATATCCGCATTAAAACAGCGCTCTGTAGAAAGTCCTTTACAGAAATAGCAATGTACGAGCAATCACTAAAAAGTTCTTAATGTGCAGATAAGGTGTCTATAGTGATCTAATCAGCATTGCACGGTGATCAAAGTGCTGTCGACCTTTCTTCCACCATAAACCGGGAGTGCGTCACCACATGCGATGCGTACCCCCTAGGGGGTTAAACTCACCAGACACTGCTGAAAACACAAGCCTTAAGGAGTAGTCACTTCCTTGAATATGGTAATATATCACCTTAGCGTTGCAGTTCCAAACAGTCCTCCAAGTTTGTCATAAAAATAAAACAAAGTGTGCACATAGCATAATACTGTTTTATTTTTTAAAAGATTCGCACAAAATAATAAAATCACCCATTTAAATATCTGCGTACATTGTTTAAAACATCATCAGCATTTCAAAATTGTGTACTTCACCGATTATTCAGATCCCCGAGCCATCCACAAGTGTTCCTCTGTGTACACTGTGCATCACTTCCTGGTCTGTGGTCAGCGGTGGAGCGCACACCTCACTTCCGGTAGCGTCGTGTAGGCCACGCCCTGACGCGTTTCGTCACTTCCGACTTCAACAGAGGGCGTGGCTACACGACGCCGACGGCCAATATATATTCAACAGTCTCACACCCTGTCAACCAATCACGTAGCCCTGCACTATCCAGCCCACATGACGCTGCACATCGTCATGGTAACCGGACGCGGCCAGCTCGGTTCTCAATACAGGGGAGAGATAATTGAATGAACACAAACGATCGCCGAACTACTGGCGACCTCCTTAGCAGAACAGGCAGAATGAACATTACGCCAAAAACAATACATGAAAGAAAGAAACATAGACCTCCTAATTAAAATTACCCTTAATATACACATAAATAAAAATATAAATACAAAATTACATAGTACAGGAAGATAGTGAACTACCCATTAGATCTTCACATGATCCATGTATGTTTGTGTAATATGTGAGCAAGGACCTATATACACATACAAGGTCCATAAGCTGTCTCCCTAAGAGATACATCCTATTTAGAAAAAGCTAGTGTGTATGTCATGTGCATCATCCAAAATATACCTATACTTATACATGTATATATCGCTAATGCATACACTAAATGCACCCCATATAACGCTGAAGTTATAGTGGCAATGAGCAAAGAGTTGTGAATATATACCATATATCCACCACCTCCGAGATTTTTATCTCTATGAGGTGTCATTTCGGTTGAAGGGAGCTTCTTACTAAAATAAAATCACAGGCGAGAACCGACGCAAAAACCTAAAATTATTTAAAATATATAAAAAATATATAAAAAATATTAAAAATATTCAAAATAACGTAAATATTGTGAGTCAGCACATATTTGAACATGATCCTTCTATAATGGCCTTTATAATAGTATTAGTCAACTCATGTCAAAAATTTAATCATTAGTAGTGTATCAGCCATAGAGTGATTATAATTACCAAACCACTATATGTCTATAGTATTTGTATATAAAATTGGTACAGATATGCAATGATGCAAACATCAAAGACCGTACCGTGAATGTCTTCATTACTCCATACACTATATCACCTACATAAGCATCTACCTAGATACTACTTAAAGGATTACTACTTAAAACATTAAAATGTTTAAATATTAAGAGGAAGGGATCGTAAACCAGACAATTTAATAATCACTAATGAAACAATTAATATCTAGGTCCACATTTAACCCCTTTGGTGTTAAAGTGTCAATCAAATATATCCATTCCGTTTCACGTTTGGATAACTCTCGTACCATATTTACCCCTCTCCAGGAGGGTTTCATATGTTCTACACCCCAAAATCTGAGTCCAGAAGGATCCTGATTATGGTAAAGCTTAAAGTGTAGGGATACATTATGATCCTTAAAACCCAGTTTAATATTAGCCACATGTTCCGCTATTCTTATCCTTAGAAGTCTTTTAGTCCGGCCTATATAGATCAACCCACATGGGCATTGTAAAGCATACACAACATACGATGTATTACAGGTAATAAACCCTTTGATTGTAAATTCTTTATTATTCTCTGTTGCTAAAAAGCGTTCCATTGCTCTTATTGGTGTGTTTACTTCTTTACACGCCCTGCAACGTCTACAAGCAAAAAACCCTTCTTTTTCCCACAAAGTGGGAGGATGAGTAGGTGGGTCAATCACTTTTTTAACTATCTTATCAGCATAGTTAGGGGCTCTTCTATATATAAACACAGCGGATGTCGCGTCTTTATATACTATCATCCAACATGATGATGCTATTTTGGCCCTTAATTGGGCGCTTAGTCGGAGAGATGATCTAAAACATAATCAAAAAATCTTTTTGAGAAATGCTCTTGATTTCTGTTTAGGTCATAACTATTTCTGGTATGGCGGAAAGTTCTACTCCCAAAAACGCGGCGTCGCAATGGGCGCTAAGTTCGCACCTAGTATAGCGAACCTTTTTATGGGAGAGTGGGAAGACAAGAAAATCTTTTCTGTTAAGAGACAAGAGTTATTGATATACAGACGTTATATAGATGACCTGATCTTTATCTGGTCTGGAACAAGATCTTCCCTTACTGATTTCCTTGCCGAATTGAATAATAATACTAGTCACATTAAATTGACTAGTGAAATAAGCACTGAAAGTATCAATTTTTTGGATGTTAACATCTACAGACATGGAGAAAGACTTGGTACCAAGGCTTATTTCAAACCTACAGACGCAAATAGTTATTTACCGATACAGAGTGGGCATCACCCGGTCTGGTTAAAGAATATCCCTAAAGGTCAAATGACCAGAATCAGAAGGAACTGCTCCAATGATAATGATTTCTTCTCCCAGGCGAATAGGATTAAAGAAAAATTCCTAGAAAAGGGCTATAGTGATAAACAACTGGACAAAGTGATTGAAGGAGTAGCATCCACATCAAGAGATAATCTCTTGAGTAATAATAATAAGGGCAATCACACCTCCAACAGTCACGATTGGAATTTTATATCAGGGTACCACTCACAATATAGGGAGGTGGAGAATATCTTTTTATCACACTGGCACATCCTTTTGATGGACAAAACATTACAACCAGTGCTACCTGCAAAACCCGGGTTTATATATAGAAGAGCCCCTAACTATGCTGATAAGATAGTTAAAAAAGTGATTGACCCACCTACTCATCCTCCCACTTTGTGGGAAAAAGAAGGGTTTTTTGCTTGTAGACGTTGCAGGGCGTGTAAAGAAGTAAACACACCAATAAGAGCAATGGAACGCTTTTTAGCAACAGAGAATAATAAAGAATTTACAATCAAAGGGTTTATTACCTGTAATACATCGTATGTTGTGTATGCTTTACAATGCCCATGTGGGTTGATCTATATAGGCCGGACTAAAAGACTTCTAAGGATAAGAATAGCGGAACATGTGGCTAATATTAAACTGGGTTTTAAGGATCATAATGTATCCCTACACTTTAAGCTTTACCATAATCAGGATCCTTCTGGACTCAGATTTTGGGGTGTAGAACATATGAAACCCTCCTGGAGAGGGGTAAATATGGTACGAGAGTTATCCAAACGTGAAACGGAATGGATATATTTGATTGACACTTTAACACCAAAGGGGTTAAATGTGGACCTAGATATTAATTGTTTCATTAGTGATTATTAAATTGTCTGGTTTACGATCCCTTCCTCTTAATATTTAAACATTTTAATGTTTTAAGTAGTAATCCTTTAAGTAGTATCTAGGTAGATGCTTATGTAGGTGATATAGTGTATGGAGTAATGAAGACATTCACGGTACGGTCTTTGATGTTTGCATCATTGCATATCTGTACCAATTTTATATACAAATACTATAGACATATAGTGGTTTGGTAATTATAATCACTCTATGGCTGATACACTACTAATGATTAAATTTTTGACATGAGTTGACTAATACTATTATAAAGGCCATTATAGAAGGATCATGTTCAAATATGTGCTGACTCACAATATTTACGTTATTTTGAATATTTTTAATATTTTTTATATATTTTTTATATATTTTAAATAATTTTAGGTTTTTGCGTCGGTTCTCGCCTGTGATTTTATTTTAGTAAGAAGCTCCCTTCAACCGAAATGACACCTCATAGAGATAAAAATCTCGGAGGTGGTGGATATATGGTATATATTCACAACTCTTTGCTCATTGCCACTATAACTTCAGCGTTATATGGGGTGCATTTAGTGTATGCATTAGCGATATATACATGTATAAGTATAGGTATATTTTGGATGATGCACATGACATACACACTAGCTTTTTCTAAATAGGATGTATCTCTTAGGGAGACAGCTTATGGACCTTGTATGTGTATATAGGTCCTTGCTCACATATTACACAAACATACATGGATCATGTGAAGATCTAATGGGTAGTTCACTATCTTCCTGTACTATGTAATTTTGTATTTATATTTTTATTTATGTGTATATTAAGGGTAATTTTAATTAGGAGGTCTATGTTTCTTTCTTTCATGTACTGTTTTTGGCGTAATGTTCATTCTGCCTGTTCTGCTAAGGAGGTCGCCAGTAGTTCGGCGATCGTTTGTGTTCATTCAATTATCTCTCCCCTGTATTGAGAACCGAGCTGGCCGCGTCCGGTTACCATGACGATGTGCAGCGTCATGTGGGCTGGATAGTGCAGGGCTACGTGATTGGTTGACAGGGTGTGAGACTGTTGAATATATATTGGCCGTCGGCGTCGTGTAGCCACGCCCTCTGTTGAAGTCGGAAGTGACGAAACGCGTCAGGGCGTGGCCTACACGACGCTACCGGAAGTGAGGTGTGCGCTCCACCGCTGACCACAGACCAGGAAGTGATGCACAGTGTACACAGAGGAACACTTGTGGATGGCTCGGGGATCTGAATAATCGGTGAAGTACACAATTTTGAAATGCTGATGATGTTTTAAACAATGTACGCAGATATTTAAATGGGTGATTTTATTATTTTGTGCGAATCTTTTAAAAAATAAAACAGTATTATGCTATGTGCACACTTTGTTTTATTTTTATGACAAACTTGGAGGACTGTTTGGAACTGCAACGCTAAGGTGATATATTACCATATTCAAGGAAGTGACTACTCCTTAAGGCTTGTGTTTTCAGCAGTGTCTGGTGAGTTTAACCCCCTAGGGGGTACGCATCGCATGTGGTGACGCACTCCCGGTTTATGGTGGAAGAAAGGTCGACAGCACTTTGATCACCGTGCAATGCTGATTAGATCACTATAGACACCTTATCTGCACATTAAGAACTTTTTAGTGATTGCTCGTACATTGCTATTTCTGTAAAGGACTTTCTACAGAGCGCTGTTTTAATGCGGATATTCTCAGATTTATCTTGATGAATTGTTTGTATTACTTTTTTATGTATTTTTTTTTATATATATATTTTTTTTGAGACTGTTAAATGTTATTTTAGGGGTTGCCCTTCGCTTTAAGTTAAAACAAATATTTTTTGCTAGAAAATTACTTGGAGCCCCCAAACATTATACATATTTTAGCAGAGACCCTAGAGAATATAATGTAAAATTGCTGCAATATTTTATGTCACACTGTATTTGCCCAGCAGTCTTTCAAACGCATTTTTTGGGAAAAAATATCCTTCAATGAATGAATAAAAAAAAAAAAAAAAAAAAAACAGTAAAGTTATCCCAATTTTTCTTCTGTTTTACTGTGAAAGATGTTGCGCCGCGAGAATTGTGATCTATTTTCTAAGCAACCGCCAACACCAAATAAACATTGATTTGGGTTATTTTTACCAAAGAAATGTAGCAGCATCATTTTTGGTCAAAATGTATCAAGAGAAATTACTCATATGCAAAATTTAATAACAGAAACTAAGAAAAATGCATTTTTTTAAAGAATTTTCGGTCTTTTTTTATTTGTATAGTAGTAAAAAAAAAAAACCCAGGGTGATTAAATACCCAAGAAAAAAAATGCACTGGACAATATGCTAAATTACAAAATAGCTGCAACACAAAGTGAGATAATACACAAAATACAATGGAAAAAAAAAAAGGTTGCGCTTTAACCTAAAAATGCTTTCCGGTGATTAAATACCACCAAAAAAATAAAAAATTAAAATTTGGGTACAGTGTAGCACAGGGGTCTCAAACTGGTGGCCCTCCAGCTGTTACAAAACTACAAGCCCCATCATGTCTTTGCCCGTGGCAGTCATGCTTGTAAGGCCCCTTTCACACTAAGGCGTTGTTCCATGCGCTACAGCGCTAAAAATAGCGCCTGTATAGCACCTGAAAAAAAAAAAAAAGGCCCCTTTCACTCCAATGTGAAAGCCAGGATGGTAAAAAAATAAAAATAAAAAAAAAAGTCCTGCTAGCAGCATCTTTGGAGCGGTGTATTCACCACTCCTACCCATTGAAATCAATGGGGCAGCGCAGCTATACCACCGGAAGCGGCACTTTGCGGGTGGTTTTAACCTTTTTTCGGGTGCTAACGGGGGGGGGGGGGGGTTAAAAACCACCCCGCTAGCAGCCGAATACCACAGCTAAAACTACGGTAAAGCGGCGCTAAAATAGCACATCTTTACCGCAGACACCGCACCGCCCCAGTGTGAAAGAAGCCTTGGGGTCAGCCTTTCAATGCCTCACGGGAGTTGTAGTTTTGCAACAGCTGGAGGGCCGCCAGTTTGAGACCCCTGCTGTAGCAAGACTGCGCAATTGTGATTCAAAGTGTAACAGCACTGAAAGCTAAATATTGGCCTGGGCAGGACGGGGGTGAAAGTGCCCAGTAGGCAAGTGGTTAAGGAAATTGGACCCTTTCTATACTCTCCCAAAAAGATAGGAAATGTCATTTTTTTACACTTTAAAGGGGTTGAAAAGCTTTGTTTTTTATTTACTAAATAGGTTCCTTTAAGCTAGTGCATTGTTGGTTCACTGACCGTTTCCTTCCATTTCCCTTCTAAATGTTTTTTTTTTCTTTGTCTAAATCTCTCACTTCCTGTTTCTCCTCAGTAAACTTCACACCATCATCGGAGCGGTGTATAGTCAGCCAGAACAGCTTACTGAGGAGGAACAGGAAGTGAGAAATTCAGACAAAGAAAAAAAAAAAAACATTTAGAAGGGAAATCGAAGGAAAAAGGTAAGTGAACCAACAATGCACTAGCTTAAAAGGAACCTATTTAGAAAATAAAAAACAAACCTTTACAACCCCTTTAAGAATAGAAGACAAGTGTTAGGGGTCTCCTTCCCACCAGTACACCAGTATCAGCCCGTACCAGCACTTCCAGAAGAGAATGGAGAATGGCAGCTCAGTTATTTCTCCAGTGACAACCTTCCCTCCTCTCCACAGCTGTGCCCTGAAAAAAAGAAACTCTTCACAACTCCCCATCAACCACTTTAAAAAAAACTTCCTCGGCCAGTGAGGTCACAGAAAACCTTGCTTGGCTTTATGTTTTTTGCTCAGTACAGAGTACACAGCCAGCATCAGAGGAGCTGCCGAAAGACAATGTACAGAACGGCGCTGACATTCTCCTGCACTCGGAACACACCCTGCACTCTTTCCAGAGGATTTCAGATAAAACGGAGCATTAAAATGCTAGAGAACTAAACTAAGTGCGGGACCAGAAAGGGCACCATAGACACAGAATTAACCACTTTAAGACCAGGCCCTTTTCCGACATTTGTTGTTTACAAGTAAAATTCCATATTTTTTTGCTTGAAAATTACTCAGAACCCCCACACACATTATAGAGATAGATATATAGATAGCTATCTCTCTAAATCTATATATCAGCAGAGACCCTAGAGAATAAAATAGCGGTCATTACAATAATTTTATGTCATACTTTATTTGCGCAGCAGTCTTTCAAAGGTTATTTTCTGGGGAAAAATATGCTTTAATAAATTTGAAAAAAAAAAAAAAGTTTGCCCAATTTTTTGTATAATGTGAAAGATGATGTTACGTCATGTAAATAGATGCCAAACATGTCACGCTTTAAAATTGTGCCAACTCGTGGAATGGCGACAAACTATGGTACTTAAAAACCTCTGTAGGTGACAATTTAAAAATCTTTACAGGTTACCTATTTAGAGTTACAGAGGAAGTCTTGCGCTAGAATTATTGCTCTCTGATGTTTGTGGCGATACCTCACAGGGGGGTGACTTACGTATGTGTTCACTTCTACACACAAGCTCGGAGTGAGGAGGCACTTTACATTTTTTGTCTTATTTTACTTTTTATTTTAAAAATGTCCCTCGAATTATTTTTTGATCACTTCTGTCCCAATTAGACCCCTTTCACACTGGGGTGCTTTGCAGGCACTACAGCGCTAAAAAGCGCCCCGAAAGAGCCAATGCTGTCTCTCCAATATGAAAGCCCCGAGGGCTTTCACATTGGAGCGGTGGCGCTGGCAGGACGCTAAAAAAAAAGTCCAGCTAGCAGCAGCATTGGAGCAGTGAAGGTGCGGTGTATACACCTATCCTGCCCATTGAAATCAATGAGGCAGTGCGGCTATACTGCTGTCATAGCACTGCTACAGCAGCGCTTTGCAGTGGTTTTAACTCACTCAGCCGCTAGCGGGGGGTCGGGTAAAAGCTCCCCGCTAGCGGCCGAATAGTGCCGTGAAATTGACGGTAAAGCACCGCTTTTACTGCCGGCGCACCCACCGCCCCAGTGTGAAAGGGGCCTTACAAGGAATGTAAACATCCCTTATAATAGAAATAAGTATGACAGGCCCTATTTAGTGAGAGATCCGGGGTAAAAAAAACCCCATGTTTCTCATTTACCTTACCAAAAAAAAAAAAAAAAAACACAACTACGGTTAAAACCAGTATGCCATAAACAGCCAATTTTTGAAACCTCCATCTTACAGTAAAGGTACTCTGAAAAGAATCCAGTCACCTATACATAGATGTTCCTATATATAGAGTTGTCTAACACATGACTGAAAGTACAGAACTTAGCAGTGATATATAGGTAGGACGCTCAGCTGTCTCTGTCCCCAATAGCAGATGCACCTTCCTCGTTGCCCGGTCCAGTGCTAATATACATGCTGCGGAAACAAAGCACCCCTGATCGTGCAGACTGACGCTTCCTGGGTGTAAAATAAACATCCTTTTAATAAGATCAGTGAAGGGATATATATATAAAAAAAAAAAAAGGGGGGGGCATAGAGCCAAGTGGGTGCCATCTTGCCCTCACTCGGCTTCATGCCCAGGAGGAACAGATTGGCAGGTCCAGTAAACTCGGAGACGACAGGAAAGCAGCTGGGGGGGGCACTTTTCCCACTGTCTATAAAAATGATCATGCAGCGAATACGCCACTGAGACCACATTTCATTTGAAAGCCAATCGCCTGCTGTAAACAATGATACCGGAGATGTGGCAGTTAGCCATAGCCCCAGTACTGAATGTAAAAAATAAATAAATAAATAATACGATAGAGAGATAGATAGAGATTATATATATATATATCTCTATCGCTCTCTATCTCTATCTACTGTATTTATCGGCATATAACACACATAGGTGTATAACACACACATTCATTTTAAGAGGGAAGTTTCAGGAAAAAAAAAAAAACTTAAATTTTTGTATTGGCGTATAACACACACACACACGATTTTCATGGTGAAAAAGTGAGTGTTATACGCCTATATATATATATATATATATATATATATATATATATATATATATATATATATATATATATATATATATAATTTTTTTTTTTTTTTTTATTTATTATACACACACACACACACACACACACACACACACACACACACACACACACGTGGTCAGCAACTGGGGCATCTCCTGGCATTTAGGCGCAGCTGGAAGACATAGATGTACCCTGTCAAACTCAATAGGTGGCTGCCAACTGCTGCAGCTAAATGGGATTGGTGGGGGTGGGGTTACCCCTAGCAATACCAACATTTCTGGGATGAATGCCCAGAACACAAACTGTTTGTATTCCAGGCCTTCGTCCCTGGGCATGAACTATTACTATACCGGTCAATGCACCGTCTGGCCACAGCAGTCAGTCTCCTATACCAGTGGTCATCACCCCTGTCCTCAGGACCCACTAACAGGCCAGGTTTGCAAGATAACTGAAATACATCACAAGTGATACGATTTGCTGCTCAGTGATTGCAGTATCTGTATCTCCCCAAGGTAATACCTAAAACCTGGCCTGTTAGTGGGCACTGAGGACATGGTTGATGACCACTGATCTATAGATTATTTTTGGGCATTTTTTTCTTGCACTCACCCCTTTCTTTCACTTCATCACGCTCATTGCACCTTACCCTATCGGGTCACTTTCTTTTTACATCAGCATTTGAGCACATGCTCATACATAATCTATATATCCGTATACTTATTTTTCATCTTTTCTCACATAGGTCCCCTTAGGATTTTTTTTTTTTGTTTCACTTCACATTAGTTGCACTCGCCTACTCTGGAGGTGCTTGCGGCAGTTGCAATCATCCCTGCAGCAGGCTACCATGATGCCCGGAGGCTTCGCCTTGCATTTTTTGGGCGATCCTTGATTCCGCCCCGATGGTGCGCTGATGCAGATGTAAGTTGGACACACAGCCTTCACCAATTTCACATTAAAACTTTTTCAATTACGGGTTAATACCCACTTCTAGTTTATCTTTGTTTTATTAATTATTTTTCTATTTTTTGTTATTCTTCTTTTTTAGATCTATTCCATGGTACTTGCTCCTGATGAGTGGTTACAGCGCCGCGAAAGGCGTAGAGCCTTGAATTTAAACCCTTTTTTTTTTTATTGTTATCATGGAATATCAAGATTTTATATAATTTTATTTAGAAATTTTCATTATGGCAATTCAGTTATTTTAGCTATCTATGAAGGTTCCTTGATTATCTCAACTTCTAATTACATTTTATCACTGTGTGTAATATATATATAATATTTTTCATATTTTTTCCCTCAATGTACATTTATCTACTGGATTGTGGTTTATTCTGTACTTTATATATGTATGATCTGCGATTCATTGTATAGAGGCTTGATGCCCAAAACACTTGTTAATAATGTATGAACTGCAAAGCATAAATAAACTTAAAGTGGTTGTATTCTCAATTTTGTAAACTTTTACCTACAGGAAAGCCTATAACACTTACCTGTAGGTAAAAAATATATCTCCTAAACCTGTACGGTTTAGGAGATATTCCCCTCGGTATGCGCCGCTGACTGCAGCGGCGCATGCGCACAAGGAGATTCTCAGCCTGAAAATCCGGCAGTGGCCGACCGGCCGGAATGAAATCTCCCACACGCATGCGCGGGAGTGACGATATCGATATCCTCGGCGTGGATCGGGTCAGATGTCGGGGCCTCATTCTAAGGTAAGTATTTCATAATGAGCTAGTATGCGGTGCATACTAGCTCATTATGCCTTTTGCTTTGCAGGTTTAAAAAAAAAAAAAGTTTGCGGGTTTACTACTGCTTTATTTTTCCCACTTGACTTATCCATTTACTGCTGTGTTGTGCTTCATTTAAAGTCCCATCTTTCTCTCTCCTCCCCTTTTAAACTACTGATCTATAGATTTTTACAGGCTGCCAGTGTTCTGGCATATTCAGTCCAGCCATCATATAGCGTCCGCCCCGTACTGCGCATGCGCAGTACGGGGCAGAAGAAGCTTCGTAAAATTTCTGAAGCTAAATGGCGCCTGCACCGTGAGTGGAGGTGGTAGCCCCACCATCCAAGCGGACATAGGGTTGTGAAAATTAGACGGCCCCTCGCGGGCAAGCTTCGCTCGCCGCGCTTTGGGCTCGGCTCTTTTTTATTCCTACTCTATGTCTACTTGGATGGTGGGGATAAAACCTGGACTCAGTGCGCAGGCGCCGTTCATCAGCTATTTTCGGAATCTGTGTTGCTGTGTACTACGCATGCGCAGTACACAGCGGACGCTATCTGACGGGGGACCTTATATGATAAGACACCGGCAGTAATAATAATAAAATTATATATATATATATATATATATTATTATTTTTTTTTTTTTTTATTATTATTATTATTATTATTTCATTTTAACCATAACAAAACGACAACATAAAAACACACAAACGCACACACAAGTCCCCCTACTCTTAGCTCAGGTCAAATATGTCTACATGCAAAAAGTTATTATTAGACAAGTGTCAACATTGTGATCCCCTAAACAAAACGAAATTTCCCTTTCAAATACAGAAAGTCAAAACACAAGATCAGTAGAGTTCTGTTCAAACTGCCAGTAATGGCAATACTTAGGTGAATGACCAGCACACGGGTGGCCCCTGACATCATCGGCACATCCTGAGAGTAAACATTCTTTGGATAAAGGCCGGAACAAAAATTTGCAACTCATACAGAGCATGAGATGGCCTGAAATCAGCATTGACTACAATCAATACAGTCTACATATGATGCAGAGGCCCTGGGCTCACCTATCCCCAGATAGATCTGCATGCAGTCTGTAGGTTCTCTCTGTGCCTGCTCTCTCTCTAGCATCCGCACATGCTCTGGTGACAGAATATTTGGGCTAAATTTTTCAAATGGCCTCCTAGCTCTCCAGACCCAGCATCCCTCAACGTTTGTGCTTTGCAGTCATTGGAAGGGGAGGTGAAGTAGAATGGCGTCCAAGATCCCCAGACCAAACACCAATCGACTTGTTTTGCTTTGGGGTCACTGGAAGTAGCGGTCAAGTAGAATGGCCACATAGATCTCCAGAGCCAAACACCACTTGACTTGTTTCTTTAGGATCATCGGAAGTTGCAGTTCCAGTTGAATGGCCTTCTAGGTCTCCAGACCAAAAAGCGCTCAACTTTTTTTTCTTTCCGGCTATTGAAAGTGGAGGTCCAGTAAAATGCCTACCCAAGTCTCCCATACCCATCACCACTCAGGGTCACTGGCAGGTGAAAATCCACTCAAATAACATCCTAGGTCAGTGATGGCGAACCTTGGCACCCCCAGAAGTTTTGTAACTACATTTCCCCATGATGCTCAAATACATTGCAGAGTGCATGAGAATCATGGAAAATGTAGTTCCAAAACATCTGGAGTGCCAAGGTTCGGCATCACTGTCCTAGGTCTCCAGACCTAACAGCACTAGACTTTCTTTGGGGTCATTGGAATGAGAGATCCAGATGAACCTAGGTCACCTAGACCTCCATTACCCAACACCATTTAGGGCAGCCATTCTCAACCAGGGTTCCGTGGAACCCTGGGGTCCCTCCAGAGGTTGCTAGGGGTTCCTTGAGCTTTGACTGATGAACCACCTATTTGATGATGCCATTTGAGTTGAAGGTTCAGCATCACTTAGCAAAGCCAGCAGCATGGCACCAAATAGCTTTTTAGCTGTCTTTAAGGGTGGCATTCTAAACACCACTTTAAAAGGGGGACATTCTTCCTATTGACCACTATTATAAGGAGCATCGTTCCTATTAAAGCCTGTCGATTTGGATTTAGGAAGGGTTCCTCAAGGGGTTAAAGCAGGGGTGCCCAACCTTTTTAAGAGCGAGGGCCACTTAAGCAACTTGGTAACCAGTCGCGGGCTACAATGAGCGGAACGAGCAGATGGCAGGTCACGGCTACTCTATAGGCCCTCCAAACCGATCCACCCAGATGGAAGGATTGAATTGGAGGCAGGCGGGAGTTAACGGACAAAAGTCTGTTTACATCTGCCGCTCTGTAGAGGTGAATTGAGGGTCCAATTGGATAGGGCCGATTGTGTGAAAAGGGCCTAAACTGCTTTCACACTGATGATTACCCACACCGCGGTTGCAGGGTAGTGCTGTGGGTTAACTGAACTTTGCCATAGACTCTGCCTGTGGCAAAAGCCGGTGCTGTACAGGAAGCATCAGCTTATGGGCTCTGCATCCGTTTTCTTCCTCTACCACCAGCTTCATTCACAACACCGATGCTGTGGTATGACGGGTTGGCAACCTGCGATCTGGGCTTGCTAACCCGCCATTCCAGAGCAGGAGGTCGCGGGCCACATCAAAGGGCTCCGTGGGCCACATGTGGCCCCCGGCCAATGGTTGGCCACCCCTGGTTTAAAGGTTGAGAAAGCCCGATTTATGGTCTTTGGAAGGAGAAGCCCAGTCAAATGGTCTCTCAGGTCTCCAGACCTAAGACCACTTGACTTTTATTTAGGGTCAACTTAGTAGGCGTATAGAATGTGCCCAGAACAATCGTGGCATTCAAGGAGGAAACCATCTCTTCATGTAACAATCAGTTCTGCTACAATAAGCAATGTTTGACTTCCTTGTATCCAGCACGTTCAGAAGTCCAAGGCAGTTAGTCTGGCCATTTACTATTGATTTTTTTTAACCAAGCAGCCATTAATGATAGGAACTGCAAAAAAACAAAAAAAAAAAAAAAACCCTACAACACTGGCAGTTGAAGTCAAGTAGTCATTTTTCTTTACCTAGCAATCATCAACCTCAATTAATGCACCTTACATTTTACAATAGTGCCCTGCCGCCAGCAGATCTTGATCTACCAGCAATAAACCTCAGGTATGGGTACTAGTTCCTCTGGACTATAGCGAGGAGCTGCAGGAAGCGTCTGCATTCAGCGCGGCTCAGAGTGTGCGGTGAAAGCGGAACTCACCACAGACATCAGCCCACGGAACGAGAACATGGTGTTGTCCTATTTCTTGCCCACGGATTGTTTTGCTGAGAAATTATTGCCTCATTTTGCAGCTTGGACCTCTGCAGCAATCCTATATCCTAGGTTGTACAATTGTACAGCTCTATGAAACTTTTTGCAACTTTTTTTATTTTATTTTTTTTAAATCTTTTTTTTTTTTTTAATGCACGTAGCACAGGTTTCTCTATTGAACCATGTCCTTATTCTGGCTTCCACTCCAACAGGTCTTTATGATTGGGTGTGACTGATTACAGTATGCACACATTCTAACAGGCTTAGGGAAAAACAAACAATCAACACTACAGTCATTTTTTTTTTTTTTTTTTGATGCAACTTTCACATGGTTGATGTGCCACATTCTCACAAGAGACGATTTAACTACAAAATTGCAGGCGGCACATTCATTTTATAAGAAAATTTTTTTTTGTACACACAAATACATACACATAATTGCCATCCTAGGCTACCAACTGCAGAGACAAAGTCAATCAAAGGATAAATGTATTGTGTTGAGCGACTCTTTACACTCATGGCCTGGCTGTTGACTTTCACCGGGATAAAGAGAAGCAACAAAAACGCAATCACTGTGCTGTTCTACAAAGCAGGGAAAGCGAGACAGCATGTAAAATATGTACAGTATCTCACAAAAGTGAGTACACCCCTCATTTCTGTAAATATTTTATTATATCTTTTCATGTGACGACACTGAAGAAATGACACTTTGCTACAATGTAAAGTAGTGAGTGTGCAGCTTGTATAAGTGCCGGTTCACACAGGGGCGACTCAGATCCGACTTCAAGTCGCCCCAAGTCACCTCAGGTCGCATAACATGTAGAAATCAATGTAAGTGAATGAGAGCTGTCTTAATGCACAGTACTGAAGTCGCTCCAACTTCAGAAAAGGTTCCTGTACTACTTCAATCCGACTTGTAGGCGACTGGTACCCATTGATTTCAATGGAGGTCACCTCCAAGTCAGATCTCCGTCTATACGGAGGCGACTCTCAGAGAATTATCAGCTCTCAAAAGGAGTTCCCCCCCTGAGAGCTCATTCTCTGATTGGCCACAGCAAGTCGCCTGGCCTGGGGCGACTTAAAGTAGTGTTGTAAGTCACGTCCAAGTCACGTCAAGTCACATCACATCAAGTCACGTCAAGTCCAAGTTGCCTCCAAAAGTCGTGTTGCCCCTGTGTGAACCGAGCCTTACAGTGTAAATTTGTTGTTCACTCAAAATAACTCAACCCACAGCCATTAATGTCTAAACCGCTGGCAGCAAAAGTGAGTACACCCTATAAGTGAAAATGTCGAAATTGGGCCCAGTTAGCCATTTTC
>NW_027507903.1:597658855-597753855 GCF_037356315.1 Lithobates pipiens
AATCTATGCAGATCAGTGCAACTCAAACGTTGCATGAATGAGCCCTAAAGTTGGCTACATTTCATCAGCAAATGAAACATAAAACTACATGTAAAGTGATATACAGTACTGAATGGCAAACAAATAAAGATAGAGATCACCCCCACACGATCTTAATCCAGACGTTCTGTGATTCATGTAAAAATGAAGATATGGGAAGTGCTGTTATAATTTAATGTGATTTTTTTTTTCCAATAAAAATAAGAAACACAAACATGTTATACTTACCTCGTGTGTAGTGGTTTTGCAGAGCACCCTGGATCCCCCTCTTCTCAGGACCCACTTTGGCTCTCCTGGCCCTTGCCTGCCTTTAAGTGCCCCCACAGCAAGCAGCCTGCTATGGGGGCACCTGAGCCGACCCACAGCTCCCTGTATCCATTCAGACACTGAGCTGTGGGTCAGTCCCATCCCCTCTCTCTCATTGGCAAACTGACTTTGATTGACAGCAGCAGGAGCCAATGGCGTCGCTCCGGTGTCTCAGCCAATAAGGGCAGTCTCAGACGGCCAAGGCAGTCTTGGACATCGCTGGACAGAGATGGGGCTCAGCTAAGTATTGGGGGGGCTGCTACACACAGAAGGTTTTTTTTATCTTAATGTACCTTCTGCCTTTACAAGTCCTTTAATGAGTAAACACGGGGATGAATAAAAAAGAATTGCACTCACATTTGAAGAGTTAAACCCGTTGTCTTTTTGACAAAGAGGTGGTCCTTGTTGCCCTGAAACACGTAGCCACGCCCCCACATTCTCCTATTGGAACTTGTATGCATCCTCTGTGCCCCCGACTCATTCCCCAGACATCAGCTCTGGCATCCCAGCCTGCTAAGAGATCCATTCTCACGCCACATCCTGCCAGCTGATCACCACGGACCCCTGCCACCTCTGCTTTGGGGTGGACCTGCCGCCTCACAACCGAGTATAAAATAGAAGAGGGGCACCTCTAAGTGTAGCAATATGGTTACATTTAATGAAGGTCCAACATTTAGAAACTCACATGGTTGAGGATTAAAGCAGGTACATCTAAGTATGGAGGCATCCGGGGTAAAGCTGTCCACATAGACCGTCCTCCGCACCGCCATTGGCAGCATCCCTTCCACGCTGCGCTCCACAAGCCTCGCTTTCAGATTGCTCTACTGCAGGGTAGTCTTGCTGGTCATGACAGACTGACACTGTTGAGAGCCGGTGGTGCGGAGGACGGTCTATGTGGACAGCTTTACCCTGGATGCTTGCATACTTAGATGTGCTTCTTTTAATCAGCAACCGTGTGAGTTGGTAAATGTTGTACCTTCATTAAATGTAACCATATTGCTACGCTTTGAGGCGCCCCTCTTCACTTTTATACTCTGTAGCTCCTGTTGGATTTTGCTTCTAATCCCCATGTGGAGGCTTCCATTTGTGGATGGATATATTATGGTTACACAACCTATCACATTGCTATAATCTTTTTATAAGGACTATAAACTGAAGGACTTATGAATAAATGGTTGTGGAACGAATCATCTGAGTTTCCATTATTTCTTATGGGAAAATTTGCTTTGATATAAGAGTGCTTTGGATCACAAGCATGTTTCTGGAACGAATTATGCTCGCAATCCAAGGTTTTACTGTACATGGTTTTAACTCTTCAAATAAACATGAGTGCAATTTTTTTTTCTTTATACCTCCCTGTGCACTTTGATGGTGGTGCTTCCCCCTTCCTTTTTACGTAGATCTGGGAGGGCTTCCAATCATTTTTGGGGCAGCTGCAGTCAGAACTTTAGTACTCATTTTACTGACCTTGATACAACGCAACAGTATTTTTTTATTATTTTATTTCTTTATGCATTACATTATTTTTCAATTACATTTCTTTAAAATTTAAATGCAACAAAGAGTATTATATACGTTTTATTTTATTGCCCTCTTGTTTTTCAAATGTTCAGGAGTTGTAAAAATCAGGACTCTAATTTTTAACCAGAATTGTGCAGACACACGCACACACAGACACGCACACACAGACACGCACACACAGACACGCACACACAGACACGCACACACAGACACCCCTAGATTTTTTTGCCTTATCTGGCAGCTTTTCTAATTTTGCTGCAGTATATTTCACAATTTGTCTTCTTTCTTCATTCTACCACCGTTTTGCGTACAACGGCACTTCGCCTTCACAACTGGAAAAGAGGCTTGCAAAATAGAGAAAAGGATCTGGATTACAACAGCAATAGAAATCCTGCCTATTGCAAACTAAACTCCGCTAAAACCATCTGTCAGTGTTTAATTGATTTCAACCCTTGTGACACCCACTACACTCATTTCCTAATCTGCAGATACCAGGGACAGGAAGTGGTGAGGCATCCCCACAGCAGAGGTGTTTGAGACAGCAATAAAACCTGACAGAGGTTCTGACCCTTCTGCACACCATGTAAAAGCTAAAAGAAAGAAGGGAGGACGGAGCGGGTCTGTACTGCGGGGGTTGTAGGGGTTCTAGGCTGGTTGGTAGGAAGAGGTTCCTGTACCAAGGAGATGCTAGGAGAGGGGTTTGTACTTTGGGCAACCCGTCAATGGCATTCTACTTGTCAATCAAAGACAGGTGACGGGTAGTACGCGTCCCTTCCTTGCCGACCCCCCCCAAACCCAAAGAGAAGGGTCAGTGGGCGAGTGCCATTTACTGAACCCGATTCCCTGCATTTCCTCCTGTGGCAGCCGACAGGCGGCTTCTCCTCCTCCCCTTCCCGTCAGAATTCAGCTGCCACAGGAGAAAATGGGGAATTGGGTTCAGTAGTGGCACTCGCCCGCTGAACCTCCTGTTCAGGTTCCTCTTCGGTCTGCTGGTGCCCACCCCCCACCCCTTCCCGCCGAGTTCTGTGGAGGATCTTTAGGATGGAGAGTGGGGGAAGGGGCCGAAAGAAATGCAATTTGCCAGCCCCTTCTATTTCTAAATGAACAGCGTGAGTGGAACCAAATCGCTCACTGTGTTCATTCATAACTGAAGCATAGTAAACAGTGTTTAACATGCTTCGGTTTGTGAATGAACAGGGAGACTGTGCAGAGGCTCTTCCTTTCCATTCATTCTGTGCAGTTGAGGCCACAGAGTTGGAGATTGAGGGCTATATCCACAATCCACTTTTCCCCGTCTCAAAAATGAAACCATCAGACCCATGATATTTCACCCAAGACCCCCAGCAGGGCTGCTAAAAAAAAAAAAAAAAAAAACACCACACAAACACCTGGCATTGTCCACTGCCCCACCGACGCCATCCACACATACCTGGCATCATCCACTGCCCCACTGACGCCATCCACACCATCTACTGCCCCACCGACGCCATCCACACATACCTGGCATCAAACACTGCCCCACCGACGCCATCCACACATACCTGGCATCAACCACTGCCCCACCGACGCCATCCACACATACCTGGCATCATCCACTGCCCCACTGACGCCATCCACACCATCTACTGCCCCACCGACGCCATCCACACATACCTGGCATCAAACACTGCCCCACCGACGCCATCCACACATACCTGGCATCAACCACTGCCCCACCGACGCCATCCACACATACCTGGCATCATCCACTGCCCCACTGACGCCATCCACACCATCTACTGCCCCACCGACGCCATCCACACATACCTGGCATCAAACACTGCCCCACCGACGCCATCCACACATACCTGGCATCAACCACTGCCCCACCGACGCCATCCACACATACCTGGCATCATCCACTGCCCCACTGACGCCATCCACACCATCTACTGCCCCACCGACGCCATCCACACATACCTGGCATCAAACACTGCCCCACCGACGCCATCCACACATACCTGGCATCAACCACTGCCCCACCGACGCCATCCACACATACCTGGCATCATCCACTGCCCCACTGACGCCATCCACACCATCTACTGCCCCACCGACGCCATCCACACATACCTGGCATCATCCACTGCCCCACCGACGCCATCCACACATACCTGGCATCATCCACTGCCCCACCGACGCCATCCACACATACCTGGCATCATCCACACCATCTACTGCCCCACCGACGCCATCCACACATACCTGGCATCATCCACACCATCTACTGCCCCACCGACGCCATCCACACATACCTGGCATCAACCACTGCCCCACCGACGCCATCCACACCATCTACTGCCCCACCGATACCGTCCACTTTTACCGTAGCCCAAAATTAGATCTTTAGAGTGCCATTTGTTTTTATTATATTCTTCCTCACAATTTAGATAGGCCTTGCTAGTACAAAAATAAAAAAATAAAAATAAAAGAAGGGCTTAACACAAGGATGCAGCAAAATACAATAGCTGTCTATGTATCTCAATCACACCAAACCATTGCGTTGAAGAAAAATGCAGCACTTTTATTCAGTGCAAAATGCTGACCAAAAAGAAAAAAAACGCAACTCAACACGCAGTAAAACACAGAGCGATGCATTAAAAATGCATGTCCTAGTGCTTACCATGCTTCAATCATGCAGATGCGTTTGCTATGTGGTGTTAACAAGCCCTTAGAGGCCTTCAATAAAAAACAAATATACAGAGTGTAAAAGGACTGAACTGGGGGGCCTCATCCCCACGTCTGGTTTTCTACGACGTTCCTAGCAATAGGCGCATGACCACGGAAAAAAAACCTCACATTGTGCAGAGTTCCCACCTACTGCAATGTGGCTGCAGCCGATAAAAAGGGGAACCGGCCAGGACAACCCTTATCTGTCACAGCTGAGGCTCCCATCCAACGCCGGGCTGAGCAGCACAATGTGTAGAGTACAAGGAGCATGTACAGTGATGATCTACACAGATATAGGGACTACCGCTCCCATATTGCAACACAGCACACAGGACAATATTTACACACATAGGAAAATCATACAAAACGGCACAATGTAAATCTACAAAAACATAATAATAGAAAATGACAAGAGAACACAAAATACTCACACGGTACATACAGCACTCCAATCTGATACAGTGGAGATCCCTATAACTCCCCAAACTAGTTTTGGAATCTTCTTGTCCCCAATAACAAAAAAATAAACACAACCCCTTTAAATTTTCTAAAATGTTATCCCCGTGTAATAAGTGTATCATCGCATTATCCCTTTCTACTTCCCTACCACAAGTAGTAATTAAAGAGGCACCAAAATGTGGGCCAAAAATTGTGTTATCGGCATTCAGCCAATAAGAGAAAAAGGTGCCGATAATAGCATTGAAACCGCACCCCGATATTGCCACGAATTCGCTGCGATTTTGGGTCGATTTCACTGCATAAGGTGTGTTTTTCTTAGGTCATGCGACTCAAAAACCGCATCAAAAACGTAAGACGGGTATGTTAATGATGCGTTCTTGCTGCATTTTCAATGCATTTGAACAGTAAGGCGTGTTTGTGTTTTTTTTTTTCTTTTAACGGACAAAAAAAAAAGCACCACGCTGGATTTTTAAAACCGCAATGGAAGCCAAACGGACCAGTGTTAAGACATACATATAATTCAACCACTTAAAGGCCGCTCACCGCATATAAAACTGTGGCAGGGCGACTCTATTGCGCAAAACGACGTACTTGTATGTTGTTTCCTGCAATAGATGGTGAAATGGGCACGCGTGCCCGCACTGAGGAGGAGCTGAGGCACGGGTCCGCCATAAACAAGGCGGATTCCCGCTCTGATCAGGGACAGCATGGAGATCTGCTGTTCCTAGCGATCAGGAACAGCGATCTCTGTTGTTCCTGTCAGGACTCCCCCCCCCCCCCCCCAGTTAGAAACACACTGAGGGAACGCACTTAGCTCTTTGATCACCCCTGACGTTAACGATTGCGGCTGCAAAACAATTACACGGATCAGATAAATATAACAGGTTTGTTTTTTTGTTTTGTTTTTTACTAAAAACACAAAAATTTTATTCTGCTTTTAGGCTGCTTTCACACCTGAGCGTAGCGTGTGAGCGCTTTTCCAGCGCGTTTTTATACATGACGAGCATTTATATGCAGCATCTTTTTGGTATTTGTTTTATTAGCCAATAGAGGAGACTATTTGTTGCATCATTTGTTACTAGGCATTTCCGCTTTTATTTCTTCTTTTATTATTCATTATAATGTTTTTTCGTTAGGGTAAGGGGTTTGAGTTCAGTTTAGGTTAGGAGTTGGAATTAAGGTTGTTTATTATTTGATTTATACGAATGAAAATAAATAAAATGTAGAATACACAAAAAAAAAAAATATATATATATATATATATATATATATATATATATATATATATATATACTAAAGTAACAATACATAAATAATTAAAGAGGAAGTAAACCCTTCCAAACAACTTGGACCTATAGGTAAGCCTAGATTAAGGCTTACCTGTAGGTCCAAGCAATATCTCCTAAACCTATATGGTTTAGGAGATATTTGCCCGAAAATGGGCACCGCTGTCTACGGCGCATGCGCCGTAGACAGCGGCGCGCAGGCGCACTAAATGCGGCAAATCCAAGAATGGATTTGCCTAATTTGTCGACTCCCGTGCGCATGCGCGGGAGTGACGCCATCGCGGCTTCGCCGTATGGCAGCGGCGGAGCTGCGAGACGCGACTCCCGTGCGCATACGCGGGAGTGACGTCATCGCAGCTGCGCCGCTGTGATTCGTCGGAGCTGCGAGACGCCACCAGCAACATGGATGCGGCGGACTACAGGGGACAGCGGCGACTTCGCTGGCTCCTGTGTCAGGTAAGTGACACATAATGAGCTACTATGCGATGCATAGTAGTCCATTATGCTTTACCTTTGCAGGGAAAAAAAGAGGAAGTAAACCCATCAGGGTTTACTTCCTCTTTAAACCTTAACTTTAACCCTAAAAAAATAATTATTATTATTAATAATTAACACCCTAACGCAAAATAAATTATTAATGTATTCTTTGTTCGAGTGTATTACATATTATTAAATGTTACTCATTTATGATGATTTTTTATTAGTGTACTTATTTTACATTTATTTATTCATATAATATTCCTATTTTAAAAATTTTCTTCATTTGAGTAGAAAATCATGCAAAAATGCGCACAAAAATGTGCGAATGGCATGTTTCCATTCATTTCTATATAGTTACATAGTAGGTGAAGTTGAAAAAAAAGACACAAGTCCAACCTATCTGTGTGATTGTATATCAGTATTACATTGTATATCCCTGTATGTTGTGGTCATTCAGGTGCTTCTCTAATAGTTTCTTGAAACTATTGATGCCCCACGCTGAGACCACCGCCTGTGGAAGGGAATTCCACATCCTTGCCGCTCTTACAGTAAAGAATCCTCTACATAGTTTAAGGTTAAACCTCTTTTCTTCTAATTTTAATGAGTGACCACGAGTCTTGTTAAACTAAAGTTTCATCCCTATTGTGGGGTCACCAGTACGGTATTTGTATATTGAAATCATATCCCCTCTCAGGCGTCTCTTCTCCAGAGAGAACAAGTTCAGTGCTCGCAACCTTTCCTCATAACTAATATCCTTCAGACCCTTTATTAGTTTTGTTGCCCTTCTCTGGACTCTCTCTCCAGTTCCAGTACATCCTTCCTGAGGACTGGTGCCCAGAACTGGACAACATATTCAGGTGCGGCCAGACCAGAGTCTTGTAGAGCGGGAGAATTATCGTTTTATCTCTGGAGTTGATCCCCATTTTAATACATGCCAATATTCTGTTTGCTTTGTTAGCAGCAGCTTGGCATTGCATGCCATTGCTGAGCCTATCATCTACTAGGACCCCCAGGTCCTTTTCCATCCTAGATTCCCCCCAGAGGTTCTCCCCCCGGTGTATAGATTGTGTTCATATTTTCTCACCCAAATGCATTATTTTACATTTTTCTACATTGAACCTCATTAGCCATGTAGTTGCCCACCCCAATTCATTTGTTCAGATCTTTTTGCAAGGTTTCCACATCCTGCGGAGAAGTTATTGCCCTGCTTAGCTTAGTATCGTCCGCAAATACACAGAGATTGAACTGTTTACCCCATCCTCCAGGTCGTCTAACAAAATAAATAGGATTGGTCCCAGCACAGAACCTTGGGGGACCCCACTACCCACCCCTGACCATTCCGAGTATTCCCCATTTATCACCACCCTCTGAACTTACCCTTGTAGCCAGTTTTCAATCCATGTACTCACCCTATGGCCCATGCCAACGGACCTTATTTTGTACAGTAAACGTTTATGGGGAACTGTGTCAAATGCTTTTGCAAAATCCAGATACACCACATCTACGGGCCTTCATCTAGATGGCAACTTACCTCCTCATAGAAGGTTAGTAGATTGGTTTGGCAAAAACGATTCTTCATGAATCCATGCCGATTACGGCTAATGATACCGTTCTCATTAGTAAGATCTTGTATATAGTCCCTTATCATCCCCTCCAAGAGTTTACATACTATTGATGTTAGGCTAACTGATCTGTAATTCCCAGGGATGTATTTTGGGCCCTTTTTAAATATTAGTGCTACATTGGCTTTTCTCCAATCAGCTGGTACCATTCCAGTCAGTAAAAATCAGGACCCCCCCCCAAAGTACCCTCGGGTTCAAGCCATCTGGTCCCGGTGATTTATTAAAAGTCTAATTTAAATTCTGTCCTCTGTTAACCACGGAGGTGCTTCCTGTGACGTGTCATGAGGACAGACACTGCAGTTTTGATTACTGAAGCCCCTCCGATTCCCTTGTGAAGACCGAGGAGAAGAATAAAGTCAATACCTTCGCCATCTCCCATCCTTTGTAACCAGATGTCCTTCCTCAATCTTTATGGGGCCAATATGGTCTGCCCTCCCTTTTTTTACTGTTTACGTACTTAAATGGGAATAAAAACGTGCCAAAAACACTTAAATATGCTTGATTCGAGCTACAAATAAAGCTCCAGAACTTTTCTGAGCTTCAGGCGACATGGAGTGGAGATGTGAACCTTCCACATAGAGAATCATGGATTTTTTATTTTTTTTCCCCCATCCAGCATTTTGGAGCTTCGAGCTACATGACGCTCAGGTGGGAAGGGGGCTTTAAGTCCTGCTAGATGGCTTCAGGCTGGCCCATTTTCCAGGTATAGCTATATAAAACATTAAAAATAAGTGCCTATACAGTGTAGAATCCAGTAATACACCGTCTCGCCCTGCGCTGCACATGCTCGGTTTCTCTCCATTTTTAGGCACTGTGCAGAAAATCACAGCCACCAGAGGCTGATCTGCTGACAGCCGAAAGATTTAATGCTTCTCAGAGGTTCTGGGCTTCAGAAACATGGCAGCCTCCAGCAAGCAGAAACCGGAGCAATGCTGGAGGCAAAATTACAGCAAACACTGATTTTCGTAGCATAATTATTAACGTGCAATTCCTGTTTCTTGCTAAAGAACATTTTTTTATTATCAAATTATCATGGCTAAAGTTCTGCTTTAACAAATTGTTATACGTTACCCTTTCCAAGGAAATCTTTTAGATGACCCTCAAGCCTGGGGTTTAAATGTTTTTAATTAGGTACAACAACCCACCCATGGTTGCTCAGCCAGTGGTCCTCCAGCTATTGTGGAACTACAAGTCCCATGAGGCATGGCAAGCCACTGCCAGCTACAAGCATGACTCCCAAAGGCAGAGGCATGATGAGACTTTTAGTACTTCCACGACAGCTGGGGGACCACTGGTTGAGCACCCCATGCATAGAAGTGTCCCTTTGGGAGGCCATTCATGGATCTCTAGTGATGAGAACTCTGGGCTTCCAGAAGACCATAACAATGATGGGGGGGTCCTGGGATCATGGAGTTATAGCAATCTGTATTACAATACACACTGGAGTAGAAATAGTACACACTGGAGTTGTAGAAATGGTACACACTGGAGTTGTAGTTACATAGTTAGTAAGGTTGAATAAAGACACCAGTCCAACCTGAGTGAGTGTCTACAATTGTCCCCATCCCTGCACACTCACATTGGTCCCTACCCTCAAGGAGCCCACAATCCAAGGTCCCCATTCATATACTAGGGCCAATTTTGAACAGAAGCCAATTAACCTACCAGCAAGTCTTTGGAGCATTGGAGGAAACCGGAGTACCTGGAGGAAACCCACGCAGGCACAGGGAGAACATGCAAACTCCAGGCAGGTAGTGTTGTAGTTGGGATTCGAACCAGCGACCCTTCTTACTGCTAGGTGAGAGTGCTAACCACTACGCCGCCCAATGGTAAAAATGGTAAGCACTGGGAGTAGTAGAAATGGTACGCACTGGGAGTAGTAGAAATGGTACGCACTGGGAGTAGTAGAAATGGTACGCACTGGGAGTAGTAGTTACATAGTTAGTAAGGTTGAATAAAGACAACAGGCCATCCAGTTCAACCTGTGAGTGAGTGTCTACAATTGTCCCTATCCCTGCACACTCACATCGGTCCCTACCGTCAAGGAGCCCACAATCTAAGGGCCCCGTTCATATACTAGGGCCAATTTTAGACAGAAGCCAAGTAAACTACCAGAATGTCTTCCACTGGAGTGTTGGAGGAAACCAGAGTACCCGGAGAAAACCCACGCAGGCACAGGGAGAACATGCAAACTCCAGGCAGGTAGTGTCGTGGTTGGGATTTGAACCAGCGACGCTTTTTACTGCTAGGTGACAGTGCTAACCACTACACCATTGTGCCACCCAATGGTAGAAATGGTACACACTGGAGTAGTAGTAGTGGTACACACTGGAGTAGTAGTAGTAGTGGTACACACTGGAGTAGTAGTAGTAGTGGTACACACTGGAGTAGAAGTAGTAGTGGTACACACTGGAGTAGAAGTAGTAGTGGTACACACTGGAGTAGAAGTAGTAGTGGTACACACTGGAGTAGAAGTAGTAGTGGTACACACTGGAGTAGAAGTAGTAGTGGTACACACTGGAGTAGAAATGATATAGTGATTACACAGAGTAAACACACAGAGTGTTCTAGGCATATATGGTGCACTATAGGAGGTCATAAACCAGAGAGGACAATGTGTGCATACATAGCGGGGATTATCCCGATCACACCAACACTCTACACACATCCATTACCAGATAACAAGGATCAGCACATACACATTGTGTACACACAGCCCACTTCTATAAAACACGCCATATGCTGCTTTGTATCATTCATTGGAGTTAGAAAATAGTTTTATGAGTACAAAGTGTACAGTGATACAAAAGGTTTCCGTTTGGTTACCCAGTTTAACACAGATCTACGCCACCACATCACACATAGTGTGCCCAACGAGTGCTGAAATCACACACACCGAGCCCTGCAGATCACTTACATGGTATAATAGATGTACATTATAGGTCACATTACCTGGCACAATGGGCACACCAACACCATCCACAAATATATTATGTATATAGAGAGATGCCGACATCCAGGACACACCACAAACACGCTCAGTCTACTAGAGGTAGAAAATAGACAAGTCCCATCACCCTGTATGAGGACTAGTGACAGCACACAATGTACACATTAGGGGTCAACCGATAGACACTTTTTTTTAAAGTCTCGGTCACAAACTTACCAAGATTGGTCTCCCCCCTGCCGCGATGGCCATTTTGTTGTGGCCCACTATGTCATCGGCCCAGGTAGAAGAAGCCGGAACTTAAGCCCCATACACACCATCAGATTTTCTGCTGAGTTTTTCCTTCAGATTTACTAAAACCACATAAATATGAGGTCAGACCTTAGGAGTTTCAATGTGAATGTAATCAGGCAGGCCCTTCTACTACATGGTTTTGGTAAATCTGAAGGAAAAAACTCAGCAGAATCTGATAGTGTGTATGGGGGCTTTAGAAGGTTTTGCAGTGCAGGGCACACAACGTCATTACGTACACGCCTGGCTTCTTCTACCCGGATAGGGAAAAGGCCACCACATTCCTCACCTTGGACAGTAAACACCATGGAATGGCTGGACCAGAAAGGACACACCATGCCAACCACCCACCGCAGCCATTGGCTCCCGCTGCCGTCATGTGTGCACATGTAAATGCACACATTTGAGTTCCTACACATGAAAACGCTGATTGCGATACACGTCACCACGCATGCGCACAAACTGGTTCCTACATTTTATAGCTGGCTCCTAAAAAAAATAAAAAATTGTCAAGCCCTGCACTGCATGTAGTGCTTTACACTCTGCATACATCCCATTACCTCCATACTGGGTATAGTGACAACACGGTGGAGGTTCCATTGCCAGTATAGTGACAACACAGTGGTGACCCCATTACCCCCATACTGGGCATAGTTACAACACAGTGGGGGTTCCATTACTGGTATAGCGACAACACAGTGGTGGCCCCATTACCTCCATACTGGGCATAGGGACAACACAGTAGTGGTTCCATTACCTCCATACTGGGTATAGTGACAACACGGTGGAGGTTCCATTGCCAGTATAGTGACAACACAGTGGTGACCCCATTACCCCCATACTGGGCATAGTTACAACACAGTGGGGGTTCCATTACTGGTATAGCGACAACACAGTGGTGGCCCCATTACCTCCATACTGGGCATAGGGACAACACAGTAGTGGTTCCATTACCTCCATAATGGGTATAGTGACAACACAGTGGTGGCCCCATTACCTCCATACTGGGCATAGTGACAACACAGTGGTGGCCCCATTACCTCCATACTGGGCATAGTGACAACACAGTGGTGGTTCCATTACCTCCATACTGGGCATAGTGACAACACAGTGGTGGCCCCATTACCGCCATACTGGACATAGTGACAACACAGTGGTGGCCCCATTACCGCCATACTGGACATAGTGACAACACAGTGGTGGCCCCATTACCGCCATACTGGGCATAGTGACAACACAGTGGTGGCCCCATTACCTCCATACTGGGCATAGTGACAACACAGTGGTGGCCCCATTACAGCTATACTGGGCATAGTGACAACACAGTGGTGGCCCCATTACCGCCATACTGGGCATAGTGACAACACAGTGGTGGCCCCATTACCGCCATACTGGGCATAGTGACAACACAGTGGTGGCCCCATTACCGCCATACTGGGTATAGTGACAACACAGTGGTGGCCCCATTACCTCCATACTGGGCATAGTGACAACACAGTGGTGGCCCCATTACCTCCATACTGGGCATAGTGACAACACAGTGGTGGCCCCATTACCTCCATACTGGGCATAGTGACAACACAGTGGTGGCCCCATTACCGCCATACTGGGCATAGTGACAACACAGTGGTGGCTCCATTACCTCCATACTGGGCATAGTGACAACACAGTGGTGGCCCCATTACCTCCATACTGGGCATAGTGACAACACAGTGGTGGCCCCATTACCTCCATACTGGGCATAGTGACAACACAGTGGTGGCCCCATTACCGCCATACTGGACATAGTGACAACACAGTGGTGGCCCCATTACCGCCATACTGGGCATAGTGACAACACAGTGGTGGCCCCATTACCTCCATACTGGGCATAGTGACAACACAGTGGTGGCCCCATTACAGCTATACTGGGCATAGTGACAACACAGTGGTGGCCCCATTACCGCCATACTGGGTATAGTGACAACACAGTGGTGGCCCCATTACCTCTATACTGGGCATAGTGACAACACAGTGGTGGCCCCATTACCTCCATACTGGGCATAGTGACAACACAGTGGTGGCCCCATTACCTCCATACTGGGCATAGTGACAACACAGTGGTGGCCCCATTACCTCCATACTGGGCATAGTGACAACACAGTGGTGGCCCCATTACCGCCATACTGGGCATAGTGACAACACAGTGGTGGCCCCATTACCGCCATACTGGGTATAGTGACAACACAGTGGTGGCCCCATTACCGCCATACTGGGTATAGTGACAACACAGTAGTGGTTCCATTACCTCCATAATGGGTATAGTGGCAACACAGTGGTGGCCCCATTACCGCCATACTGGGCATAGTGACAACACAGTGGTGGCCCCATTACCGCCATACTGGGCATAGTGACAACACAGTGGTGGCCCCATTACCTCCATACTGGGCATAGTGACAACACAGTGGTGGCCCCATTACCTCCATACTGGGCATAGTGACAATACAGTGGTGGACCCGTTGCCCGCATACACAATGATCTACTGACCACAGGAAGCTCAATACTGTTAAAACCCAACTTTATGTCTAATGTCCCTTTAAATGGTTTTCTTGCACCAAGCTTGCCCAAACAAACCTATTACTTCACTAACTGGCACACTTGTGGGGCGCACTGAAATCACTGTACATATCCTCAGTTACATACAGTATAGAGTGCGTCACACACAGTGCCAGCCACACATGTACCTGTCCTAAGTGATGTCACACACATCGCCAGCCACACCGCACACATCGCCAGCCACACTACCATCACACACGTTGCCAGCTTAAGTGATGTCACATACAGTGCCAGCCAGAACCAGTGACATCACACACAGCGCCAGCCACAGCGACACCACATGCCGCCAGCTTAAGTGATGTCACACACAGCGTCAGCCACAGCAACGTCACACACAGTGTCAGCCATATCACATGCAGCGCCAACCACGGCAACGTCACACACACACACTCAGCGCCAGCCACAACGACGTCACACACGCAGCACCGGCCACACTGATGTCACATCCAGCGACATCACACACAGTGACGTCACACACACAGCGTCAGTTGTACCACTTGCAGCGCCATCCACAGCAACGTCACACACATCGCCAGTCGTACCAAGCGCAGTGCCAGCCACAGCGCCGTCACACACAGCGCCAGCCACGACCACACTGATGTCACTCACAGCGCCGTAACACACACATCGCCAGCCATGCCACACGCAGCGCCAGCCACAGTGCCGTCACACACACACAGCGCCAGCCGTGCCACACACAGCGCCAACCACAGTGCCGTCACACACACACACAGCGCCAGCCACGACCACATTGATGTCACACACAGCGACAGCCACAGTGACGTCTCACACACACACACACACACACACCACCAGCGACGACCACACTGATGTCACACACAGCGATAGCCACAGTGACGTCTCACACACACACACACCACCAGCGACGACCACACTGATGTCACACACAGCGATAGCCACAGCCACAGCGATGTCACACACACAGGTCCAGCCATAGCGCCGTCACACACAGTGTCAGCTGTACCACTTGCAGCGCCAGCCACAGCGGCGTCACATACACAGCACCAGCCACGACCAGACTGATATCACACACAGCACCAGCCACGACCAGACTGATATCACACACAGCGCCAGCCACAGCGAGGTCACACACAGTGCCAGTCGTACCAGACACAGCAGCAATCACAGTGATGTCACACAGTGGCAGTCGTACCACACGCAGTGCCAGCCACAGCGGCGTCACACACACACAGCGCCAACCACGTCACACACAGCGCCAGCCACAACCACACTGATGTCACACACAGCGCCAAGCACAGCGATGTCACACATAGCGCCAGTCGTACCATACACAGCGCCAGCCACAGAGGTATCACACAGCTCCAGTCGTATCAAACATCGTCAGCCATACCACATGCAGCACCAACCATGGCGACATCACACACACAGCGCCAGCCACGTCACACGTAGCACCAGCCACTGCCACACTGATGTCACACACAGCGCCAGTTGTACCACACACAGCGTCAAGCAAAGCGATGTCACATATAGCGCTAGTCGTATCAAACATCGCCAGCCATACCACATGCAGCACCAACCATGGCGACGTGTCTCACATACACACAGCGCCAGCCACGACCACACTGATGTCACACACAGCGCCAGCCACAGCAACCTCATACGCAGCGCCAGTCGTACCACGCGCAGCGCCAGCCACATCGCTAGCCATACCACATGCAGCGCCAACCACGACGACGTCCGTGTGTCTCTCTCTCTCTCTCTCTCTCTCTCTCTCTCTCTCTCTCTCTCTCTCACACACACACACACACACACACACACACACACACACACACACACACACACACACACACACACACACAGCGCCAGCCACAACCACACTGATGTCAAACACAGCGCCAGCCACAGCAACATCACACACAGCGCCAGCCACAGCACACATGTACCCGGCCTAAGTGATGTCACACAGAGCCCTCCACAGTGACATCACACACCAGTGATCACTATGTAAACAATGTAACAGTGACAATCATACACATTGCCCTGGATCTCTCCTATCACTGCACTGCTCACAGTGATAACACACACAGTGTACACAGTGCTCAACACCTCACACTGTGATATCACACACTGGGGGGTCCCAGTACACACTGTATGGTGACAACACACACACTGGTCTTATACTATAACAGCCCCTCCCTCACTCACCGGGTTCCCGCTCTCTCCCCCATCTTCCCGTCCCCTCCGCTCCTTACACACAGAAGCGCGCTCCCGTACTCTCCTTTTACCCTCCGGGGGCGCGCACGGTGTTACGCATAGTAGGGACAAGTGGGCGTGCCGTCCAGACACAAACTCCCGCCCCCTCCCTCCAAACGCCAGTAATTGGCCACGGCCGTCCCCGCCCTCCTCCTCGCCATGCCGCGCCCTTCCCCGCCCCATGCCGGAGTTGTGTGCGCCGACGTCATCCCGTGTCAGCGGAAAGGGGGAGCGAGCGGGCGCGCTGCTATTGGCTGTGTGGTGGCCTGTATGTAAATCGGGTCAGCGAGGCGCTATTGTGGTTGGAGGAACCGGGTTGGGGGCGCGGCGGTGACTGGGTGTGTCCGCTGTCAGCAAAGTGCACCTGTTCCATGCGCGCCTAGTGGTGTTTTTGTGTGTGTGGGCGGGGCTAATATTTGGGGGCGGAGAAGTGACTGGTTGTTTATAGGGAGGATCTTTGTAGTGGAACCTCACAGTATAATGTCAGGTGTCAGTGTGCTGTGTCTGATTCCTATTCCACAGCATGTAAATACTGACTTCATTACAAGTCAGGCCACGCCCACCTCACACCTGTGCAGGTTGAACACGCCTCCCTGCCCCGCCCATCCATTCATTGCTTTTATTTATAGAAATTCATGGAAAACGCTTTGCAACGCGTATTTGATGCAGATCTGAACGCATCCATTCCAGAATGCGTTTCTGTGTGTGTATTTTTAATTCACTTTTGACGCGTTCCAGTGCGTTTTTGATTCGTTTTCGGATGCATTCTAGATGGCTTTTTTATATATATATATATATATAATTTTATTTTTTTCTGTACTGGGGTCCGGTGTGTTCATTATGCGTTTTAGATGCTTTCCACTGTATTCCGGTGCATTTTTTTTATGTGTTTTACCGCATTCCAGTGCAGGAAAAAGGCAGGAACTGGCTGCACTGGTGTGAACTGTGCCATTAGAAACCATATAACCTACTATCCACGCGTTTTTGACGCAGAAAAAAAAAAAGCACTGGCCTGCATGCGGTGTGAACTGGCCCTTAACTCCTTGGCGGGGGAGCCCTTAACTCCACCGAGCCGTGGAGCCGAGCGGCCGCATAGCTGCATGCATTAGTGCAAACAACAATGTGCCAAGAGCGCACACCTGGCACAGTTATTATTATTTAAGGTACTTATACAGTGCTGTCAATTTATGCAGGGCTTTACATATACATTGTATAATCACATCAGTTACCAACACATGTCAGGGAAACCTCCTCTCCTCCCTCCACGATCGCTCCAATGTGATCAAGCAGAACTTCCCCCTCTGGGTAATAAGATCAGGCCTTTTTCTGGCACTTTTTGTTTACAAGTAAAAATCTGTATTTTCTTTGCTTGAAAATTACCTAGAACCCCCAAACATTATATCATAGCTCCCAACTGTCACTGATTTTAAGGGACTGTCGCTGATTTGGAGCAATGTCCCCCTGTCCCTCATTGCTCCTCATTAGTCCCTCATTTTGGTCTGATCCATATACAGTGCCTTGCGAAATTATTCGGCCCCCTTGAACTTTTCAACCTTTTGCCACATTTCAGGCTTCAAACATAAAGATATAAAATTTTTATTTTTTGTGAAGAATCACCAACAAGTGGGACACAATTGGGAAGTGGAACGAAATCTATTGGATAATTTAAACTTTTTTAGCAAATAAAAAACTGAAAAGTGGTGCGTGCAAAATTATTCAGCCCCTTTACTTTCAGTGCAGCAAACTCACTCCAGAAGTTCAGTGAGGATCTCTGAATGATCCAATGTTGTCCTAAATGACTGATGGTGATAAATAGAATCCCCCTGTGTGTAATCAAGTCTCTGTATAAATGCACCTGCTCTGTGAGAGTCTCAGGGTTCTGTTGAAAGCGCAGAGAGCATCATGAAGACCAAGGAACACACCAGGCAGGTCCGTAATACTGTGGAGAAGTTTAAAGCCGGATTTGGATACAAAAAGATTTCCCAAGTTTTAAACATCCCAAGGAGCACGGTGCAAGCGATCATTTTGAAATGGAAGGAGTATCAGACCACTGCAAATCTACCAAGACCTGGCCGTCCCTCTAAACTTTCAGCTCAGACAAGGAGAAGGCTGATCAGAGATGCAGCCAAGAGGCCCATGATCACTCTGGATGAACTGCAGAGAACTACGGCTGAGGTGGGAGAGTCTGTCCATAGGACAACAATCAGTCGTACACTGCACAAATCTGGCCTTTATGCAAGAGTGGCAAGAAGAAAGCCATTTCTCAAAGATACCCATAAAAAGTATCATCTAAAGTTTGCCACAAGCCACCTGGGAGACACACCAAACATGTGGAAGAAGGTGCTCTGGTCAGATGAAACCAAAATCGAACTTTTTGCCCACAATGCAAAACGATATGTTTGGTATAAAAGCAACACAGCTCATCACCCTCAACACACCATCCCCACTGTCAAACATGGTGGTGGCAGCATCATGGTTTGGGCCTGCTTTTCTTCAGCAGGGACAGGGAAGATGGTTAAAATTGAGGGGAAGATGGATGCAGCCAAATACAGGACCATTCTGGATGAAAACCTGTTGGAGTCTGCAAAAGACCTGAAACTGGGACGGAGATTTATCTTCCAACAAGACAATGATCCCAAACATACAGCAAAATCTACAAAGGAATGGTTCACAAATAAACGTATCCAGGTGTTAGAATGGCCAAGTCAAAGTCCAGACCTGAATCCAATCGAGAATCTGTGGAAAGAGCTGAAAACTGCTGTTCACAAACACTCTCCATCCAACCTCACTGAGCTCGAGCTGTTTTGCAAGGAAGAATGCGCAAGAATTTCAGTCTCTCGATGTGCAAAACTGATAGAGACATACCCCAAGCGACTTGCAGCTGTCATCGCAGCAAAAGGTGGCTCTACAAAGTATTAACGCAAAGGGGCCGAATAATTTTGCACGCCCCACTTTTCATTTTTTTATTAGTTAAAAAAGTTTCAAAAATCTAATAGATTTCATTCCACTTCACAATTGTGTCCCACTTGTTGGTGATTCTTCACAAAAAATGAAAATTTTATATCTTTATGTTTGAAGCCTGAAATGTGGCAAAAGGTTCAAAAGTTCAAGGGGGCTGAATACTTTCGCAAGGCACTGTAGCTGTATATAAAATGCGTAAATACTAAGCCGCACTATACAAATGATCTCCTGTCCCCTCCCCTAATATATTATTATAATATCTGTATTTTAGGAATCTATATGTTTTTTCACATGAGCATTATGTACTTACTGTAATTTGATTTTCCACTCCCTTATTTATTTTTTGGCACTTCACTATTGATCAATATTTGTGTGTTTTTATGTTACGCATTTGGTATCTTATTGCTGAGTGCAGTACATAATACATAGCGCAGCACTTTCCTCATTTAATTAATCATTATGATTTTAGCTGCTGTATTTTATATTGATCCAATACCGTTTATATCTATTTACATGATGAGATCATTTATATAGCGCAGCATAGTATTTACTCGTTTATGTGTACACGATTTGTGAGATGTTAAAGCCGGCAGCTTTTTCTTTCTTTTTCTCTTTTTTTTTTTCTTATGTAGCGGGGTCTCTTTAAGGACTATAAAACTACTGTTCCCAGAACCCCGCTGGTTCACAGGATATTTTGAGTTATGCCCCAGAGACTTATGGGGGAGGGCATATAAGGAGGGGGAGAGGCCTAGTTCGCTCTTTTTGGGACACCCCCCTCTCTCCTAGCAAGAGGAGGTCTGTGCTGAACTGCTGGAGGGACAAGGCCTGAAGCCTGGGCCTTGTGCTATTTTCCAAAGAGCTCTCTGCCAGCCTAGTTGCACCTGAGAGACATTTTCTCTTGCTGCAGTACACCAGAAGGATTGAAGACTCAGAGGTCGGTGGATTCCTGTTCCTAGAGGAAAAGGCAGAGAAAACGGACTTGGACTTGTCCGGGTGGTGAGAGCTGTTTAAAGACAGATGCTTTATCTTTATTATTCGTTTGGATTACAAAGTTGTTCTTCAAGTGCACCACCGAAAGATTGCTAGCGAATATTGTTTTACTGGACTTCCATCTAGAACAGTCAGGCCTGACTGCATAGGTAGATAGTGCTGGGTGTTAGTTTACCCATGCGGGGAAGTAGCTGAAAAAGGGCAGCACTAGAGTTGCATAGCAATACTTTATTATGCTGATTACTCTGTTTATCTTTATTACTGGTTACTGCAGGGACCTGCTTATGTGTTGCAAACCAAATGTTCATTTCATGTTATTCCTTTTATAAAACAACAAGTAAAGTCAGTTATATACTTTCAAAGATTGTCTATGAGCTTGAGTTATCCACTCACGCACACACATATTTAGAGTATAAGTGATTTAATGTGTATTGCTAGATAATAACTGTGCCAGAGTGGGTAGAGCAGATTGCCGGGGGGTTGGCGGAGCTGTGCTCAGGGCCCAAACCAAACTTGCGGCCCTCTTAAGTGAGGGTATCGCTATACTTATATTTACTGGGCATCTGGTTCTTGGTGGCTCGCAGGATTCCTTGTGTTTTTTTGTATATAAAATGCACTTTTTATCTTTCAAAAAGTGTTTCCCAGTGCTAAACCTTTCATCCAAATGATAAATTGCTGCATTTGTAAATTTTAAAAGCCAATATAAGGAATAGTAGTGATAAAAAAAAGTCCCTTGTGGATTTAATTAACTTATTTTTTTGGGTTAATTCTCCTTTAAGGGGGTGTGGAAGGAGGCGTGTCCTATACCTACATACATTTTCTAGTAGGTGTCCCTCAGTCCCATCTCAAAATGTTGGGAGGTATGCCACTGCCACTGTGCCAACAATTGCAACAACTGTGCCAAATGCTGCCATTGTGCCCTCAAATGCTGCCACTGTGCCCATCAAACGTTGCCACTGTGCCCTCAAATGCTGCCATTGTGCCCATAAATTGCAGCCACCAAACGCTGCCCAAGCACTGTCACACTTTGAATGACAATTGCACGGTCATGCGATGCTGTACCCAAACAACATTTTTATACAGTTCCCCCCCAAATAGAGCTTTATTTTATTGGTATTTGATCACCACTGGGGTTTTTATTTTTTGCTCTACAAATAAAAAAAGACTGAAAATGTAAAAAAAAAAAATAGTATATAGTATAGTATAGTATAATATAAATAATAAGTTTTTCTTTGTAAATAAGTACAGTTTCTCTTTCTCTGATGAGCACTGATTGGCACTGATGAGGTGGCACTAATGGGCACTGATATGCAGCACTGATGGGCACTGATGAGGTGCCACTGATATGCAGCACTGATGGGCACTCATAAGCAGCACTGATGCGCACTCATAGGTGGCACTGATGGGCGACACCGATCAGGAGGCATCATTGATGTTCACAGAGTGCCATTCCTAGATTGTAAGCTCTAACGAGCAGGGCCCTCTGATTCCCCGTCTTGTATTGTATTGTAATGTCTGCCCTAATGTTGTAAAGCGCTGCGTAAACTGTTGGCGCTATATAAATCCTGTATTATAATAATAATTAATGGGCACTGATTGTCACCCCTGGTGGCCTCTATAAATAGAAAAAAGTAGTGTATATCGCGTTGGCATATATCCAATAGCAGCCAGCACAACACTAAGACAAGTGTAAATCAAGAAATAATTAAAAATTAAAATTATGTGTAACGCTCAAAACATGGAAATACATATGTATATAAACGAATGTACACTGTGCAATGACCACGAAAACTAAAAATAATGTAAATGAGATGTGAAATTCACACCCAAACTAAAGTCCATGTGCCATCATACAAAAGTTGTTTTAAAACATAAACATAGCAGTCTTTAAAAAAACGGTGAAAACAAATTATTATTTTTTTTTTTATTGAAAGCCTGTGGTGTGCAAAACACTCAAAAACTTCACCCGGTGCATAAAAAATGTGCACACACATAAAGAGTGACACAAAAAAGTGCAGACGGGTACACAAGCCCTCTAAAATCAGAGGGCCTTGTCCTGAATCCCCCGGGGCGTTAAGCTCCTGACAGGGACAAGGACACTTAAAACTTGGTCTTCCTGGCCGAAACCAGTCAGACCCCGTTCTTTGGAAGGTCTGCCGAAACAGACCCACCCAAATACTAGGTGAGGCTCCCCCCAAAGGGAGACCCCAACCCTAAGGAAGAGGGCGAACTAAGCCAGAAGGCCATGTCCATCCCCTCACCAGCAGCGCCTAGAGGCGATTCAGTTCGCATTGTGCGCTATACAAGTATTTCATTCATTCATTAACCAGACTTTCAGGACAGGCCCTGGGACCTGTGACCCTACTCATCACAGCAAAAGTGACAAAACAAGACGTGACAAACACACACTAAAATAAATAAAAAGTGGGGAAGGGATAGTGGAGAGGCGAGTGAAAAAGGTGGTCATTGTGTGAAACAATGACCAGGCCCTCCGGGACAGGAATAAAAAATTCCTCTGGTCCCAGCCAAAAGGCCCGGCCCAAGAGGCAGGTGCTAAAAAAGCGTGTTATGGTGCAGTGACCTTGGTGCCCAAAATCAATGTGACCCTCACTCACAGTGATTCTTAGGCACCCCCGGACTGCCACTCCAGGGGCACATACTCCATAGGCTTTCAAGACCGCCCTGACCCATGGTCTGGACCACAGCAGCCCCCACCCCAGACAGGAAGGCATGAAGATCAGGAAGCTTGGTGAGAGCCTTTTGCTATCAGGCTCTACTGTCGCTCCCATCACTCCTTCCTAATTACATTCGGGGAGTACTAACTGCTCCTCCCCCTCAGCATAGAGATGAGCCAGTATTCCCTCCCGAAAGACTGTCCAGGGCTAGAACTACCCCAATCCAGGCCAGAAGGCCAGGTACTCGACCCTCTGGGTCAGACCAGTAGCAACACCCATCCTCACCAGGAGCATCCTTCCAGACGGCTCAGACTCGACCATGCATCGGCCCCCAGGTTACAGTCGGGCGGCACGACGTGGCCCCTACTGAAAACGGCCTTCCGGATGCTAATTACGCCATTGGAGAGTGCTGACCAAACCCTCTCTATTAGAGATGGAACAGCGCCTCCTTTGGCAACTGATAAGAACAGATACTACACTTAATCTTAGCCAAAAGGCAGAGAAGCGATGAAAACAAATAACATTTTTCTTAAAAAGCCTATGGCGTGCAAAACATACCCAAAAACTTCCACCCGGTGCCAAAAAAAGTGCACACACATCAAGAGTGAAACACAAAAACGTGCCACGGGTGTCTGCTATCCTCCACAAGGAAGGACCTTACCCTGATCCCCCGGGGCGTTAGGCTCCAGACGGGGACTGAGGTACCAAATACATGGCCCATCCAGCCGAAGCCAGACGACGGCCTTACTCCGGAAGGTCTGCCGAAACAGACCCACCCAGGTACTAGGGTGGTGGCTCCCCGTCCCCATCAGAAGGCTTCCCTTTTCGGCTACGAACCGCTCCAGGTTACCTTCACACCAGCAGGTTTTGCATAGCAACCGCCACCCCTGCTCCACCTCGCCGTAGAACAGGGACGGAAGGAAGCGCCACCTCCTGGTAACTGATAAGAACAGATACTACACTTGATCTTAGCCAAAAGGCCGTGGGGCACCTTATGTAAGGAGGGACTCTGCTGGGGGCACCTGATGACATAAATTGTGTACATAGAAGTGGGATTCCACATGACATCAATGTTGAGGTGAGGACATAGACAATAGAACCACCACTGGTTAGCGTGGAGGCTTACCGGGGTGAGAGGAATGAAATGGGCATATGCTCAGTGAGTCAACAAGGCTTATGGTGCAACCACCAAAATAGGGGACCTCCACGTCTGGGTTCCACATCAAGTTGTAATGGAGAATTAACCAAAATAAAGGTTAATTAAATCTACAAGGACTTTTTTTTACCACTACTATTCCTTTATATTGGCTTTTAAAATTTACTATTGAAGCAATTTAGAAATCAGATGAAAGGTTTAGCACTGGGAGACACTTTTTGAAAGATAAAAAGTGCATTTTATATACAACTACATAGATCAGGGCAAAATGAGGGACAAAAGAGGAGGAAAGAGGGACAAAGGGACATTGCTCCAAATCGAGGACAGTCCCTCCAAATCAGGGACAGTTAGGAGCTCGGAAGAAGCAGTCTTCAGAAGCAGCCAACTTGTCAGACCAAATACTCTCAAGTGTTCCAAATAGCATGATGACCAAAAAAGAAAATACTCCACATAGTGTGACTCCGTATAAAAGTACAATTTATTAAAAGAAAATTGGAAACACTCACATTTAGGAAGTGGATCAAGAGCTTAAAACTGAAGTTTGTGGGTAACACAATGATATCAGCAGGGCTCGTCCTGGTGGCCTCACCTGGTGGTCTGAAGTGGGCATCCCTGGTGGGCTCTAGTGGGCACTGGAAGTGACGTGGGTTGCACATTCTGCCAGGTTGCTCATTTTGTCACAACACCACCTAATCTGTATTGTGCTTTAAAAAAGGTCACATGACATTAAAAAAAGTATCGGTAATCGGTATCCGCGAGTACTTGAAAAAAAAGTATCAGTACTTGTACTCAGACTGAAAAAAAGTTGTATCGGGACAACCCTTTTTTTTTAGCCATCTGTGTCTCATTGGGGGTGATTTCTCTTCACTTCCTGTCCTATAACCAAAGAAGGATGTGAGAGGAAATCCTAAGTGAGGAAATCCATGATAGTCACCAGAACTAGTGTCCCCATTGCAATGGCGGCCTGTGCATTAGGGGTGCACGGGCCATCCCCCTCTCTCCTGCCACCCCCTCTATCACCAGTAGATTCATGCATTGCATGAATCTATCTATGGCTGCAGCTGCCACCCCCTAATAAGGTGCCTGTACCATTTTCGGGCACTGGCCGCCTGTATTACAGCGGCGGAAGTTTTTTTTTAAGCACCTGATTAGAGCCATAGGCTTTAATAGGCGTCAAAAAAGGTGACCTGCGAGCGCCATGCTGGGCGCTCGTAGGTCACTCAGCTGTGTTAGAAAAGCGAAGGACTATTCGCTTTCCTAACACTAAACCACCTCTCCGCCAATCAGGTGCTCGGGTCTGTTACCTGTCACCTGATTGGCTGAAATGACAGGCGCCACTATTGGATGCCTATCAGGAGGTGAGGACGGGATGAGGGGGGGAGGAGACGTATGGAGGACTCCCGCTCTTTGCTGTCACCCACTGACCTACCAAGACATGGTAAGTGCCGGGAAGACAGTGAGCGGGCAGGGCTCAGGCTGGGGGGCATTCAAGAGCACACTGACAGCATATGATGGGCACACTGGCAGCACAGGATAGACACACTGGCAGCGTTTGATGGGCACAGTGGTAGCATTTGATGGCACAGTGGCAGCATTTAATGGGCACAGTGGCAGCGTTTGGCACAGTAGCTGCAATTGATGGCACAGTGGCAGCGTTTGATGGGCACAGTGGCAGCGTTTGATGGGCACAGTGGCAGCGTTTGATGGCTGCAATTGATGGGCACAGTGGCAGCATTTGGGGGCACAGTGGCAGCGTTTGATGGACACAGTGGCTGCGTTTGATGAGAACAGTGGTAGCGTTTAGTGGGCACAGTTGCTGCAATTGCTGGCACAGTGGCAGCGTTTGATGGCTGCAATTGATGGGCATAGTGGCAGCATTTAAGGGCACAGTAGCAGCGTGTGATGGCACAGTGGCAGCATTTGATGGGCACAGTGGCTGCGTTTAATGGGCACAGTGGCAGCGTTTAATGGGCACAGTGGCAGCATTTGAGGGCACAGTGGCAGCGTTTGATCGGCACAGTGGCAGCATTTAATAGACACAGTGGCGTTTTTAGGCACAGTTGCTGCAATTGATGGCACAGTGACAGCATTTGAGGGCACAGTGGCAGCGTTTGATGGGCACAGTGGCAGCGGTTAATGGGCACAGTGGCAGCGTTTAATGGGCACAGTGGCAGCATTTGAGGGCACAGTGGCAGCGTTTGATCGGCACAGTGGCAGCATTTAATAGACACAGTGGCGTTTTTAGGCACAGTTGCTGCAATTGATGGCACAGTGACAGCATTTGAGGGCACAGTGGCAGCGTTTGATGGGCACAGTGGCAGCGGTTAATGGGCACAGTGGCAGCATTTCAGAGCACAGTGGCAGCGTTTGATGGGCACAGTGGCAGCGGTTAATGGGCACAGTGGCAGTGTTTAATGGGCACAGTGGCAGTGTTTTGCACAGTTGCTGCAATTGATGGCACAGTGGTAGCATTTGAGGGCACAGTGGTAGCATTTGAGGGCACAGTGGCAGCTTTTGATGGGCACAGTGGCAGCGGTTAATGGGCACAGTGGCAGCGGTTAATGGGCACAGTGGCAGCGTTTGGCACAGTTGCTGCAATTGATGGCACAGTGGTAGCATTTCAGGGTACAGTGGCAGCGTTTGATGGGCAAAGTGGCTGCAATCGATTTTTTTTTTTCAAAAAATTTTTCTGCCCCCCCAAAAAATGTGGAGCACCAGCCGCCACTGCCCCATTGAAGGACCCCCCCCCCTCCCCTCCCCTCCCCTCGTCTCGTCCTGTTCTAGTGACAACCCAAAGATTTTCTTTTTCTTTCTTTCCATTTTTTCAGTTCATTACAATTTTTATCACACAGGACTGCTGAATGTGCTTCATGCACTGGCAGACTCGTGGGGTGGAGTTAGCAGTGAGTCTGAATTAGGCATCCATTGTGCAGAGATGGAAAATGAAAGGTTCCAGGCAGAGATAAGATAACCACTCATGAGATAAAAGAGGCATTGAGAAGACAGAAAGGCTTCCAATGGTCACACCACACTCAGGGCCTGGTTTCTTTTTCTTTTGCAAATTGCAACACAAGGGTGTTGGGATGCAAATGTATGTAACGTGTGTTGCTGCAACATTCATGTGGAAACGGGGCCTTTAAAGCAATTTTAAACCTAAAAGCAAATATTTATTCTAGCTTACCAACCCTTAGATGTGATGGCTGCATTGCTTTTCTTCTTTATGCTTTGTTTCTTCTTTTTTTCATCTGGTGATCCAGCCAGCAAGTCTGTTATTTTTCAAAAGAACAAGCTCTCTACAAGAATGTATCAGTTTACATGGTGCCTCCTGTTCTCGTAAATCCAGAGTTGTGTCTCACTAACACAGGAGGTGTGTTACTGGGCAGATCACCAGGTGAAAACAGAGGGGAAAAGTCAAAAAAAAAAAAAAATAAGCTAATGCAGCCACCACATCTAATGTATATAGTAAGCTGCAATACAATACATTCTTGGCTTTGGGATTAATACTGCTTTAGCCCCAGATCATACTGCCGCGACTTGTAATGAAACTTAAGAGTACAAAGTCACATGACTAGTCGCGCCCCATTTAAGGGCAATGGAACCGTTCTAATTGGTGCGAATCAAGTTGCTCCAACTTAAAAAAAGTTACCTGCACTACTTTGGTACGACTTCAACAGGACTTACATTGACTTCTGTTAACCTCCCTGCGCCTGCACTATAGCCGAAAGACGGCTACAGCCTGGGCCTATATTGCCTAAATTGCTGGGAGGGTGTCCATGTATGTCCTCTCGTGCATGTGCTGCCTGTGCACTCCCTGCAGGCTGCACGAGGCGCACTCTGTGATCAGCGATTACTGGCTTGTGTAAATGGGACATCGGTTCCGATCATGGAGAGCCACTGCCGCCACATCAGTGCCCACCAGTGCCACCAACAGTGCCCACCAGTGCCACCGACCAATGCCCATAAGACCCCATTCACACCTGAGCGTAGCGTTTTTTGAGCATTTTTCCGGCGTTTTGTCACGTGTATTTGTGGCGTATTTGTGCATTTGCATACAGCATTTTCCGGCGTTTTTGAGCTTTGGTGTTTTTTTTTTTTTTTAGCCAATAGGAAAAATTATCATCTCTTTCATCATTTGTTGCTATGTTTTTAGATTTTGTCCTCTCCTTCCTGCTCCAAAAATGCCCAAATCAGCCTGATTCGAGACACAAAAAAAAAGGCCAGATCTTGTTTGAGCTTCAGGCGTTGGGCTTCAGGCGACTTGGAGTGGAGATGTGAACCTTCTCCATAGAGAATAATGGATTTTTTCCCCTCAAGCGTTTTTGTAGCTTCAGGCTTCAAGCTACAAAACTCTCAGGTGTGAAAGGGGCCCTAGTGCTGCCAATCAGTGCCTCATCATCAGTGCTGCCTATCAATATCACCTATCAGTTCCCTCATTGCAGCCTCATCATTGCCCCCTGATCAGTGCCCATCAGTGTCACCTATCAGTGCCCACCAGTGCTGCTAATCAGCGCCCACCAGTGCCACCTATCAGTACCCACCAGTGCTGCTAATAAGTGCCCACCAGTGCATCATCATCAGTACCACTTATCAGTGTCCCCTACCAGTGCCTATCAGTGCCTCCTGATCAGTGCCCACCAGTGGCGCCTAATCAGTGCCCACCAGTGCTGCTAATAAGTGCCCACCAGTGCCTCGTCATCAGTGGCACTTATCAGTGTCACCTACCAGTGCCTATCAGTTCCCATCAGTGCCTCCTGATCAGTGCCCATCAGTGTCTCCTGATCAGTGCCAATTAGTGCCCATCAGTGTCACCTTATCAGTGCCTATTAGTGCCACCTATCAGTGCCCATCAATGAAGGAGAAAAACTAACTGTTTGCAAACTTTTATAACAAACTATGAAACCTGTGCAGCTGCTGCATCCCAATTGACAGCTAGGATTGCCTGTATGGGGATGCACAGAAAATGTTTTGAATGCTTGAATGCAGAGGAGGGATTTGGGGTCTTGTAGACCTCAGATCGCTCCATAAAGCATACCTGTCATTGCCTATTGCTGTCACAAGGATGCTTACAAGTGATACAAAAAGAGTTTTTAAAGTAACAGTGAAAAAAAAAAGCAAAAATAAAAATGTCATAATAAATAAAAAATAAAATATTTTTTTTTATAGCGTGACATGTATGGTATCTATTTATTCGGCATAACATCATCTTTTATCTTTTTACAAAAGAATTGGAATATGTATTGTGTTTTATTGCATTAAAGCAGGTGGTTCAAAATAAAAAATAAAAATGTCACATTATGAGAAACTTACCTTAGAATGAAGCCATCCAGCGCTACATCTCTTCCCCTGGTCTTTCTTATGGGCCGGCTACATGAGTGGCCGGGGGGGGGGGGGTTGGCACGATAACGTCACTCCTGCACATGCACGCGGGAGCCGACGTTTCCGGCCCAGGGCTGTGAAGGTCTGGCACTGTAAGCTGGACCTTCAGAGTACATGCGCTGGTGATGTCAGCGGCTGACTTCACTCTGAATATTTCCAAATTTAGGAGATATTCCCAGTATCTACAGGTAAGCCTTATTATAGGTTTACCTGTAGGAATAAGTGGTGTAACAGAGTTTACTACCACTTTCAAGTTTAAAAAAGTGTGATTTTCCCCCAAAAACTTGCATTTGAATAACTGCTACGCAAACACAGCGTGACATAAAAAATTGAAAATCCCACTAATTTATTCTTTAGGGCCTCTGCTTTAAAATATATATATATATATATATATATATATATATATATATATAATGTTTGTGGGTTCTAAGTAATTTTCCAGCAAAAAATACTGATTGTTACAAGTAAACAAAAAGTGCTAGAAAAGGCCCAGTCTGAAAGTTGGTATACTGTAGAACAGTGGTCTCAAACTGGCGGCCCTCCAGCTTCTGCAAAACTATCAGGGCTTGGCTCAGCCCTTCCTTCTCTGAGCTGACTGCTCAGCTGTTGGCTAATTACCAGCTCCTTTCTCTCCACAGTGACTCACCTGTTGATGATATCCTGCTCATCAGTCCTGCCTACATAAGCCCTCCAGTCCAGTTGATCTCTGCCATCACCTTGGTCACATCTCTAGAGGCGATCTCCTGTGTTCCTGTTAAAGACTTGCTTGGCTGACATTCCTTCTGGCTCCAGATCCTGCTTGCTGTTCTACTACGCTCATCTCTGGCTCCCTGATGTTTTGGCTTGTCTGACTTTTCATTCCGGTTCCTGAACTATGGCTATGTTTTGACTACGTTTACTCTGTTTACCTTTTTTTATTAGTATCAAAAGTGAGATTTATCTGTACTTCTTTCTCAGTCTGATTTATGGTTTCTGACAGAAATTACAAGTCCCATGAGGCATTGCAAGGCTGATGGTTACAAGCATGACTCCCACAGGCATGATGGGACTTGTAGTTCTGCAACAGCTGGAGGGCCGCTACTTTGAGATCCCTGCTGTAGAACCTTACAGGGCAACAAGTAACTCCTTTGATCCATTGAGCTGTGTGTGTAATTTGGGCTTGAGCTATTGCTCTCTGTAAACAGTTGCTCTGCACTGGGGCTGTTAGGTTTAGCCTGGAAAATGTGATAAGGATCTTAGAGCTCGCATTGCTTTACTTACATATATAAAAAATATGTTGGTAATGACCAGTAATAGAAAATATGTACAAAAAATTACTGCAGTCTATTCAATGAAGCTGAGCTGTTACAATATATTTTCTCATGTAGGCTTTTTTGTTTTCAGCTTACTGCTTCCTTAATTAAGTCAGATGGTGTTATAGTGGTGACCAGAACACATACATCTGAAATGACAGAGAAGTGTTGATGGCGGTGATGAAAACGCGTGTGGGTGGTTCGTTTCCTTTACTTTTGCGAGGCTTCCTGACATGATTGCATGACGGGTCTGTATGTGCAACAGCCAAAGTGTACCAAGAATTGGTCATGCATAGGAAACCGAATACCAAACCATGCACAACTCCAACGTGACATTTTATGCTCAGCACTGGGCAAGCTTTGTAATCAATTCACAAAAACTAAGCGCAAATGTTACCGCACGTTATGCGGTCATTTGCATGCTCCACGATAATATTTTAATTGCACAGATCAGCTGATTTTACTGCATACATGTTATTATCGATTTCTACAGATTTTTTTCTTGTTCACCTTTTTTCCTCAATTTTGTGACTGTATATTCTTATACTTTAGGTAAAGAGTCTATCATTTATTATTTAACCATTTGCCCAATGAGGCAACTTTTTTCATTTTGTTGAACACTGCATTTTTTTTTCTTTGTTAGAAATGACCCTAAAAAGTATATATTTTCCCAAAGCAAAGACCCTGGAGAATAAAATGGTAGTGGCTACAATGTTTTACGTTGCATGATATTTGTGCAGTTTTTTTTTTATTAAACACATATTTTCAGGATAAAATTAATTTGAGTGCAAACAAACACAATAATATAGCCAAATGTTTGGCAAAATATAAAAGACAGGGTTGCATCGCGTAAATAGATACTTAAAATTGTGCACATCCGCGTAATCACAAAAAAGTTAGAGTTAAAAGTGAATTACAGCCCTAGAATTCTTGTTCTAACTCTGACGTTCACAACAGTAATTCACATTTGTGGCACAACTGATGTTTACGTACAAGTGCTCACTCTATGCTGCGCTCTTTATATGGGGTGTGTGGGGGGGGGGGGGGTGGGGGGGTGACAAGGTTGCTTTAAAAACATCATTTTAATTTTTTATTGAGTTTATATCATTTTTGTTAACCCCCCACCCAAACTTTCCCCTGTCCTCCAATGTTCAAGATGCAAGATGCTGCATCTTTGGCCAACTAGCCGAGGAATGACAACTATGACCCCGGAAGTGACATAATACATAGCACTTCTGGGGAGTGAATGTTCCCTGAAATCCTCCTGCTCTCTCTGGGCAAGTTACATCAGAGAATGCCTTCAGAGTTCCCGCATATATCCATGTGTGTCCAGCACAGTTCTTGCGTACATCCACGTGTGCCCAGTAAAGTCCCACCTTACATCAGTGAATGCCCATTAGAGCTCCCTCTTATATCCATGAATTCCCCTCCTTACATCAGGGAATGTCTATCAGAGTCCATCTGTATATCCATGTGTGCCAAGCAGAGTTACTCCTTAAATCCAGGAATGCCCAGCATAGTCCCCTCTTACATCCATGTGTGTCCAGCAGAGTTACTTCTTACATCCATGTGTGCCCAGCAGAATTCCTACTTACATCCTTTAGTGCCCAGCATAGTCCCCCCCTTACATCCATGTGTGCCCAGCAGAGTTCCTTCTTACATCCATGTGTGCACAGCAGAGTCCCCTCTTACATCCATGTGTGCCCAGCAGAGTCCCCCCTTACATCCATGTGTACCCAGCAGAGTTCCTTCATATATCCATGTGTGCCCAGCAGAGTTCCTTCTTACATCAATTTTTCCCCAGCAGAGTTCCTTCTTACATCCATGTATGCGCAGCAGAGTTCCTCCTTACATCCATGTGTGCCCAGCAGAGTTCCTAATTACATCCATGTGTGCCCAGCAGAATTCCCTCTTACATCCATGTGTGTGCAACAGAGTTCCTCCTTACATCCATATGTGCCCAGCAGAATCCCCCCTTAAATCCAGAAATGCTCAGTAGAGTCCCCTTTTACATCCATGTGTGTCTCTGCTAGGAGTGCCCAGCAGAATCCACTCCTACATCCAGGAGCACCCAGCAGAGTCCCCTCTTACATCCATGTGCACCCAGCAGAGTCCAGGGGGGATCTGCACCGGGGACTGGGGGAGGGTCATAGCTGGCTGGCAGTGGATGCACAGTTTACTATATTACGATATACAGATTGGCACATCCACTGCCAGCTAGCCTGGGTTTCTGTGGGCTAGATAAAATATTGCGGGGGGCCATCATTTGGAGACCCCTGGTCTAGAATAGAATAATATTCTTGATATAATTAGACAATCTTATCATGGTTCTGGGTTGTGGTGCAGTGGCTAATATTCAAAACCATTAATATCTGGACCATTATTGTCTTTTCTTGATGACCTTTCTGCTTGGCTACCCTACTTTCTCTCTTCTGAAATTCCCACAATCCTTCTCAGCATCCAACTGAGTGACCACCTCATTAAGAATAACCTTCTTGATCCCCTTCAGTCTGGATTTCGCCCTCAACACTCCACAGAAACTGCTCTTCTAAAACTCACAAATTACTTACTGACAGCAAAAAACCAACAGGCACTATTCTATACTCCTACTTCTGGACCTTTCGGCTGCCTTTGATACGGTTGACCACTAGACATGTGCGATTAGTTTCTAAATTTGTACATTTGGGAGGATCCGAGATACGAAATGCTATGCATCCGAATTTTGTACGAAATACAAAATTTTGTTTACAAATTTCGGATCCAAATTCTGTTACAATGGAAACGTGACTGGTGTTTTGTTGACCAATCAGAGGGTTTCTTCTGCTGCTGAGTGAGGGTTGGGAAAATTACCTTTTTTAATATAGGAGTGGGAGACTGGTACTGGTAGTCCATGGGAGACCCAGAATCGGACAAAATAAGAATGTTCGTTAATTACGATTATTCGTTATGATGAAGTTAAAAACCCAGGAAGACAGCACAGCACAGCACAGGGATGGTGGGAGCCCCTCATAATGAGCACAGCACAGGTATGGTGGGAGCCCTTCATAATGATAAATTCATCATAACGAACGTTCGTACAAACCTAACAAAATTTTTTATTTTGTACAAATCCAAATTGAATTTCGGACACTTATAATGAAATACGAATTAACTGCTAATACGAAATGGAACTAAACGAAACACATTTATTGACAGCGCACATGTCTATTGACTCCATGACTGTGCTCTTCACTGGCTCTCATCCTACCTATCCCACTGCACCTTCCGGGTCATTAACAATTATACTTCCTCCTCTGCTCTGCCTTTCTCCATTGGGGTCCCCCAAGGTTCTGTTCTTGGACCTCTCTTATTTTCAATCTACCCCTCCTCCCTGGGTCAGCTGATAGCCTCCCATGGCTTCCAATATAATTTCTACTCTGATGACACCCAAATCTGTCTCTCCACCCCTCAGCTCACTCCATCAGTCTCCTCACCTATCACTAACTTACTAACAGACATATCTGTATGGATGTCACACCACTTCCTCAAACACAACTTGTTCGTAAAACTGAGCTCATAATATTTTATCCCCCACGTGCCTCTTGCCCTGTCCCCAATAAGTCTGATAATTTTGAATTTATTAAATATTACACAGTAAAATGCATCAAAAGCAGCGGTACATATTGCATCTTCCATCATGATTATGTGATTCATATATTTGATATCATTGTTTGATATAATACTCTCCTTTTATAGACATCCAATTTACATCAGCTCCTGATGAGTGGCAAGATAGCCACGAAACGCGTCAAGCTTCAGATGCCACTACTTCTACAATTATGCAGTTTTGTAACATATTCTGTGTATATACTGTTTCACCCAAGTTACTTGAATATTATCGTCTATGTGCAATATGCTAATATATGAATCAATTAATCATGATGGAAGATGCAATAGGTACCACTGCTTTTGGTGCATTTTACTGTGTAATATTTAATAAATTCAACATTATCAGACTTATATAACAAATTTTTGCCTCCAAATTGGCATGCTTCATGCAAAGTCCCAACTTCTCCTCTTGCTTCGTTTTGACGGGGATGGAGGCATTTGTGACGCCTCACACAAAGTCCCAACCCTTTTCTCTTTTTTTTACAAATTAGGGATGGAAGCATGCGGTTTTGTTTAGCAATTAGCTGACAGAGACAAATGTGTCAAGCTTCGTTCCCTTCCTCTGGCCCCTGCAATACTATGGGATAAGATTCAGGATAGGTTTCTAGAGCATTTCTGACATAATACCCTAGTGTCAGAATTATTTTCTTTTCCTACAATAATGTAGGTTACGTTTGGGAAATATCCCTTGTCTAGATATTATCAATATGTACCACTGCTTTTGATGCATTTTACTGTGTAATATTTAAATCATCTTCTTCTGATTAACCTTTTTATTCTTCATTGCCAAACTGGACTGGACCTCGGCTCGGATCTGAGACTAAGGCTTGCACGGTGTTCTGCACACCCGTGCCACTCAGTGTCCAACAAGTCTCTGTCTCCATCTCCTAATGCTACAAGAACCCGAGGTGCAAGGGAGGCCTCCCCACTACTTCGGTCTCACCTCAAGTACGTGGCTCTCCTGACAGAATAATCTAGCTATGTCTAAGACTGAGGGGAGTGCTTCCGCCTTTGAGGCCCTGTGCCAACAAATGGCCTCTGTGTCTCAGGTCCTGCAATCCACACAAGAGGGGTACTTTGAACTGGAAGATCGGCTGACTGCAATGGCCAATACCTCAGTTCAGAGCCCTGCGGAACCACTTGTTATAGCGATGGAGCAGCCCATCTCTACTCCAGCTCCTGAACCACGGGTTCCTATGCCAGAACGCTTTTCAGAGGTTCGCCACAAATTACAGGCTTTCAGGGACACCTGTCAGCTATACTTTACCTTACAGCCTAGGACCTTTTCTTCAGAGTATACAAAGGTCGGGTTCAAAGTAGCCTTACTTACAGAAGAACCTCAGGCATGGACTCATCAGCTATTGGAAAGGAAGAGTCCTGTACTGCTCTCACTGTCCTCTTTCTTCAATGCCATGGCAATGCTCTATGATGACCCACAATGAATCACCACGGCCGAAACAGTGTTGACTGCTCTTGAAACGTCCTTTTGATGACTACATAATGGAATTCCACAAGTGGGCTGCAGACACTGCATGGCCTGATACATTGGAACCTACAATTCAGTTGGCTATCCAGCTTGAACGCAGACTCAGAGAACGTCGCAAGGAATGATCCAGTATCGCCCGTCTCGATCCGGTATAGTTGTCACACCTGAGAACCCCTGTGACCCACGCACCAACCCCAATTCAGGATTCAGAACCAATGCAACTCGACTTAGTTTGTGCACCCCTCACGACCGAAGAGCGTCAACACCGTTGCCTGAACAATCTATGCTTGTATTGTGGTGGAGCGGGTCACTTTCTTCAGGGATGTCCCATTAGGCTGAGTAAGTGGATCAAACCCCCATCTGTTTCACCGTACATTGTTAAATCCTCAATCTCACTCTCTGCCTCTCTTTGCAGATACCAGGAAGGATAATCTGAGTAGCAGCCATTATTGACTCTGGGGCTTGCAGCTGCTTTATTGACATCCACTTCTCCAAAATATATGGAATCCCACTAGGCAAGAAGGCCCAGGCATTTACCGTTCATCTGGCAGATGGCTCCACACCAACCTCGAGTCCAATAATCCATGAGACCACCCTCATATTGGCCACCACCGAAGCAGAACATTGGTAATATCTTTGGCTGGACGTGATTTCTTCCCCCGTTTTTCCAGTTATTTTGGGGTTACCGTGGCTTCGACAGCACCAGTCACAGATTGATTGGTCCACTGAAGTTGTGTCTTCCTGCTCACCCTATTGCTTACACCACTGTTTCCCACAACGAGCCTGTTTGATGGTTCAACCCCTTTCCACAGATGACAACACTCTTCTCCCCCAGGTTTACAGAGACTTCCTGGATGCCTTTGACAAGAAAGGGGCTGAATCCCTACCGCCTCACCGGCCGTATGATTGCCCCATTGAGCTTCTTCCTGGTTCTGCAATACCATTTGGGAGGATCTTCCCGCTCTCTGAGCCTGAATTAGAAGTCCTCCAAAAATACATTGATGACAATCTTAGGAAAGGGTTCATCCGGCCCTCTACCTCTCCTGCTGGTGCTGGACTCTTCTTTGTGGAAAACAAGGACCATTATTTAAGACCATGTATCGGCTACAGAGAATTGAACAGTATCACAATCAAGAATTGATACCCGTTGCCTCTAGTCCCTGAGCTCATTCAGAGGTTCCACACCGCCAAGGTCTTCTCAAAATTGGACCTACAATTTAATATGGATAAGAGAGGGCGATGAATGGAAAATAGGCCTTTCGTACTAGATTGGGCAATTTTAAGTATCTGGTCATGTCATTTGGGCTGTGTAACGCCCCAGCAACTTTCCAACACTTAGTGAACGACATCTTTCAGGATTTTCTTGACCTATTCATGATAGTGTACTTAGATGACAACCTTTTTTTTTCACCTTCCCACGAGGCACATCACATCCACATACGAAAAGTCCTTTTTCGCCTCCGAGCCCATAAACTCTACGCCAAGCTTGAAAAATGTGAGTTTGAGAAAGATACCGTACAATTCCTTGGCCTCACTATTTTGACTTCTGGCATATCCATGGACCCCCAGAAGGTAACTGCAGTACTTGAATGGCCAGTACCCTCAGACCGTAAGAGCATCCAAAGGTTTGTGGGATTCGCCAATTTTTATAGAAGATAGATCAAAGGCTTCTCGTCAATAATTTCACCTATCACACAACTCACCAAGCAAAACAGCCATTTTCTCTGGCCCCCCTCAGCACAAATGGCTTTCGACAAACTCAAAAAGCAAGCGATCGGATTGTCCGACGGACTGATTCCGTCGGACCTAGTCTGCTGGAAAGTCCGGTTGTGTGTACGCGGCATTAGTGAAACTGGCTCAGCAGAATCCCGCAGGAAAATCCAGAGAAGTTGTCCTCAATTTAAAACATGAAAGAGGCTGGATAGTGCATTATCGCTAGTTAAACCGTTCAGGACCGCCTCCGGCAGATTTACGTTGGCAGAATGGCATGGCTGGGCACAAGTACGTACAGGTACCTTGCTCTTTAAGTGCCCAGCCCGGTCCTGAGCTCCGTGACCATGGCCGCGGGACCAGCGGTGGTGTCACGCAATCAGGTCACAGAGCTGAAGAACGAGGAGAGGTCTGTGTAAACAAACCTCTCCTCGTGCTTCCTACTGAGCCTGTCACTGATCGTCTGTTCCCTGTTATAGGGAAAGACAATCAGTGATGTCAGACGCCACGCCCCTCTACAGTTAAAAAAAACACACACACTTAACCCCTCCCCGCCCCCTAGTGGTTAACTCCTTCACTGCCAGTGTAATTTACACAGGAATCAGTGCATTTAAATAGCACTGATTGCTGTATGAATGACAATGGTCCCAAAAATTTGTCAAAAATGTCCGATGTGTCCGCCATAATGTCGCAGTCACAATAAAATTGCTGATCGCCGCCATTACTAGTAAAAAAAAAATATATTAATAAAAATGCTATAAAACTATCCCCTATTTTGTAAACGTTATAACTTTTGCGCAAATCATTAATGGCTAATTGCCATTTTTTTTTTTTTTTTTTTAACTAAAAATATGTAGAAGCATACGTATCGGCCTAAACTGAGGAAAAAAACTTTTTTTTAAAAAATATTTTTGGGGGATACTTATAGCCAATTTTGTTTGGGAGTCACGTCGCACACCCGCGCAATTGTCAGTTAAATTGACTCAGTGCCGAATCGCAAAAAGGGGCCTGGTCCTTGGGCTGCAAATTGGTCCGGGCCTTAAGTGGTTAAAGAATGTATTTAGAAAACATAACATCAGGGCACTCACACAATTTATGTGCTTTCAGCACACCAAACTATAAAAGCATTAAAGTGGTTGTAAACCCTTACAACACACTTTGACCTACAGGTAAGCCTAGATTAAGGCTTACTTGTAGGTCCAAGAAATATCTCCTAAACCTACACGGTTAAGGAGATATTTGCCGAAAGACAGGCACCGCTGTCCACGGCGCATGCGCCGTAGACAGTGGCGTGCAGGTGCACTGAGCGCGCCACCGTCAACGGCGATATGCCGCGCATGGCGGCTCCCGTGTGCATGCGCAGGAGTGACGTCATCGCGGCTTCGCCGAATGACAGCGGTGGAGCGGCGAGACCCACTGAGAAGATGGATGCGCTGGACTACAGGGGACATGGGTGACATCGCTGGCTCCTGTGTCAGGTAAGTGACACATAATAGACTACTATGCGATGTATAGTAGTCCATTATGCTTTACCTTTACAGGGAATGAAAGAGGAAGTAAACTCATCAGGGTTTACTTCCTCTTTAAGCACAGGATTTCTCTCCAAGCGACTTCCAAACTTGTATGTGTCAGCAGCTTGTACAAACCAGCATGTATCTGAGCTCCTCCATCGTCCTGGCCCCTCCCCTACTGTCAGGAAAGGTTCCCTCCGCTGGTAATATCAATCATTTGGCATGCAGTACTGCGATCCACCAGCAGGTGTCTCCTGCTGGAATTATGTAATCTTTGGTCCGCAGTACTGGTGTCCACCAGCGGAGGGATCCTGGCAGTGTGGAGCAGGTATTGCCTTCTACAGTCAGGCGTCACATGACTGACAGCAGCCATTATAAATACTCGGCAGGTGCACACACACCTCGCCTTGGTATTGTTCCTTGTGCCCTGACCTGCTGCTGGCGATCCTGATTCTGAACCTATTCCTGTGCCCTGAACCTGTGACCCGTGGTTCTGATCCTGTTTCCCTGTCCTGGTCCCTACCCTGTCCCACCTGTTACCATTATCCCTGTCCTGCAGTCTGATCCGTCCATCCTCTCCCTGTCCTGTGTTCCTTACCCCATTTGCTGATCTCCCCATGTATGACCTTGGCCTGGCTTGTGACTCTGATTCTGGACTGCCCTTGTTTATTTGCTGATCCTCTGTGTATGACCCTGGCCTGCCTACCGTTTACGGTCCTTGCATTTCCCATTTATTGTACATATCTGTCTGTTGTTGTTTGGGGGTCTTTGTTGGTTGGTTTATTGCACTGTGTGGTTGTATTTATATTATTCACTTTCTTTAATAAATCATATTTCACTTATACACGTTTGGGTTTCCTCTGTTGCAGTCCACACAGTTCTGGTCTTATCTGATACGTGACACCTACATGTGACGACACAGGGCTAATCACGTGTCTTCCTCAGGGGGGATCTCTTAGGACAGGATGTGTACCTGCAAAAATGGAGTAATGGGGGCAATATAGCCACTGTAGTGATTATTCTTCATAGAGGAGACATCTCTCAACTCTTGCAAACCATAGGAAAACCAGACAGTGTGGACTTTTAACTGTATACTCTCTTGACATGACCGCAGCGGCCTCTCTACAGAGGTCTGACATAGCAACCCCCCTCCCCTTCCCACCGCAAGGTAGGACCAAGCATTCAGTAAAGCATAGGCTCCCTGTGTGTGTGGTTTTTTTTTTGGGGGGGGGGGTGGCATGTTGGTCCTCTGCAGGTGAATGGCAAAGAAGGGTGTTTGCAATGTAACCAGGGAACAAGGTATCTACAAACAAGATTATGACTATTATGTTGCAGGGTTTAGCACAATGTTGGATGTGGGTAATATAACTGCTGTATTTCTGCAAGGTGACAACTAAGGTCCAGCAAATAATAGTAGCTTGGCTGGCACATAAGAACAATGAGCTCAGCACCACACAATGGAGAAGGGCAAGGCCTTATCACCACCATGGCAGATAGCTAATTAGTTGGCATGAGGCGATGGAAAATGTCACTTGGGTTTGGCACAGCTGAATGCTATTTCAGCTGTTGTCGGATTCGTTTCTTCGTCATATTTGTTTATTGAATTTAAACAATCAGTATACATAAGTACATATGGTGGCAGCAAAAGAAAAGATCACCTATACAGTAATAATATTGAGTTGTAGTTCCAACATAAACTAAAAGTAGTTTAACCCCTTCCATACCGGGCCTATTCTGGTACTTCTCTCCTGCATGTAAAAATCATCATTTTTTTGCTAGAAAATTACTCAGAACCCCCAAACATTATATATGTTTTTTTAGCAAACACCCAAGGAAATAAAATGGCGGTCATTGCTACTTTTTATCTCACACAGTATTTGTGCAACAATTTATCAAATGCCTTTTTTTTGGAAAATAAAACGGTTTCATGAATCAAAAAAATAACAAAACAGTAAAGTTATCCCAATTTTTGGTATAATCTGAAAGATGATAATATTCAGAGTAAATAGATACCCAACATGTCACGCTTTAAAATTGCGCACACTCATGGAATGACGCCAAACTTCGGTACTTAAAAATCTCCATAGGCCACGCTTTGAAAAATTTTACAGGTTACCAGTTTAGAGTTACAGAAGAGGTCTAGTGCTAGAATTATTGCATGTGCTCTAACGCACATGGAGATACCTCACATGTGTGGTTTGAACGCCATTTACATATGTGGGTGGGACTTGCATGTGCGTTCGCTTCTGAGCGCAAGCTACCGGAGACAGGGGCGTTTTACATTTTTTACATTTTTTTATAATTATTTTTTTGATATTTTTACTTAATTTTTTTATATTTTTACACTTTTTTTTACATTTTTCTTTTTTGGATCACTTTTATTCCTATTACAAGGAATTTAAATATCCCTTGTAATAGGAATCTATTGTGACAGGTCCTCTTTATGGAGATATGTGGGGTCAATGAGACCCCACATCTCTCCTCCAGGCTATGAGATCGATAAAAAAAAAATTCACTGATCTCATGCTGACAGCTGCGATCGTGGCTTTGTTCACTTCTGGGAACCCGGCGTGACGTCATAACAACGCGCCTGGGCCTCCGATGGTCACCAGAAATCTCTATTGTCGTCATCCAGCACCGGCTGATTCTTTTTCTGGGCCCCCAATGGCATGGAAGAGCCCAGAGAAGCACCGGATGGCGGCAGGGGATGACATACCCTTCCATCGGTGTCGCCTATAAGAATGATCAAGCAGCGGAACTACCACTATGATCATTCTTATTGTGCACAGAATCGCTGGCGGGAAAAAATTATATCTGAATGATGCCTGTAGCTGCAGGCATCATTCAGATATCCCCACACAAAATCAAGGACATTATTTTACTATATGCGGTAGGGAAGTGGTTAACTAAAACAATTTTAGCATGGATCTAACTACTCAAAAGATTGCGTCATACATTGTATAAGATAGGATAAAACCAACTTAGACCAGGTTAATATAAGATGACCTCAGATAAAAAAAAAAAAAAAAGGTCTTTATTATCAAGAGTATAGTTTTTAACCAGTTCCCACCCATATGACGTCTTTGAAGTTCAGTGGGAATATCTGAATGATGCCTGCAGCTACAGGCATCATTCCGATATCCTTGTTTTCAGCCGGCGATTCTGTGCACCATAAGAATGATCATAGCCGCAGTTCCAGTTGATCATTCTTACAAGCGACGGAAAGGGACATCTCGCCCCCACCGCCCGCCATGCGGTGCTTCTCCGGGCTCTCCCGTGCCATTGTGTACCCGGAGAATGAATCGCCCGCCTCTGGATGAGGAGCATAGAGATTTCCAGTGACCAGATGGTCACTAGTCATCTCTATGACCATCGGAGGCCCGGACACAATGTTATGACGTCATATCTGGGCCACGAATGTAAACAAAGCCACGATCGTGGCTGGTAAGCATGAGATCGTGGGTTTTTTTTCCGATCTCATGCTTTCCAGCCTAAAGGAGAGATGTGGGGTCTTATTGACCCCGCATCTCTTCATAAAGAGGACCTGTCACAAACGATTTCTATCACAAGGGATGTTTATATTCCTTGTAATAGGAATACAAATGAACAAAAAAAGTCAAAGAAAGTGTAAAAATAAAAAAATAAAGTCAAATAAAAAAAATAATAATAATTTAAAACGTCCCTGTCCCCGGCAGCTCGGGCTCAGAAGCGAACGCACACGTAAGTCCCGTCCACCTATGTAAACGCTGTTCAAACCACACATGTGAGGTATCACCACGTATGTTAGAGCGTGTGCAACAATTATACCACTAGACCTCCTCTGTAACTCTAAACATGTAACCTGTAACAAATGTTAAAGTGTCACCTATGGAGATTTTTAAGTACTGAAGTTTGGCCTCATTCCACAAGTGTGTGCAGTTTTAAAGCGTGACATGTAGGGATGAGCTTCGTGTTCGAGTAGAACATACGTTCGACTCGAACATCGGCTGTTCGCCCGTTCGGCGAATTCCGAACGTTATGGGCCATTCGCGCCAAATTCGTGTGGCGCTCACGGCCCACAATGCACTGCGTCATCGCAGTGCATTGCTGGCTCATGATTGGCCAAGCATGCACTGTGACCCCACATGCTTGGCCAATCGCAGCGCCAGCAGCGAGGAGAGCCATGATTGGCCACAGGCAGGATGCCTGTGGCCAATCATAGCTCAGGCTGTGTAGTACACGCCCCACACTATATAAGGCCGCCACCGCGGCGGCCTTGTGTAGTGTGTTGGCGTCTGAAGCAGTTAGTGGGTGTTCTGTGTACCTTCAACACAGTACACACCGATCGTTATCGGCCGATTTTCGATCTTGCTGTTGTGTAGTGGTTGTTGTCTGCGTGCCCTGACCGCAGTATACACCGCTATATTCACCTCACCTATATAGCTAGTGATCTATCTTTTATAATAGAGCTTGCAGTCAGTAGTGTTAGGAGCTTGTGCGTGCTGTCTGCGTGCTCTGTACCCAGTACACACCGCTATATCCACCTACATAGCTCTTCTCTATTTGAGCCCACTTGCCATCTGCAGGAGGTATTGGAAGTTGTGTGTGCCTCCAGCACAGCACAGTATACATCTGTATATACCCCTTTATCTCTGGTGTTCTATAATAAAGGCATCTGCAGGAGTTAGTGGGTGTTTTGTGCCTCCAGCACAATATACACCTGTATCTACCCTTTATTGCTGTTCTCTAATAGAGCCATCTGCAGGGCTTAGTGGGTGTTGTGTGACTCCATTACAGTATATCCCTTTATCTCTGGTGTTCTATAATAAAGGCATCTGCAGGAGTTAGTGGGTGTTGTGTGCCTCCAGCACAATATACACTACCCAACTGCTGTTTTACCCAACTCCCTTCAGGCCATTACCATGTCTGGAAGGCCAGCAAAGAGAGGCAGACAGGCGCGAGCCGATAAAAGAGGGCAAGCAGGCTCTGTGTCTAGAGACAATAGTGCTGGTCATGGACGTGGTGCATTGTCATCAGCACGTGGCCATGGGACACGCTTGTCCTTATTTTCGGCAGCTGGACATGTTGAACCGCAACATGCCAATGACTTGGTAGAGTGGATGACCAAGCCCTCTTCATCATCCTCATCCTCTCTCACCCAGTCTCAGGGTACTAGCAAAGCAGCTGCCAACGCATCGTCTTCCCTCGTCTCAATGTCATCATCAGTGACTCCTTCCCTAGACCCACCATGTCCTCCTGAGGAGTCTCCTGAACTCTTTGAGCACAGTGCTCCAGGAGGATGCCCAGTGTTTTGTAGCCTCTGATGATGACACTCAGCTAGAGGAAGGCAGTAGCGTGAATGCAGAGAGAGGGGATGCTCAAGAAGGACAGCAATCTGGCAGTCATGTTCCACAAGCTGCAGTATATTGCCAGGTTTGCTACAGCAATGAAGAGGGAGGCGATGATGAGGGCACTGACTCCACGTGGGTGCCTGGAAGGAGGGAGGAGGAGGAGGAGGAGGAGGCACATGTCCAACGAGGCAGGATGCCCTCCGGGGGCCAGCTTAGGGGCAGCACACCGACTGAATCACACCGCAGAGCTCCGCCTGTGCAGGGCGCTGCCTCTGCGCGTTATTCTAAAAGTTCTTTGGTGTGGGCCTTTTTTGAGACGAGTGCATCAGATCGCACCGCTGCTATTTGCAACATATGCCTCAAGCGTATCTCGCGTGGCCAAAACATCAGCCGCTTGGGCACCACATGCTTGACCAGACATATGTTGACCTGCCATGCAGCTCGTTGGCAAGCGTACCTCAAAGACCCACACCAAAGAACAAAACAGGGGCATTTAATTACAATTTTTGATGCAATGCTTTGCAGCAGGGCTAATTCCTGCAATAAAACTAGAGTATATGGGAGAGGTTGCAGTGTGGTGGCACCAGCACCAGTGCCTAAGGCCCAATTTTTCTGCCCCTGTTTAACAGGGGCGTTTAATTACAATCTTTGATGCAATGCTTTGCAACAGGGCTAATTCCTGCAATAAAACTAGAGTATATGGGAGAGGTTGCAGTGTGGTGGCACCAGCACCAGTGCCTAAGGCCCAATTTTTCTGCCCCTGTTTAACAGGGACATGTAATTACAATTCTTGATATAATATTTCACAGGAGGGCCCGTTCCTGTGCCCACCCAGAGTAACTGTGAGGACTTATAGTGTTGTGGCACCAGCACCAAAGGTCAATTTTTCTACCACTGTTCAACAATGGCATGTAATTACTATTCTTGATATAATCGTTCACAGCAGGGCGCTCCAGCGCCCACCAAGAGTCACTTTCAGGGCTTACAATGTTGTGGCAAAACCAACACCTTGTTCTGCCATTTCTGCAGAGCATATAGGACAGGCCCCTACTTTCAAACATCCAACTTACAAACATCTCCTACTTGCAAACGGAAGGAGACAACAGCAAGTGAGATGAAAAAAGATGGACGACAAAACAAATTATACAGGGGTGATAACCCTTCCCTATGTTTTCCAAAAAGCTTAAAAATTGTTTTTTTGACTGGAGCTACACTTTAAAAATGTACCAGTTGAAAATTACAAACAGATTCAACTTAACACAACAAACCTACACAGTCCCTGTCTTGTTTGCACCCCCTGTATACTGCTGTTCTGAGTATATGGGGCCTGGGGGCCACACGCATTTCCTTTTTTTAATATGGGTACGGGGTTCCCCTTAATAGGCGTACAAGACCCAAAGGGGCTGGTAATGGGCAGGGAGGGCTACCCATGCCATTTTTCTCAATGATTTTCAACCATATTGCAGGAACCAGATATAACATTAAAACCGCAAGCAGCTTTAAATGACGTTATTTCCGTTTAATGTCATTTTGTGCAGGGACTGTTCTAAACACGGGAAACATGTGGCACTTCACAGGCATACTACAGACACCCCCCAGGCACCATATTTAAAGGAATATTTCACTTTTTTTTCCACTTTAATCGTCATTAAAATCAGTGCTCCCGCCAAAGCGGCAATTTTTAAAAACATTTTAGGCATTGACCCATGTCCCCTGGGGCAGGAGCCAGGTCCCCAAACCCTTTTTAGGACAGTATCTTGCATATTAGCCGTTAAAATTGTCACTTTTAATTTTGAACGTTCGAGTCCCATAGACTTCAATGGGGTTCTAACGTTCGTACGAATTTGGGGTGCGTTCGAAAGTTCTGGTGCGAACCGAACCGGGGGGTGTTCGGCTCATCCCTAGTGACATGTTAGATATCTATTTACTCAGCATAACATCATCTTTCACATTATACAAAACCAGGGCCGCCTTTAATTTTGATTGGGCCCTGGGCAAACATTTTCTTGGGGCCTCCCCCTCCATTCTGAGACATACAAAAAATAGCAGGTAGACTCAAAATCAGTTTACTGCAGCAGATCGTGCAGTGATTGCAATTGTTAGCCAGAGGTTACAGCCTATCCTTACTGCTCGCTGGGTGGTTGCTAGAGGTTACAACACATCATTTCTGCTTGCCGATTGGTTGCTAAAGGTTAATGCACATCATTACCACTTACTGATTGGCTGCTAGAGATTAAAGCAGATCACTACTGTTCGCTGATTGGTTGCTACAGGCTAATACACATCATTACCTCTCACTGAGCAGTGGAGCAATCCTAAATAATTGAGCAAGTAAAGGGGCACATTAATACACATACTACAGGAGAGTGTCAGAGAGTGCAGACATACTACAGGAGAGGTTCAGAGACTGCAGACATACTATAGGAGACAATCAGAGACTGCGGACATACTGCAGGAGACAATCAGAGACTGCGGACATACTGTAGGAGACAATCGGAGACTGCGGACATACTGCAGGAGACAATCGGAGACTGCGGACATACTGCAGGAGACAATCGGAGACTGCAGACATACGGCAGGAGACAATCAGAGACTGCGGACATACGGCAGGAGACAATCAGAGACTGCGGACATACTGCAGGAGACAATCAGAGACTGCGGACATACTGCAGGAGACAATCAGAGACTGCGGACATACTGCAGGAGACAATCAGAGACTGCGGACATACTGCAGGAGACAGAGACTGCGAACATACTGCAGGAGACAGAGACTGCGAACATACTGCAGGAGACAGAGACTGCGAACATACTGCAGGAGACAATCAGAGACTGCGGACATACTGCAGGAGACAATCAGAGACTGCGGACATACTGCAGGAGACAATCAGAGACTGCGGACATACTGCAGGAGACAATCAGAGACTGCGGACATACTGCAGGAGACAATCAGAGACTGCGGACATACTGCAGGAGACAATCAGAGACTGCGGACATACTGCAGGAGACAATCAGAGACTGCGGACATACTGCAGGAGACAATCAGAGACTGCGGACATACTGCAGGAGACAATCAGAGACTGCGGACATACTGCAGGAGACAATCAGAGACTGCGGACATACTGCAGGAGACAATCAGAGACTGCGGACATACTGCAGGAGACAATCAAGAGACTGCGGACATACTGCAGGAGACAATAAGAGACTGCAGACATACTGCAGGAGACAATCAGACTGCGGACATACCGCAGGAGACAATCAAAGACTGCGGACATACTGCAGGATACAATCAAAGACTGCGGACATACTGCAGGATACAATCAAAGACTGCGGACATACTGCAGGATACAAGATATAAAATTAAAAACAAGAGCTAAGCGGGACTTTAAATGAAGTACGGGGTCTTTTATTGAAAAAAAAGGAGAAATATTGTTATGCGATTATATGATGCGACAAAATTACATGTATATTAAAGAGGTGCACAGACAGACACATTATTAACATTGACATTTTGTTTTATATAATCTTACTGACCAATACAGAGTAGGTTATAAAAGCGCACCTCCATTATATACATAAGACAACCAAATATGGAAATAAATTAAACAAATAATACAATGTAGGCAACAACTTTGAATCTATGACTTCTTGGTTGTTGCAGTGGATTAGTAAAGAAAAAAAACAACATAGTTGATGCAATTTTTCAAGAATTGATGCTAGTTGAAATTGGGGTACCAAAATACACGGCGATTATTGGCTCTACGCGTTTCGCGGCTTACTACCGCTCGTCAGGAGCAAGCTCGTGATTGGTCTGAAAATACAGAGTAGTGGTAAATTAATGTTTGCAATGATGGAACATGGGGAGATTGAAATACCCCTACCTAGTGGTCACTTACACATAGCCATGCAGTCAAAAGTGCAGCGCCGAAAGCCTAGGCACCCAAAGCGATGATACGGGAGTTGAGGAGGCCCATCCAAGGGCGAGGAGGCCCACAGAATGCACACACAGGCAACCACCAGGACAACAAGGGCGTTTAGTAAGTGAAAACGAATATGGAAATATAAAACTGAGCCTAATGGGTGAAAAAATGCATGGTAAGAACTACAGATAATCTGAGAATTGTGAAAGAAAAATGCGTTGAAAAAAGAAAATGTTGGGGTGGATGTGTGATGAGTGTAGGAGAGGGTTAGCATGGGAAAGGGGGGGAGGGGGAAGAGGGCGGAAGAAAAAGGGGAAGGAGGGGGAAAGTGGCTGTGTATGACATGACCCAGTCTGAATGCCAGGTGACAGAGTGAGTAGTGACAGAAAAAAGTAAAGAAAGAGGGACATATGGATTGATTGTGCAAAAATACCTTGTGTGTGGAAAAAACGCGAAAACAAGGGGTGACAGTGTATGGTAGGTGAATAGCCCCAGTTGTTCCGGTCCCGCCTGCCGCCGCCAACCATGGATACAGCCAAACCGCCGTCTGGGGTCCCCCAGCGTCACACACTCAAGGACACCAAATGGAAGAGTGAGCAATGCCAGACCCGGGATATATACACACTCCGAGTCAGCGTCCACACCCACACTCCAGGTGAAATGAGGATGTAAATCAACCTAGCCTGAAAGGCGGCACCCATAACAGTGATGCCGTACAAACGGTGGTGAAAGTGTGACGCCGATACGCAGTGGGTGAACGCGCCCCGCCTCCCAGCCAAGAGAAAAAAAAAAAAAAAAAATCTTGGATGAGGAGGGCGGAGGGCGTCCCCCAGTGCGCATCGCAACTCCCGATCATGACAAAAAGGAATGCAGCGATGCAGACGACACCAACACCACCCGACTGCATAGGTGCGTCAAGGACCGAATAGTGCAAAAAAAAAAAAAAAAAAAAATTTTTTTTTAAAAAGATTTTGGAAAAAACAATAAAAGCTACTAAATCTAAAACAATGATGAATAATAAGATACTTTAAACAATATGGTCCAAAAAAAACAAATAAACATTGGCTTAAGTATACAAGACACCCGTCTTCCATCCCTTATATCAATAGTAACATGATGGGAAAAGGGGAGGGGGAAATTTTGGGACTTTAAATGAGGTCATAGCCTCCATCCCTATCAGATATAAGATATAAAATTAAAAACAAGAGCTAAGCGGGACTTTAAATGAAGTACGGGGTCTTTTATTGAAAAAAAAGGAGAAATCAAAGACTGCGGACATACTGCAGGAGACAATAAGAGACTGCGGACATACTGCAGGAGACAATCAGAGACTGGCGACATACTGCAGGAGACAATCAGAGACTGGCGACATACTGCAGGAGACAGAGACTGGGGACATACTACAAGAGACAGAGACTGCGAACATACTGCAGGAGACAATCAGAGACTGCGGACATACTGCGGGAGACAATCAGAGACTGCGGACATACTGCAGGAGACAATCAGAGACTGCGGACATACTGCAGGAGACAATAAGAGACTGCGGACATACTGCAGGAGACAATCAGAGACTGCGGACATACGGCAGGAGACAATCAGAGACTGCGGACATGCTACAGGTGATGGTCAGAGAACTTTTAGCAACGCACAGCTTGACAGTTGAATAACACAGCTCAGGGTTTAAGCAGTCAGGCATTTTATGGGTGCAAGGACATACCTGAGCAGCCAAACACACTACATACATTTAGAGGTATGTGGGCGGGGCTTCCATTCTCTGATCTCACTACAACACTGATGCTCCACTGATGCTTTGTAGGGGGGCCGTGAATTGGGGCCCCAAATGAAGGTTTTGCAGAGTGCACAGAGAACACGGGAGGTTGTATTCCCGCGCTAGCCAGCTGAGAGGGGGCGGGGCCGGGAGCTCCACTGACGCTCTGACTCCGCCCCGTGCAGCCTGTATGTTCGGAACAGAGCGGCTGTAGTGAGAGCCAGTGATCGGATTGGGAGCGTCAGGGGAGCTCTCGGCCCCGCCCCCTCTATACTGCCGGAGCTCCACTGACGCTCCCACCCCGATCACTGGCTCTCACTACAGCCGCTCTGTTCTGAGCATACAGGCTGTACGGGGGCGGGGTCAGAGCGTCAGTGGAGCTCCCGGCCCCGCCCCCTCTCAGCTGGCTAGCACAGGAATACAGCCTCCCGTCCCGTGTCCTCTGCGTACTCTGCAAAACCTTCATTGGGGCCCCAATTCACGGGTAGCAGTGCGGGCCCCCCTACAAACATTGGGCCCAGGGCAAGTGCCCTGTTTGCCCTGAGCTAAAGACGGCCCTGTACAAAACAATTGGGCTAACTTTATTGTTTTGTTATTTTTTTAAATCATGAAACTGTTTTTTTTCCAAAAAAAAAACTATTTGAAAAATTGTTGCACAAATACTGTGCGAGATAAAAAGTTACAACGACTGCCATTTTATTCCCTAGGGTGCTAAAAAAAATATAAATATTGTTTGGGGGTTCTGATTAATTTCCTAGCAAAAAAATTATGCTTTTTACATGTAGGAGAGGAGTGCCAGAATAGCCCCGGTATGGAAGTGGTTAAATAAATTTAAAAAAAAGGAAATAATTTATTATAGAATCTGAAATCTCATACTACATATTGGAACTATGTACAATTGGTATAATCATAACCAAGGAAATAAAAGTTCTGCTACCAGAACTATATAAAGAGTATATTGAAAGAGGAGAGAGAGAATAGGAGGAAAAAGTAGGAGAGAAAGAAGATAAAAGAAAAAGTAATCTAGGAGAAAAAATAAGATAGGGAAGAAAGAAATGAGAGATAGTAGGGGTCCCCGGGGTAGTTCATGGTAATAAACACATACCATGAATGTAGAGAATGGAAGTATAAATGGAGATTACCAAGCTCTTAGTAGGCAAGCATCAAAATTGGAAGGCAAAAAGGTGAGTCACCCAGGGATTCCATACACAGTGGAACCTTGGATTACAAGCATAATCTACTCCAGGAGAATGCCTGTAATCCAAAGAACTTGCATATCAAAGCGAGTTTCCCCACAGAAGTCAATGGAAATGAAGATAATTTGTTCCGCATTGAGTTCTATTGCATGCAATACCGCATGTGGCCAGAGGTGGGGGAGGGGCGCCGGAGAGCCTTGGAAATAATTGCGGACAGATGAACACGGAAACCCTCAGAAACACTTGGGAACTGAGTATTTCCGAGTGTTTCTCAGTATTTCCGAGTGATCTGGAGTATTTACGAAAAAAGTTGCTCGTCTTTCAAAATGCTTGTTAACCGCGTTACTCGTAAACCAAGGTTCCACTGTATTCTCAAAGTTGGATATTTCATCTCGAGTTATAGCCACTGTTTTGGCATGGATCATTGCTAGATTGACTCTGTTTTTAGTTTTAGCAAATGTTAAAGTGGTTGTAAACTCAATTTTTTAACTTTTACCTACAGGAAAGCCTATAATAAGGCTTACCTGTAGGTAAAAAAAATATCTCCTAAACCTGTACGGTTTAGGAGATATTCTCCTCGGTATGCGCCGCTGACTGCAGCGGCGCATGCGCACAAGGGGATTCTCGGCCTGAAAATCCGGCAGTGGCCCACCGGCCGGAATGAAATCTCCCACGCGCATGCGTGGGAGTGACGATATCGCGGCTCCGGCCACTCACAGCGCCGGAGCCGCGATACCCGGAAGAAACGCAGAGGGAGAATGTCAGCTCCCTCGGCGTGGATCAGGCCAGATGTCGGGGCCTCGTTCGAAGGTAAGTATTTCATAATGAGCTAGTATGCAGTGCATACCAGCTCATTATGCCTTTTGCTTTGCAGGTTTAAAAAAAAAAATAATAATAATTTGCGGGTTTACTACCGCTTTAAGTACCAGGATTTCCAAGCTTTTTCAATTGTCTGTTTCACGGCTGTAGTGATCTGTAATAGGAGTTTGAATTGGCGGTAGGAGAGTGTGGCAAGTTGTTGGATTCGTTTATGCATACAAGGAAGCATGCTATTCTCACATCGCTCACTATCTCAGTCTCTTACAGTAAAATAACTTGCATACTGTAAGAGGTCTAGCACCATCTAGAGGCCATAATTTGTGATTTTCCTAAAATACCTCAATCAGGAAAATACTGCATTATGGTCATTAGATGAAGCTGGTGATCATAGGAAATTAACATGTTTTGCCGCGTACACACGTAGCCGACTATCCGACGGACTTAGCCTGGCGGACTTCCCGCCAGACTGTCCATCGGACTTTCCGAACGGGCTACTTGCCCACACACGGCACTTTTTCAGCGGACTAATACGGCGTACTAAGTCCGCCGTACTATCCGCCCTACTTTTGAAATGAACGGACTCGCCCACGCACGCGGAGGAAAGTCCACTCATTTCGAGCGGGTCTCCAGGTAGGCGGGGACGCTGGCCCCGCCACCTGGTATGGACTTAAAGGGGAACCCCAACGCCGAAAAAAAATCCCCCCAGGTCCACAGCAGACCCTTGTCCGAGCACGCTACCCGGCCGGCCAGGAAAGGGGGGGACGAACGAGCACCCCCCCTCCTGAGCTGTACCAGGCTGTGTGCCCTCAACATGGGGGGTGCCTTGGGGAAGGGGGGGGCCGCGCGGCCCCCCCACCCCAAAGCACCTTGTCCCCATGTTGATGAGGACAAGGGCCTCTTCCCAACAACCCTGGCCGTTGGTTGTCGGATCCGACAATTTTCCAACATTCGACGAGGCAACATCTGAAGAGAAGGCCAGAAGGCGGCGGTGACAGCGGCGACAGAAGACCAGGCCACCGCCTGTAAAAGAGCTATAAGAAGGCGCGGTGGCCCGGCAGAAGAACCGAAGAGGGGGACAAGACCCCCGAAGTCGGAAGAAGAGGGCGGCGGCAGGAAGAAAGCCGGGCTCCTCCGCTAGTAAAAGAGCTACAAGAAGATAGCGGAGGAGTCCGGCGAGAAGACCCCTGAAGACGGAAGACCCCCGGAGCTGTGCAATAAACTATTTTATCTTGTGTGTTGTGTTTTTTTGTACTTTATTTTACAGGTGAATGGGTAGGGGTACATTGTACCCCATACTCATTCACATAGGGTGGGGGGCCTGTATCTGGGGGCCCCCTTATTAAAGGGGGCTCCCGGATTCCGATAAGCCCCTCGCCCGCAGACCCCGACAATCAACGGCCAGGGTTGTCGGGAAGAAGCCCTTGTCCTCATCAACATGGGGACAAGGTGCTTTGGGGTGGGGGGGCCGCGCGGCCCCCCCTTCCCCAAGGCACCCCCCATGTTGAGGGCACGCGGCCTGGTACGGCTCAGGAGGGGGGGCGCTCGCTCGTCCCCCCCTTTCCTGGCCAGCCGGGTAGCGTGCTCGGACAAGGGTCTGATGTGGACCTGGGGGGACCCCCACGCCGATTTTCCTAAAATACCTCAATCAGGAAAATACTGCATTATGGTCATTAGATGAAGCTGGTGATCATAGGAAATTAACATGTTTTGCCGCGTACACACGTAGCCGACTATCCGACGGACTTAGCCTGGCGGACTTCCCGCCAGACTGTCCATCGGACTTTCCGAACGGGCTATTTGCCCACACACGGCACTTTTTCAGCGGACTAATACGGCGTACTAAGTCCGCCATACTATCCGCCCTACTTTTGAAATGAACGGACTCGCCCACGCACGCGGAGGAAAGTCCACTCATTTCGAGCGGGTCTCCAGGTAGGCGGGGACGCTGGCCCCGCCACCTGGTATGGACTTAAAGGGGAACCCCAACGCCGAAAAAAAATCCCCCCAGGTCCACAGCAGACCCTTGTCCGAGCACGCTACCCGGCCGGCCAGGAAAGGGGGGGACGAACGAGCACCCCCCCTCCTGAGCTGTACCAGGCCGCGTGCCCTCAACATGGGGGGTGCCTTGGGGAAGGGGGGGGCCGCGCGGCCCCCCCACCCCAAAGCACCTTGTCCCCATGTTGATGAGGACAAGGGCCTCTTCCCAACAACCCTGGCCGTTGGTTGTCGGATCCGACAATTTTCCAACATTCGACGAGGCAACATCTGAAGAGAAGGCCAGAAGGCGGCGGTGACAGCGGCGACAGAAGACCAGGCCACCGCCTGTAAAAGAGCTATAAGAAGGCGCGGTGGCCCGGCAGAAGAACCGAAGAGGGGGACAAGACCCCCGAAGTCGGAAGAAGAGGGCGGCGGCGAGGAAGAAAGCCGGGCTCCTCCGCTAGTAAAAGAGCTACAAGAAGATAGCGGAGGAGTCCGGCGAGAAGACCCCTGAAGACGGAAGACCCCCGGAGCTGTGCAATAAACTATTTTATCTTGTGTGTTGTGTTTTTTTGTACTTTATTTTACAGGTGAATGGGTAGGGGTACATTGTACCCCATACTCATTCACATAGGGTGGGGGGCCTGTATCTGGGGGCCCCCTTATTAAAGGGGGCTCCCGGATTCCGATAAGCCCCTCGCCCGCAGACCCCGACAATCAACGGCCAGGGTTGTCGGGAAGAAGCCCTTGTCCTCATCAACATGGGGACAAGGTGCTTTGGGGTGGGGGGGGCGTGCGGCCCCCCCTTCCCCAAGGCACCCCCCATGTTGAGGGCACGCGGCCTGGTACGGCTCAGGAGGGGGGGGCGCTCGCTCGTCCCCCCCTTTCCTGGCCAGCCGGGTAGCGTGCTCGGACAAGGGTCTGATGTGGACCTGGGGGGACCCCCACGCCGATTTTTTTCGGCGTTGGGGTTCCCCTTTAAGTCCATACCAGGTGGCGGGGCCAGCGATGTCTCCTTCGCGGGCCCCGCCTACCTGGAGACCCGCTCGAAATGAGCGGACTTTTCTCCGGGCGGGAAAAGTCCGCTCATTTCAAAAGTACGGCGGACTGGCACACACACGGCCGGATTGTCCGCCGAAATGCAAGTCCGACGGGAAGATTGGAGTGCAAAACTACTTTCTACTTTCTAAGTCCGCCGTACTTTCGGGTCAAAAAAGTATGCCGGAGGCTACACACGGGGGGATTGTCCGGCGGACTTCAGTTTGCCGGACTTTTCCACCTGATTGTTTGATTGTGTGTACGCGGCATTAGACACATTACGGATATTGTTGATAGGCTGTGCGAATGCTGAGACATTCACATAACATTTTTAAAAATAATATAAATAGAACCCTAAATGTCGATTAGGGCAGGGCTCAAAATTTCAAGTCCTGAGCTACTAGCCAGGCCTTAAAGAGGAAGTAAACCCTCTGGAAAAAAAAATAAAAAAAATAAACACCCTGCAAAACAAAGGCATAATGAGCTAGTATGCATAGCATACTAGCTCATTATAAATGACCTGAGATTGAAGCCCCTGCAGTGGTCCTTGTTCCCCTCCTCCATCGCCGCCATATCTCCCGGAGTGACTTTTGGGTATCGCGGCTCCGGCGCTGTGACTGGCCGGAGCCATGATGACGTGCGTGCATTAGAAACGGCACGCTCAATGCGCCTGCGTGCTGCTGTCTACGGTGCATGCGCCGTAGAAATTGCTGCCTGTCTTTTTCAAATATCTCCTAAACAGTGTAGGTTTAGGAGATATTTCTTGCACCTACAGGTAAGCCTTAAAGCGGAGGGCCACCCTAAAAAAAAAAATTGCATTAATATTCTTAATTTTTCTTTAAAAGAAACATCTAAATTTTTTTTTTTTTTAACTTACCTGAAACCGCTGTTGCTAGGCAGTCTTCCTAATCTGCCTCTTCCTATTCCACGGCGCTTCCTTCTCTTTGGTGAGCGGCCCCATTGCCTTCTGGGACGTGCGTGTCCCAGAAAACAACGGGGCCATTCAAAAAGCGCCGCGCGGTAGGAAACGGGCAGTGAAGCAACAAGGCTCCACTGCCTGTTTCCCTTCGTTAAGATGGAGGCGCCGATGGACGGATCGGCTTCGGGGGCCGACATGGCGGGCTCGCTGGACAGGTAAGTGTCAAAATTAAAAGTCAACAGCTACAGTGTTTGTAGCTGCTGACTTTAAAAAAAAAAAATTCAGCTGATCCACCATTTTAATCTAGGTTTACCTGTAGGTAAAAGTGGTCTGTAAGGGTTTACAACCACTTTAAAGTGGAAGTCCACCCTAACACTTAAATTCTCACCCTGCAATCATTCATGTGAGCGAAGTTCTGCCTTATGTCTCAAAATGAAAAAATCCCAATTTTTCTGCCTTTATTTTGCAGTATCCCGTGCAAACACATGACTTCTATTCTACTTCCTTAGACTAAAATCAGCCAGTGGGTGTGGTTACTGAAAGCCTGTGATGTCACTTCCTGGGAGGGACATTGTTCCTGTGTAGTCAGTGGGCGTATACAGGATAGGAGGAGCTGATTATAGGTTCCCGCCCAGTGTTCTGTCATTGTACATCCTAATACATGAGAAAATGAAGAAATAAAAAGCCCCATCCACACGGGAGGAGGTCATATACATGTAGCACTTACCCCCGAAGGAGCGGCTGATAATTAATTGGGCCTGTACTCTGCTATTTCCACCCCCAAGGATTTGGCTCAACCCACTTGACACAGCTGTGTAACAGCGTTGGTGCGATACCCAATGATAAACAATTATAGATGATAGACAATTGAACAGTTACAGATTATATTCACTTTACCTGTGTTGTCACCTGGGTACACACTGCTACACCTGTTTGGAGAATGAATAAGCCTCACAATGTATTAAACCAAAAGATAAGTTTACTAGAACAGGTTCAAACATCAAACACAAGAACCGTTATTGGCAGGGGCGGACTGACAACTGATGGGGCCCCCAGGCAATAGAAGATCATGGGGCCCCCTGCATCCCAAGCCACACTTGCACAGGGGGACATTGGGGGGAACACACAGGGGAACACTGGGGGGGGAGCACACAGGGGGACACTGTGGGGGGGAGCACACAGGTGGACACTGTGGGGGGGAGCACACAGGTGGACACTGGGGGGCACACAGGGGGGAGGGCAAACAGGGGGACACACAGGGGGGAACATGGGGGACACACACGGGGGAAGCACACAGAGGGAGCACACAAGGGGACACACGGGGGGAGAGCACACAGGGGGACACACATGGGGGACACACATGGGGGGAGCACACAGGGGGACACACGGGGGGGAGCACACAGGGGGACACACGGGGGGGAGCACACAGGGGGACACACTGGGGGGAGCACACAGGGGGACACACTGGGGGGAGCACACAGGGGGACACACTGGGGGGAGCACACAGGGGGACACACTGGGGGGAGCACACGGGGGGACACACGGGGGGAGAGCACACAAGGAGACACACGGGGGGGAGCACACAGGGGAACACACAGGGGGACACACACGGTTGGAGAGCACACAGGGGGACACACACGGTTGGAGAGCACACAGGGGGACACACGGGGGGGAAAGCACACAGGGGGACACACGGGGGGAAAGCACACAGGGAGACACACGGGGGGAGAGCACACAGGGGGACACACGGGGGGAGAGCACACAGGGGGACACACGGGGGAGAGCACACAGGGACACACACGGGGGAGAGCACACAGGGACACACACGGGGGAGAGCACACAGGGACACACACGGGGGAGAGCACACAGGGACACACACGGGGGAGAGCACACAGGGAGACACACGGGGGAGAGCACACAGGGAGACACACGGGGGAGAGCACACAGGGAGACACACGGGGGAGAGCACACAGGGAGACACACGGGGGAACACACTGGGGGACACACACACGGGAACACTGGGGGCGGAGAGCATGGAGGGGGGACAGTGTGGGGAGGGGGGAGAGCACACTGAAGTGTGGCCCGGGCCCCATTCATCTGTACTGCAGTCACCCCCTCCCTCCGATGGCGGCCCTCCAGTAAAAAAAAGTTTCACTCACCCCGGTCACCCGATGCCTGTAATAATACCCTTAACAGCGCGCTGCTCCCCACCGGCCCCTCCTCTCTTCTCGTCCGTCCTAGGTGATGTCGCATACAGTGCAAGCACCTGCGACGGACGGGAGGGAAGGAGGGGCCAGTGGGGAGCAGCGCGCTGTTAGTGGTATTATTACAGCCGCTTCAAGGGGCCTCTCGTTGGGCCGAGCACGGGCCCCCAATGGCTCCGGGCCCTCGGACGGCGACCGAATGCCCGATGGGTCAGTCCACCCCTGGTTATTGGTATACAATACTGAAGCAAATAGTTGTGAATGGCTATCACATGAGAGCTACCTGTATCGCTCCTTCAGGCGTGTCTCCAAGTGGGACTAATTCTCAAGCAATACAACCTCAGCACTGGGCACCTTCCCACTTCCAGTACACTGTGTAGACACTATGAGATCTGTAATGTGCCACACAGTATTTGAACATTGAACATTGAGTATAATTGTTCAATATTCTCCCTACAGTCTCTAGTAGGTAATAGCAACACTGTAAGGCCTTACAGTAAGGAATACAGGGGGTTATTTACGAAAGGCAAATCTACTTTGCACTGCAAGTGCACTCTGAAAGTGCAGTCGCTCTAAATCTAAGGAGTAGATCTGAAATGAGTGGAAGTTCTGCTGATTTTATCATCCAGTCATGTGCAAACTAAAATGCTGTTTTTTATTTTCCTTGCATGTCCCCCTCGGATCTACAGCGACTTTAATTCAAAGTGCACTTGCAGTGCAAAGTGAATTTTCCTTTAGTAAATAACCCCCATAGTCTCTTGTCTTCTTTTCTTCAGCTAGCCATTTACACTGCAGTACTTATAATCTGCAGGATTTCCAACCAGTAAAGCAGTGTAGGATAATATAAAGCAGTAACTTCAATTGTGCAAAGTATTTGTTGAACTCCTTCCCTGGGAATGTACTTCCAGTGGAAGTTCTTAGTACTAAAATCAGGCTTGAGGCCTATGTAAGTGTAACTTTATTGAACTGAACTGTTCTGTGGGACTACAGGTCCCTGCAATGCTGTAAAGTTAGTCTAATGTGTGAAGTGCAGTATTTAGCTTCTGGACAACAGCCCTCTCACCACACCACTCCTTGGGTTCCCAGTCCTGTCACAGTCAGCTCCATCACGCTGCCCCTCTCCACAAAATGACCGGGACCTCCTTCTGGCTCCGTGAGATACTCTGGATCTTCCGGTCGGATCACACCGCTTCTCCAGCACACAGTGATGAGGCTCTTTCTTTAGTTGCTGCTCCGCTCTGCGCGAGGCAGGCCGCAGTGCAATTCGGACGCATACCCACAGATCCCTGTGGGCAGGCCACGCGTCCCAGCAAGAAGAGAAAGAAGATGGCCGCACTGGGCCTTTTATTACCTACCCAGCATGCAGTTCAGCCACTCAGTGTTCATGGGTAAATGAGTGGGCATTCTGGGTAGGTGGGTCCTTTCTCAAGAAAAAAATGATTAAGTCACTTCCTGTTAGGCTCTCCCTATGCTCTTGATATGAGAGATAAACAAAGTCCTTTTTACGTTTATACCACTAGAGGGAGCCAAATACCAATTTATAGCAGTATCCATAGTTTAGCATTACATAGCATTAGAAGGCAAAAATACCAGTGCTACATACAGTATTGCTGTGCCTGCACTACTTCGATGCGACTTTGATCCAGAGAGTTTAAAGTCGCAGCAAAGTCGCATTCTAAATCATGCAACTTTGTCATCGCAATAGTGGAAATGTAGACTGAGGCTCTACTAATATGAGTTGTCATGTGACTTTGGACACATAAAATCGCATGACAATTGATTTCAATGGCACCCGTTCCCACCTATGCGGTTTTGAAAATCAGCGACTTTGAAAAGGTACCTGCAATGCTTGTATGCGACTTTGATCCAGAGAGTGTAAAGCAGTCAAAGCTGCACTCAAAGTAGCATCAAAGTCGCACTCTAAATTGTGCAACTTTGGGGTTGCAATAGTGGAAACGTAGACTAAGGCTCAGTTTCCACTAGTATGACTTGTCATGCGATTTTGGACACATAAAGTCCCATGACAATTCACAGCCCATTGATTTTAATGGCACCTACTCCCATCTATGTGACTTTGAAAATCAGCGACATTGAAAAGGTACCTGCAATGCTTTGATGTGACTTTTGTCCAGAGTGTGTAAAGTTGCATCAAAGTCACACTCAAAAGTCACACTGTAGCCTTAGGCCGCATACACACGGGCGGATTGTCTGTCCAACTTAGTCCGCTGAACCGTGTTTCAGCGGACAATCCGCTCGTGTGTGGGCTTCAGCTGACTTTTTCAGCGGACAGTCTGACGGACTTTGTCTTTCGGAATTTCCGTAATTTTGTCCGCTGAAACTTGGTTTTGTCCGTCCAAACTTGGTTTCAGTGGACAGTCCGCTCGTGTGTAGGCAAGTTGGACGAACTAAGTATGGCGCATGCTCAGAAAGGGTTTACACGGCCGAAGGTTGCATTGCAGTGTATTGGACGTCGTTTTTCTAGTCCCGTCGTATGTGCTGTACACGTCATCGCGCACGTTTTCAGCGGACTGTCTGTTCATCGTGTGTGGTCAAGTCCGTTCATTCAAAAGTTGAACGGACTGTCTGTCGGATTGTCTGACGGACTTAGTTGGGCAGACAATCCGACCGTGTGTACGCGGCCTTAGGCTACGTTTCCACTAGTGCGATTCCAAAGCTGTGCGATTTAGAGTGCAACTTTGAGTGCAGCTTTGATCCAACTTTATACTCTGGATCAAAGCTGCATCAAAGTATTGCAGGCACCTTTTCAAAGTCGCATAGATGGGAACGTCTGACATTGAAATCAATGGGCTGTGACTTGTAATGCAACTTTATGTGTCCAAAGTCGCATGACAAGTTGCACTAGTGGAAACGGAGCCTTAAACTCATTACTTACATGTAGCTCTCTCAGCTGGGCCACACCATGGCATCACAGTGCCCATCACACCATGCCAGGAGGGATGGGGGTGGGGCTGGGCAGGTCTAGGCGTGTCTATCTAAAAAGGAGATGGGGGACGGGGGTGGGTGCGTGTAGAAGAGAAGGGCAACGTTTTCAGGAAGTGAGAGGCCCTCATGCAGAATTCAGAAATAAGGAAGTAAAGTTGTCCCTAAAGAACAGGAAGAAGCTGATTGTCTGGCTTTGATTAGACTTTGTAAGGGACACAATCAGCTATACAGAAAATGAATAATGTCAAAGATAAAAATATTTTACATAGAATTAATAGAAAGATTTTGAATTCTGACTGGACTTAAACTTTTATGCCGTGTACACACAGTCGGATTTTACGACAACAAATGTTTGATGGGAGCTTGTTGTCGGAATTTCCGACCGTGTGTAGGCTCCATCGGACATTTTCCATCGGAATTTCCGACAAACAAAATTTGAGATCTGAATCTCAAATTTTCCAACAACAAAATCCGTTGTCGTAAATTCCAATTGTGTGTACACAATACCGACGCACAAAGTTCTATGCATACTCGGAATCAAGCAGAAGAGCCGCACTGGCTATTGAATTTCATTTTTCTTGGCTCGTCGTCCACGTTATTGGCAATCGGAAATTCTCGACAACATTTGTATGACCGTGTGTATGCAAGACACGTTTAAGCAAATATCCGTCTGAAAAAAAACATGGATTTTGTTGTCGGAAAGTGCGATCGTGTGTACGCGGCATAAGAGTTACTCGCCACCAGTTGCCCCACCCAACCCCCACCCTGCCCACCCCCTAATTCCAGACCCAAACATGCGCTCATAAATGATCTCATGAAATGACACTGTTAAATTTTTTGTGCAGAATTAAGTTACAAAATGAATATCAACAAAATTTTTAACAATATTAGCATAAAGCATATCAGTGCCCATTGGTGCAGCCTCATCAGTGTCCATTAGTGCAGCCTATCAGTGCAACCTCACCAGTGCCCATCAGTATAGCCCCATCAGTGCAGCACATCAGTACCCATCAGTGCAGTATATCAGTGTCCATTAGTGCAGCATATCAGTGCTGCTTTATTAGTGCAGCCTCATCAGTGCCCATCAGTGCAGCCTATCAGTGCCCATCAGTGCATTCTATCAGTGCCCATCAGTGCAGCCTATCAGTGCCCATCAGTGCATTCTATCAGTGCTGCCTTATTAGTGCAGCCTCATCAGTGCAGCCTATAAGTGCCCATCATTGCTGCCTCATCAGTGCAGCCTATCAGTGCCCATAAGTGAAGCATATCAGTGGCCATCAGTGCAGCCTATCAGTGCTGCCTTATCAGTGCAGCTTATCAGTGCAGCCTCATCAATGCCCATCAGTGCAGCCTTATCAGTACCCATCAGTGCAACCACTTCAGTGTCCATCAATGCAGCCTTATCAGTGCCCATCAGTGCAACCTTATCAGTTCCCATCAATGCAGACTTATCAGTGCCCATCAATGCAGCCTATCAGTACCTTAAGACTTACTCGCCACCAGTTTCCCCACTCAACCACTACCCTGCCCCACCCCTAATTCCATCTCTAAACACGCCCTGTTTTATACGACACTGTTTTATGCAGAATTGAGCTACAAAATGAATATTAACAACAACATTTTGAAATAGTAACAAATATTAACAAATTTAGTTGAAATCCATTAAAAATGTGTTTTGTTTATTCGTTTTCTAACGAATTCCAAATTTTCATAAAGATTAGAATTCAGATCAGTCGAAAAATGATGTGTGAAGAATAGCTTGTTGCTAAGCAGCCCGGACGCCCCGTCCTTAACAACTGATGACTCACCAGCTGTCAGCGGGCTTCCCCATAGAGCTGAAATGTAAACAAAACAATGCCAGCAATACAAAAAAGTAAAAAAAAAAAAAAAAACTGTGTGGGGGTCCTCCCAATCCATACCAGAACCTTCCGGCCACTTCTATTTTAGCCCCAAAGACTTCTGGTGCTTCCCTCTTGATTGATGTAAGCCACTACCATGGCACTGTCCAATCAAATCTTGGTAAGTCAACCTCACATATGAGAGGTCCAGAATTTAAGGGTTAACCAAATCACCCTGAGTTCCAGAATAGGGATGAGCCGACCACCCCCCAGTTCGGTTCGCACCAGAACTTTCGAACAGACCGCAAATTCGTAAGAACTTTAGAACCCCATTGAAGTCTATGGGACTCGAACGTTGGAAATAAAAAGTGCTAATTTTAATGGATAATATGTTAAGATATTGTCTTAAAAAGGGTTTGGGGACCTGGCTCCTGCCCCAGGGGACATGGATCAATGCTAAAAAAAAAATTAAATATCGTGACTGGGGGGTGTCTATAGTATGCCTGTGAAGTGGCATGTGTTTCCCGTGTTTAGATCAGTCCCTGCACAAAATGACATTTAAGGGAAAAAAAGTCATTTAAAACTGCTTGCGGTTTTAATGTAATGTCTGGTTCCAGCAATACGGATGAAAATCAATGAGAAAAAAATGGCATAGGATAGCCCCCCCTGCCCATTACCAGCCCCTTTGGGTCTTGTACGGATATTAAGGGGAACACCATACCCAAATTTAAAAAAAGGAAAGGCGTGGGGCCCCCAAGCCCTATATACTCAGAACAGCAGTATACAGGCGGTGCAAACAAGACAGGGGCTATGTAGGTTTGTTGTGTTAAGTAGAACCTGTTTGTCATTTTGAACTGGTACATTTTTAAAGTGTAGCTCCAGTCAAAAAATCTATTTTTAAGCTTTTTGGAAAGGGTTATCGCCCCTGTATAATTTTTTGGGCCGTCTGTCTTTTTTCATCTCCCTTCCTGTTGTCTCCTTCCATTTGCAAGTAGGAGACGTTTGTAAGTTGGATGTTTGAAAGTAGGGGCCTGTCCTATATGCTCTGCAGAAATGTGGGCCTAAGGTTTTGGTGTTGCCAAAACACTGTAAGCCCTCAAAGTGACTCTTGGTGGGTGCTGGAGCGCCCTGCTGTGAACGATTATATCAAGAATTGTAATTACATGCCATTGTTGAACAGTGGTAGAAAAATTGGGCCTTTGGTGGTTGTGGTGGTGGTGCTAGTCCCACAACACTATAAGTCCTCACAGTTACTCTCGGTGGGCGCAGGAATGGGCCCTGCTGTGAAAAATTATATCAAGAATTGTAATTGCATGCCCCTGTTAAACAGGGGCTGAAAAATTGGGCCTTAGGCACTGGTGCTGGTGCCACGACACTGCACCCTCTCCCAGATTCTCTAGTTGGAGTGCAGGAATGAGCCCTGCTGCAAAGCATTGCATCAAAAATTGTAATTACATGCCCCTGTTAAACAGGGGCTGAAAAATTGGGCCTTAGGCTCTGGTGCTGGTGCCACGACACTGAAACCTCTCCCAGATACTCTAGTTGGAGTGCAGGAATGAGCCCTGCTGCAAAGCAGTGCATCAAAAATTGTAATTACATGCCCCTGTTAAACAGGGGCTGAAAAATTGGGCCTTAGCCACTGGTGGCATCACCCAGAACCAAAAATGTTCTTCCAAGCTATCAGCAGGATCATTGAGAAGGAAGAGGATAGTCAGTCAACATAACAGGACAGTCACTCAGCATCAGCATAGGCAGTCTTGAAGGGATGTGACATTTCAAAAAAAATTGTTCGGTTACATCAGTTTCAGGTGCTTGGTAGCTGGTGGTGATCCAAGACTGATTCATCTTTATGAAGGTCAGTCGATCAATCGAGTCGGTGGACAGGCGCACCCTGTGATCGGTTACAAAGCCTTCAGCAGCACTGAAGGTGCGTTCCGAAAGAATGCTGGATGCAGGGCAGGCCAGTAGCTCAATTGGATACTGTGCAAGCTCTGGCCAGTGATCCATTCTCAAGACCCAGTAAGCCAGAGGATTTTCGGTGGGAAAGGTGACCTTGCCCCTAGATATTCCTGCACCATGTAAATCAGACACTGGCAATGGTTGCTAGAACTGATCATACCTTGGGGCTGCGGACTAAAAAATTGTCTGAACGCATCGATCAGGTGGCCACCTTCTCCACCGCTGCTTCTGTGACTGACCAAAGCCTCAGCAACACGCTGCCCAGGACCAGGAGTTTGTAACCTCCCAGTCTCTGGGAACACCTTGCACAGACTTTTCTGCAAGGCCTCCTGGAGATGTCTCATCCTCTGCTCCCTCTGAGATGGCAAGATAAGTCCGTAACCTTACCCTTGTACCGTGGATCAAGGAGAGTGGCCAGCTGTTAATGGTCCCTCTCCTTGATCCGAAGAATACGAGGATCCTTCCGCAGGCTTTGCAAGATCAGGGAGGCAGTGCAGCGTAGGTTAGCTGAGGCATTCGGTCCAGAGTCCTCTGGGTCACTAATGACAACATGATCTGCAGCCACCTCCTCCCAGCCACGTACAAGTCCACGGGTTTCTTGGGACTGTAAATCATCCCTAAAAGACTGCTGCTGCTGCTGCTGCTGCTGATGCTGAGTGCCAGGCTCTACCTCCATGCTGACACAAGCCTCCTCCTCGTCCTCTTCTTGTGTGATGGGTGGGACAGCAGGAACACTGTCTGGATAAAGGGGGCCTTGAGTGGCAAGTCCTCCTCTTCCTGCCTCTGTTCTGCCTCAAGTGCCCTGTCCATTATTCCACGCAGCGTATGCTCCAACAAGTGGACAAGAGGTACAGTGTCACTGATGCATGTACTGTCACTGCTCACCATCCTCGTGGCCTCCTCAAATGGTGACAGGACAGTGCATGCATCCCTGATCATGGCCCACTGGGGTGGTGAAACAAAACCGAGGTCCCCTGACCCTGTCCAGGTACTCATTGATGGCTCTCTGCTGCGTGTGCAACTGCTGCAGCATGGCCAACGTTGAGTTCCACCTGGTGGGCATGTCACACATAAAGCGGTTCTTGGGCAGGTTCAACTCCTTTTGGAGCTCAGCCAGCCAAGCACTGGCATTAAATGATCGGCGGAAATGCACACAGACTTTCCTGGCCTGCCTCAGGACACCCTGTAAGCCCGGGTACCTGCCCAAGAACCGCTGCACCACCAAGGTAAGGATGTGAGCCACACAGGGCACATGGGTCAGTTGTCCCTGTCAGAGGGTGGAGAGGAGGTTGGTGCCATTGTCACAATTTCAAACCACCATTCCTGGCTTAAGCTGGCGTGGGGTCAACCACCTCTTGGCCTGCCCCTGCAGAGCTGACAAAATATCTGCCCCAGTGTGGCTCCTGTCCCCCAAAAAAACCAGCGCAAGCACGGCATGGCATCTTTTTGCCTGCGTACTTGCGTAGTCCCTTGAACGCCTACGGAGCACAGCTGGTTCTGAGGACAAAGCACTGGAAGAGGCCATGGAGGAAGGAAGAAGAGGAGGTTTGGGAGGAGAGAGGTGTGTCACAACCACTAGTAGCATTTTGGAGGCATGGTGGCAGAACAACCTCCAACACTATTGCACGTTGTCCTGCATCCTTCCCAGCTGCCAGAAGAGTGACCCAATGGGCCGTGAAAGATAGGTAACGTCCATGTCCATGCCTGCTGGACCATGAGTCAGCGGTAATATGCACCTTACCGCTGACCGCCCTGTCCAGCGAGGCATGAACATTGCCTTCCACATGCCGGTAGAGAGCTAGAATCGCCTTCCGTGAGAAAAAATGGCGTTTGGGGACCTGTCACTGAGGAACCACACATTGCACAAACTCACAGAAGGGGGCCGAGTCTACCAACTGAAAAGGCAGCAGCTGAAGTGCTAGCAATTTAGCCAAGCCAGTATTCAACCGCTGGGCATGTGGATGGCTGGGAGTGAACTTCTTTCGACGGTCCAGCAGCTGGGGCAGGGAAATTTGCCTGGTACAATCAGACGTCGGTGTACTGCTAGCAGAGTGCCCGCAAGTACTTGGCTGTGACACACCTAGATCTACACATTCATTCCTCTCAGTGCAGGTTTCAGAGAGGACTGAAGGTCTAGTGGGGTTGGAGATCCCAGCTGATGAGGAGCAAGGAGAGGTCTTTGTTTGTTCTTTGGTGTGGGTCTTTAACCACTTCCCGACCGCCGCACGACGATGTACGTCGACAGAATGGCACGGGCAGGCATAAGGGCTTACATGTACGTCCTTGCCTGCCCGCCGGTCGGGGGCCCGATCGGGCCCCCGCCCGGTGCCTGCGGCGGTCGGTATTCATTCGGGAGCGATCCCGGACGAGGGGACGGCCATTCATTCATGGCCACCCCCTCGCGATCGCTCCCGACGAATGAAAATGTACCGTGACATAATTTCCTCTCCTGTAATGTAAACACAGGAGAGGAAGTGATGTATTCTCTCCTCCGTGTCGGTATTTTTCGTTCCGGCACCGAGGAGAGAGGTTCGGTGAGTTGCACCAACACACCACACATACAGTAGAACATGCCAGGCACACTCACACCCCCCCTTTACCCCCCGATCACCCCCCAATTACCCCTGCCCCCCCAGTCACAGTGACACCAATTGCTTTTTTTTTTTTTTTTTGCATTTGTGTCATTTGTGACTGTAATAACTGTTAGGGCAGTTAGGGTTAGCCCCCTTTAGTTCTAATGTGCCCCCCTAACCCCCCCAATAAAGGTTTAACCCCGTGATCACCCCCCGTCGCCAGTGTCACTAAGGCTGGGTTCACATTGCAGCGGTTTATGAGAACGAATGTGATTTGCACCGCACTGCAGTGCAAATCACATCCGATCTCTGTGCGATTCGAGTTCAGCCATACAGATAGTATGGCTGAATTCGTGTCGCACCCGCCGCACCCGCCGCACCCGCCGCAAATTCGCACGGGACCCTTTTTTTGGCCCGCAGCAGAATCGGATCGCATGGGTGTTCACACCATGCGATCCGAGTTTGCAGATCGCACTGCGATATGCGAACTGATCTGGGGGTGTCATTAACATTTCACTGACACTCCCAGCAGTTCGCATAGGGCAGTGTGAACTGCCGCCGGGAGGCATGCAATGCGGGAACCCGCCGCGGATTCATGGCGTTCCCGCATCGCTCCAGTGTGAACCCAGCCTAATAAGCAATAGTTTTTCTGATCGCTGTATTAGTGTCACAGGTGACGCTAGTTAGGCAGGTAGGTATTTAGGTTCGCCGCAGCTTTTTATAGCGCCAGGGACCCCCATATACTACCGCATAAAGCCCCCTGATTGCCCCCTAGTTAACCCTTTCACAAGTGATCACCATATAACTGTTACAGGTGACGCTGGTTGGTTAGTTATTTTTTTATAGTTTCAGGGCACCCGCCATTTATTACCTAATAAAGGTTTAACCCCCTGATCACCCGGCGGGTGTCATTTGTGACTGTAATAACTGTTAGGGCAGTTAGGGTTAGCCCCCTTTAGTACTAAGGTACCCCCCTAACCCCCCCAATAAAGGTTTAACCCCGTGATCACCCCCCGTCGCCAGTGTCACTAAGGCTGGGTTCACATTGCAGCGGTTTATGAGAACGGATGTGATTCGCACCGCACTGCAGTGCAAATCACATCCGATCTCTGTGCGATTCGAGTTCAGCCATACAGATAGTATGGCTGAATTCGTGTCGCACCCGCCGCACCCGCCGCAAACTCGCACGGGACCCTTTTTTTGGTCCGCAGCAGAATCGGATCGCATGGGTGTTCACACCATGCGATCCGAGTTTGCAGATCGCACTGCGATATGCGAACTGATCTGGGGGTGTCATTAACATTTCACTGACACTCCCAGCAGTTCGCATAGGGCAGTGTGAACTGCCGCCGGGAGGCATGTGATGCGGGAACCCGACGCGGATTCGTGGCGTTCCCGCATCGCTCCAGTGTGAACCCAGCCTAATAAGCGATCGTTTTTCTGATCACTGTATTAGTGTCACAGGTGACGCTAGTTAGGCAGGTAGGTATTTAGGTTCGCCGCAGCTTTTTATAGCGCCAGGGACCCCCATACACTACCGCATAAAGCCCCCTGATTGCCCCCTAGTTAACCCTTTCACCAGTGATCACCATATAACTGTTACAGGTGACGCTGGTTGGTTAGTTATTTTTTTTATAGTTTCAGGGCACCCGCCATTTATTACCTAGTCTCACTAGTGTACCCCTAAATTTAGGGGTGTCTACTTTCCAAAATGGGGTCATTTGGGGGGGGTTTGTGCCATCTTGGCATTTTATGGCCTTCAAAACTGTAACGCCCTTAGAAAGCCTGAAGGCGGTGCTTGGTTTTCGGGGCCCCGTACGCGGCTAGGCTCCCAAAAAGTCCCCGTACTCAGGAGAAGCAGCAGATCCCCGTACTCAGGAGAAGCAGCAGAATTTATTTTGGGGTGTCATTTCACATATGCCCATGGCATGCGTGAGCAATATATCATTTAGTGACAACTTTGTGAAAAAAAAAAAAAAAAATTTAAGTTTGTAATTTTCCCGCAACTTATGGCAAAATATAAAATATTCTATGGACTCAAAATGCCTCTCAGCAAATAGCTTGGGGTGTCTACTTTCTAAAATGGGGTCATTTGTGGGGGTTTTGTGCCATCTTGGCATTTTATGGCCTTCAAAACTGTAATAGGTAGTGAGGAGTGAAGTCAAATATTTACGCCCTTAGAAAACCTGAAGGCGGTTCTTGGTTTTCGGGGCCCCGTACGCGGCTAGGCTCCCAAAAAGTCCCACATATGTGGTATCCCCGTACTCAGGAGAAGCAGCAGAATTTATTTTGGGGTGTCATTTCACATATGCCCATAGCATGTGTGAGCAATATATCATTTAGTGACAACTTTGTGAAAAGAAAAAAAAAATTTTTTTTTTGTCATTATTCATTCGCTTGAGGCAAAAAAATAAAATATTCAATGGGCTCAACATGCCACTTATCAATTTCCTTAGGGTGTCTACTTTCCAAAATGGGGTCATTTGGGGGGGTTTTGTACTGCCCTGCCATTTTTTTTTTTATAAATTCTTTATTTTCATAATATAGTGATACAGTCTTTCATTTCTAGACACATATACATCTACATCTTATATTTAAACCAAGCCGTTCATCATTTCATCGTGCTAGATTTCTCCTATTACATTACCTATTTCCTTATATTCACTATTATTATTTTTTTTTTCCCCTTAACCTGGTATAGCCCTGGTTATTTGTCTTTGAAGAAAAAGAAGCAAATAGTAAAACAACAAAAAATAAAAAAAACGAAGAAAAAAAATAAAAATAAATAAATAAATAAAAAAATAAATAATAAAATGTTCTCCTTTCATTTCCTCCCCCTCTCTCATCCCCCCCCCCCCACCCCTCCCATTTTAGCACCTCAAGAAATGAGATAGGCAGTCGTAAACTAAAAGCTGCGTAAATTCCAGAAAACGTACCTTAGTTTGTAGATGTGACAACTTTTGCGCAAACCAATAAATATACAATTATTGACTTTTTTTTTACCAAAGACATGTGGCTGAATACATTTTGGCCTAAATGTATGACTAAAATTGAGTTTATTGGATTTTTCTAATAACAAAAAGTAGAAAATATAATTTTTTTTCAAAATTTGCGTTTTAAAAAATATCGCAAAAAATAAAAATCGCAGAGGCAATCAAATACCATCAAAAGAAAGCTCTATTTGTGGGAAGAAAAGGACGCAAATTTTGTTTGGGTACAACATTGCATGATCGCGCAATTACCAGTTAAAGCAGCGCAGTGCCAAATTGTAAAAAGACCTCTGGTCATTTACCAGCAAAATGGTCCGGTCTGAAGGTGGTTAAGGTACGCTTGCCAACGAGCTGCATGGTCAACACATGTCTGGTCAAGCATGTGGTGCCCAAGCGGCTGATGTTTTGGCCACGCGAGATACGCTTGAGACATATATATGCACTCGTCTCAGAAAAGGCCCACACCAAAGAACTTTTGGAATAACGCGCAGAGGCAGCGCCCTGCACAGGCGGAGCTCTGCGGTGTGATTCAGTCGGTGTGCTGCCCCTAAGCTGGCCCCCGAAGGGCATCCTGCCTCGTTGGAGTTGTGCCTCCTCCTCCTCTCTCCTATCAGGCATCTACGTGGAGTCAGTGACCTCATCATCCCCTCCCTCTTCATCACTGGAGCAAACCTGGCAGTATGCTGCAGCTGATGGAACATGACTGCCAGATTGCTGTCCTTCTTGAGCATCCCCTCTCTCTGCGCTCATGCTACTGCCTTCCTCTAGCTGGGTATCATCATCAGAGCCTTCAAAACACTGGGCATCCTCCTGGAGCATGTACCCAACACTGTGGACAAACAGTTCGGGGGACTCCTCAAGAGGACATGGTGGGTCTAAGGAAGGAGTGACTGATGACATTGAGACGAGGGAAGAGGACGCATGGCAGCTGCTTTGCTAGTACCCTGAGTCTGGGTGAGAGAGGATGAGGAGGATGAGGAGGGCTTGGTCATCCACTCTACCAAGTCTTTGGCATGATGCGTCTCAACACGTCCAGCTGCCGAAAATAAGGACAAGCGTGTCCCATGGCCACGTGCTGATGACGATGCACCGCATCCACGACTAGCACTGTTGTCTCTAGACACAGAGCCTGCTTGCCCTCTTTTATTGGCTCGTGACTGTCTGCCTCTCCTTGTTGGCCTTCCAGAAATAGTAATGGCCTGCAGGGAGATGGGAAAACCAGCAATTGGGTAGCTTTAGGTGCAAACTGAGCAGATGACACAGTACACCGACTGTAATTACTGCAGCTGTCTGCCTGTGTTACAGAAACAGAACAACACCAGCAATATGGGGTAGCTTCAGTTGTATACTGTGCAGGAGGCACACGACACCCACTGTAAATGCTGCAGATGCCTGTATTACAGAACAACAGCAATAAGGTGTATACTGTCCTGAAGGCACACAAGACCCACTTTAGCTGCTGAAGATGCCTGTATTACAGAACACCAGTAATAAAGGGTAGCTTCAGGTGTATACTGTGCTGGAGGCAAACAACATCCACTTTAACTGCTGCAGATGCCTGTATTACAGAACACCAGCAATAAGGGGTATCTTCAGGTGTATACTATGCTAGAGGCACACAACACCCACTTTAACTGCTGCAGATGCCTGTATTACAGAACACCAGCAATAAGGGGTATCTTCAGGTGTATACTGTGCTGGAGGCACACAACACCCACTTTAACTGCTGCAGATGCCTGTATTACAGACCACCAGCAATAAGGGGTATCTTCAGTTGTATACTGTGCTGGAGGCACACAACACCCACTGCAACAGTGCTAGGTTTTCAAGCCACAAAGACACTGTCCCTGCCTATCCTGCTCTTTTCCTGACCGCCGCAACACACTACACAATGCCGCAGAGCTGGCGGCCTTATATAGTGTGGGGCGTGTACTTAACCCCCCCTGAGATACATTTGGCCACAGGCATCCTGGAAGCCAATTATGGCTCTCCTCACTGCCGGAGCTGTGATTGGCAAAGCATGGGGGGTTACAATGCATGCTTGGCCAGTCCTGAGCCAGCAATGCACTGCGATGGCGTTTGCGCCACGCGAATATGGTGCGAACGGTCCACAAAGTTCTGAATTCACCGAACGGACGAACGCCCGGTGTTCGAGTCAAACATGCATTCGACTCGAACACCGAGCTTATCCCTATTCCAGAATAATGATTGGGAGCCAAGCTTTCCCGGTTGACCAAATCTCTGATATTGAGGCGGTGCTTAGGACTCCTCCCCAGCCTGATAGACTGGCATCAGTCATAAGCACTTTCCAAATCATTTGTAGAATGGAATTTCCCAATTCTAGCACCACACTCATGATCCACCATGCTAGAAAAGGTTTGGTCTTCTGGTTAAGCACATGGGACCACCAAGAGACTGCACCGTCTTACCAGAATGTTGGGTTGCAATGGCCTGAAGTAAAATTGGGCATATGGTTCGAAGATGGACAATATTAGGCCCAAGAACCTCATGCAAAAATGGCTGATTCAGTCTGAAACCTGCTCATCGCCTGTGGCCAATCACAGCGCAGAGTTCTGTGTTGACAAATGCACAGACAGCAATCTGTCTATTTCTTCTCCCTGAAATCAACTCAGTTTTTTTCTTAAGCTTTTTTGCAGCTTTGTTCGAGCTTTTTTAATCGCTTCAATACCGGGACCTTTTACCTCCTTCCCGCCCAGACCAATATTCAGCTTTCAGTGCAGTCACACCTTAGCCTCATACACACGATCAGATTTTCCGACAGGAAATGTGTGATGTCAGGCTGTTGATGGAAAATCAAACCGTTTGTACGCTCCATCGGACAATTGTTGTCGGATTTTCCATGGACAAATGTTGGATGTAAACTAGCGTTCGTAATGGAGAATTAACATTCGTGACGTGGCACATTATGAAATCTCCAAATGCAGAGCACAATTCTCTTCTTCTTTAATGGGATAATAATGAAGCTGCTTTGCTGGTGATACTGATGGAGTTATTGCAAACAAATTGTCAAAGGATTTTTTTTCTAGTGATATCAAGAATAATATTATTATTATTTTTTTTTTTTTGGGGGGGGGGGGGGCAAGTTACCACAACACCATTATCCCGAAGTTTTTAAGATCAAAGATACCACTTTGTTGGTGTCCCTTGTCAATTTTGCATTGTATTTTTTTAAATGTAACTGCCTACTCCCAAACTGTAATTTGAAGTAAAACACATAGCCAAGTATTATTCTACACAATTTTTTTTATTATGTATTAAAAAAAGAAAACAGATAAAAGTAGACATGCTATCTGCCAATAGAACTTAGAAAATATACCAAATCAAATCATTATCCAACCAAAAAATAAAATAAAAGCCTCATGCATGTGTCCTGCTTCTTAATATAGGGGTTCAGCAATGCCAAGAGTTGGTGAAAGCAGGGGTCCGCCATCCGGAGACAATTCCGAAAATCATCTGGATTATTCTCCTGGAGCTTCCACAGCAAAGGCATATGACATAATTGGTCACGATTAATAAAGCAACCAATTTTTGGTCCAAGAAATCCTCCTCCACCTGTTCCTGGACTGGACTTGGGTCAAAGCAATAACTCCAATGCCAATAATAAATAACACGTTATCTCCTTTGATTCCGCAACATGTCTGGTTGACGAACAGCCATTCAGAAACAAACTGAAAAACGCAAACTGAGAAGCTCAAACTGAAAAGCGCTAAATGAAAAGCATGAAATGAAAAGCGCGAATCAACACTCACCAAACTTCTACTAACACGAAATTAGAAGAAGGAGCCCAAAGAGCGTCGCTAAAGAGCTGAAAAACCACGTAGTATGTTTTTATGCAAGACAAAATCCAGGCACATGCCTTAGGACAAAAGTTTGAGGTTTTGTCTCCGGAAAATCTGATTGTGTATATGAGGCTTTTGAATGACAATTGCGCGGTCATGCTACAATGTACACATACTGTATTACATTTTTATCACTTTGTTTCCCCCACAAATAGAACTTTCTTTTGGTGGTATTTGATCACCTCTGGGGTTTTTATTATTTTCTAAACAAATTAAAAAAGTTTTTCTTTGTTTCTGTTATAAAATATTACAAATAAGTATGTTTTCTTCTTCACTGATGGGCACTGATGAGGTGGTACTAATATGCAGCACTGATAGGTGGCACTGATAGGTGGCACTGATGAGGAGGTACTGACAGGTATTACTAATAAACACTGATTGGAATCTGTGATGGGCACTGACAGGCATTTGTGATGGGCACTGACTCTGAGTGGCATCTGATGGGCACTGTATGGCATTTGCGGTGGGCACCTCTGATGGGGGCTACGCTGATAATCAATGCGCCGATTATCAGCGCAGACCCCTATCAGGACCCCTTTTGGGAGAGCCGTGATCTGCTCTGCTTGCACCTTGTCAGTGTGAACTGAGGAAAGCCAAATTCTTTTGAAGAAATCCCTGACCCTTTCCAAAAAAACGCAGAGGCACAAAAATGCATTGATGTGAACGTGTTCCATACGAATCCATGTTAAAAATAATGTCCTTCAAGTTTGAATCCCTCTAAAGCACCAGGCCCAGATGGGTTCTCAGGACAATACTATCGAAAATTTCAAGAGATTTTGACCTCGCATCTACAGTGCCTTGCAAAAGTATTCACCCCCTTGGCAATTTTGTGTTTTGTTGCCTCACAACCTGGAAACATCATGGATTGTTTGAGGATTTGCATCATTTAGTTTACAGAACATGCCCACAACTTTGAAGATTTTTTTTATTGCTAAGCAAACAACAAATAGGAAAAAATAACAGAAAAAGTCAATGTGCATAACTATTCACCCCCCTAAAGTCAATACTTTGTAGAGCCACCTCTTGCGGCTATCACAGCTCCAAGTCGCTTTGGATAAGTCTCTATGAGCTTACCACATCTTACCTCTGGGATTTTTGCCCATTCCTCAATGCAAAACCGCTCCAGCTTCTTCAAGTTGGATGGTTTGCGCTTGTGAACAGCAATCTTTAAGTCTGACCACAGATTTTCTATTGGATTGAGGTCTGGGCTTTGACTAGGCCATTCCAACACATTTACATGTTTCCCCTTAAGCCACTCAAGTGTTGCTTTAGCAGTGTTTTTGGGGTCATTGTCCTGTTGGAAGGTGAACCTCCATCCTAGCCTCAAATCACACAAAGACTGGTACAGGTTTTGCTCAAGAATTTCCCTGTATTTAGTACCATCCATCTTTCCCTCAACTTTGACCAGTTTCCCAGTCCTGACTGCTGAAAAACATCCCCACAGCATGATGCCACCACCATTTTCACGGTGGGGATGGTGTTCTTTGGGTGATGTGATGTAGTGGGTTTGTGCCAGACATAGCGTTTTCTTTGATGGCCAAAAAGTTCAATTTTAGTCTCCTCAGACCAGAGCACCTCCCTCCAAACATTTTGGGAGTCTCCCAAATGCCTTTTTCGTAAACTCAAAATGTGCCAGTTTGTTTTTTTGCTGAACATAATGGCTTTCTTCTGGCCACTCTGCCATAAAGCCCAACTCTATGGAGCTTACGGCTTATTGTCGTCCTATGTACAGATACTCCAGTCTCTGCTGTGGAACTCTGCAGCTCCTCCAGGGTTACATTAGGTCTCTGTGCTGCCTCTCTGATTAATACGCTCCTTGCCCGGTCCATGAGTTTTGGTGTGCGGACGTCTCTTGGCAGGTTTGCTGTTATGCCATGTTCTTTCCATTTGGTTATGATAGATTTGATGGTGCTCCTAGGGATCATCAAAGATTTGGATATTTTTTTTATAACCTAACCCTGACTTTCACTTCTCAACAACATTGTTCCTTACTTGTTTGGAGAGTTCCTTGGTCTTCATGGCAGTGTTTGGTTAGATATATACGCACATGCCAATGTGAAAAATAATTTGACTTCACCAACTTAGACTATTGTGTTGTGATCCATCACATATAATTCAGATTTAAAAAAATTGAACTAAAGGCTGTAATGTAACAAAATAGGTAAAAAGCCAAGGGGGTGAATACTTTTGCAAGGCACTGTATGTACATTTTTTTATGAAATTTGACGGAGCTCAGGTTTTCCGGCTCAGGAAAACACAGCATATATACACGTCATTCCTAAACCGGGGAAGGACCACAGACTTTGTGCAAACTATCATCCAATTTCTTTGGTAAATACTGATTTAAAAATTATGACAAACGCCTTGGTGATTGCTGATTTAAAAATTATGACAAACGCCTTGGTGGTTAGACTAAATTAATTTCTCGTGCAATATATCGACCCGGACCAGGCGGGGTTTGTTTCTGGTCACCAAGCTACAGACTAAACCAGAAGAGTCATAGACATTATCTCAACAATACAATAAGACTGGGATGAGAGTGGACCAAGGCGAGGAATGTTGCTGTCCTTAGGCCGTGTACACACGGGCGGACTGTTCGCCCAACTTTGTTCGTCAAACAGTTTCGGCAAACAGTCCGCTCAAAATTAGCATGAACGGACATGGCCACACACGGCACTTTTTGAGCGGACTGTTTCAGCGAACTGTTTGCCAAACAGTTCGCTCAACTTTTGAAATGAACGGACTCGCCCACGTAAGGCGGAGGCAAGTCCGCCCATTTCGAGCGCGTGTACAGGTAGGCGGGGCCCGCGAAGGAGACGTCGCGGGCTCCGCCGCCTGGAATGGACTTAAAGGGGAACCCCAACACCGAAAAAAATCGGCGTGGGGGTTCCCCCCAAGTCCACAACAGACCCTTGTCCGAGCACGCTACCCGGCCGGCCAGGAAAGGGGGGCGAGCGAGCGCGCCCCACCTCCTGAGCCGTACCAGGCCGCGTGCCCTCAACATGGGGGGTGCCTTGGGGAAGGGGGGGCCGCGCGGCCCCCCCACCCCAAAGCACCTTGTCCCCATGTTGATGAGGACAAGGGCCTCTTCCCGACAACCCTGGCCGTTGGTTGTCGGGGTCTGCGGGCGGGGGGCTTATCGGAATCCGGGAGCCCCCTTTAAGAAGGGGGCCCCCGGATACCGGCCCCCCACCCTATGTGAATGAGTATGGGGTACAATGTACCCCTACCCATTCACCTTGAAAATAAAAGTACCCAAAAAAAAAAGCACAACACACGAGAAAAAATATTTTATTGCACAGCTCCGGGGGTCTTCCGTCTTCGGGGGTCTTGTCCCCCTCTTCGGTTCTTCTGCCGGGCCACCGCGCCTTCTTATAGCTCTTTTACAGGCGGTGGCCCGGTCTTCTGTCGCCGCTGCCTTCCGTTCTTCTGTCGCCGCCTTCGGTTCTTCTGCCGGGCCACCGCGCCTTCTTGTAGCTCTTTTACAGGCGGTGGCCCGGTCTTCTGTCGCTGCTGTCGCCGCCGCCTTCCGTTCTTGTTCTTCTTCTTGTTCTTCTTCTTCTTCTCCAGGAGATGTTGACACGTCGCTCTCTCCGGCCGGAATGCCAGAGCCGCGCTGTGCGGTCACTTATATAGTGACAATGGGGCGGTGTCACATGGTATATGTCACATGGGTTGGTCACATGGTGACCCCGCCCCCTTACGATGTCATAGTCCCCATGTGACATCAACCCATGTGACCAACCCATGTGACATATACCATGTGACACCGCCCCATTGTCACTATATAAGTGGCCGCGCAGGGCGGCTCTGGCATTCCGGCCGGAGAGATCGTCGTGTCAACATCTCCTGGAGAAGAACAAGAAGAAGAACAAGAACAAGAACGGAAGGCGGCGACGGCGACAGCGACAGCGGCGACAGAAGACCGGGCCACCGCCTGTAAAAGAGCTACAAGAAGGCGCGGTGGCCCGGCAGAAGAACCGAAGGCGGCGACAGAAGAACGGAAGGCAGCGGCGACAGAAGACCGGGCCACCGCCTGTAAAAGAGCTATAAGAAGGCGCGGTGGCCCGGCAGAAGAACCGAAGAGGGGGACAAGACCCCCGAAGACGGAAGACCCCCGGAGCTGTGCAATAAAATATTTTTTCTCGTGTGTTGTGTTTTTTTTTTTGGGTACTTTTATTTTCCAGGTGAATGGGTAGGGGTACATTGTACCCCATACTCATTCACATAGGGTGGGGGGCCGGTATCCGGGGGCCCCATTCTTAAAGGGGGCTCCCGGATTCCGATAAGCCCCCCGCCCGCAGACCCCGACAACCAACGGCCAGGGTTGTCGGGAAGAGGCCCTTGTCCTCATCAACATGGGGACAAGGTGCTTTGGGGTGGGGGGGCCGCGCGGCCCCCCCTTCCCCAAGGCACCCCCCATGTTGAGGGCACGCGGCCTGGTACGGCTCAGGAGGGGGGGGAGCGCTCGCTCGCCCCCCTTTCCTGGCCGGCCGGGTAGCGTGCTCGGACAAGGGTCTGTTGTGGACTTGGGGGGACCCCCACGCCGATTTTTTTCAGCGTTGGGGTTCCCCTTTAAGTCCATTCCAGGCGGCGGAGCCCGCGACGTCTCCGTCGCGGGCCCCGCCTACCTTCGCACACGCTCGAAATGGGCGGACTTTCCTCCGAGCGGGAACAGTTTGCTCATTTCGAAAGTGGCCTACACACGGGCGGACTGTTCGCTCAAACAAGGTTTCAGCGGACAGTTTTTCGGAATTTCCGAAAGACTTTGTCCGTCCAACTGTCCGCTGAAACTGTCCGCTGAAAGCCCACACACGAGCGGACTGTCCGCCCAAACACTGTTCAGCGGACAAGGTTGGGCGAACAGTCCGCCCGTGTGTACGCGGCCTTAGACATACACAAGGCGTTCGATTCCTTGTCTTGGGACTACCTCTTTTATGTCTTAGCCCAACTGGGTTTTGGGTCGCAATTTATGTCTATTCTCCGGGTTCTAAATAGCATCCCTACAGCAGCCTTAATGATAAAGGGATACTCCTCGAGTCCCATTTCTATCCAAAGAGGGACTAGTCAGGGTTGTCCACTGTCCCCGCTACTTTTCGTCTTGGCCCTGGAGCCACTCGCGGTAAAAATTTGTACATCTATTGCTATTCGAGGTATTGAATGTGGCAATAGTTAACATAAATGTGTCCTCTTTGTCGACAACATTTTGATGATGGTCTTGTCGCCTGTCACCCCCTTCCCCAACTTATACACAATACAACCATTTATCTCACTAGCTGAAAGCACGTTCTCAACTCTTAAACAATCTTACAATTTCATATGGCCCACAGAGGCCCTCCTTAAATTCAGGCATTAACCTCACTGTGTCCTTGCTCACTTTATACTCTCAAAACTACCCTGCACTATTCAAATGTCTCACAGCCGACTTAGCCAGATGGCTGCTCCACCCACCATCATGGTTTGGCAGACTACATTCTGTGATTATGAATATTCTTCCGAAAGTATTATATTTATTTTGCAGCTGCCAATGGCACTGGTCTGCTCGGAGTTGATAGCATTCCAGACAGAACTTGTATCCTTTATCTGGGGGGATAAGAGGCCTAGTGTGAACAAACGTACATTGTTCCCTCCCAAAAGGAAAGGTGGGCTGGGGACTTCAGACTTGCAAAAATATTATTATGCGGCACAGTTGGCACAGTTAGCCAGATTTCACTCTACTCAGTCCCACCCTATATGGATGCAGGTGGGGGCTTACGCATGTTGGGAACGGTCGATTTTTCATATCCTTTGGCTACCACCCAAGGAACGACCCCCAATTTTATGCCCAGCATTCTCCTTCTCCTTAAATATTTGGGATAGATTAACAAAATCTTATAAAGTTAAATCCCAGCATACCGCACTGGCCCCTATTATTGGAAATGGGAACTTTGCCCCAGGCCTCATCCCCAGAACATTTGATTGGTGGACCAACAAAGGTTTGCTGAGTATATCTGATTTATGCCATCATAATGGAATATTAATGAGAGAGGTTTTAGTAGAGAAACATCAAATGCCAGTTTCAGAATACTCCAGATATACACAGATAACACATTTTTTAAAGTGATTGTAAGGGTAATTTTTTTTTTTTAAATAACAAACATATCATACTTACCTCCAATGTGCAGCTCATTTTGCACAGAGTGGCCCCGAACCTGCTCTTCTTGTGTCCCCCGGTGGCTCCTTCCAGATAATTGAGAAGTGCTCCCAGGCGGTTATAGAGGCCGAATGCAGGACTCATCCCCGCCCTGCTGCGCCCGCATCATTGGATTTGATTGACAGCAGCGGGAGCCAATGGCTGCACTGCTATCAATCTATCCAATCAAGAGCCAGGAGCCTGTGGAGAGAGAGGCAGTGTGTCCCCCCTGACTGAATGAAGGGGTTCAGGTAAGTAAAACGGGGGCGCTAGGGGGCTGGTGACTGCCAGGTGTTTTTTTACCTTAATGCATAGGATGCATTAAGGTGAAAAAACACAAACCTTTACAACCCCTTTAAGTACTATTTCGTGGAATTCTGATGTAGCAACTATGTCCTCTAGGGAACACTTGTGTCAGAAGTTTGATAAAATCAGAGGACATATCTGAAATGAATACTATCTTGACTGATTCCCCAGTTAAACAAGGCTACATGGAAAAATGGGAAACGGACCTCCAGGAAACTATTGAGCTGAATGAATGGCATACTATAGCCCAGGGGGCCTCAAGGTCACTCATAAATACTTCTATTATAGAAGCAAATTATAAAGTACTTCTGAGATGGTATTTGGTCCCAGCTAGGCTGGCAACCTATATACAGAAAGTGTCTCCTTTGTGTTTCCGCAGATGCGGACAGGAGGGAACGATATACCACGTATGGTGGCAAGTCCCTAAGGAAAGGCGGTATTGGATTCGGGTGTATAATTTCATATACACTCTCACCCAAGTAAACCTTATTAAATCCCCAAGACAGGCGCTGCTGTGCTGTAAGGAGGAGACAGCATTGAAATACCAGAGATGTCTCATCGCATTTATATATAAATTGGCAAAAATTATAATAGCTAAATCTTGGAAATTGGCTGTAGTGCCATTCGAGCAGCTTAAGCGCAAACTTTCCTAGATTATGATTAATGAGAGCATGACAACGATCTTGAATGATAGAATCCAGATGTTCAAAAAAGTCTGGAAACCATGGGTCAAGTATCTGACTTGAGATCCTTGATCTATACCTGATTATAGCGGTGTCAGGGCGGTGGGATTCAGAGTGCGAGGTCATTCCCTACTTCCCCTTTCAATCTTTCCTCTCTTCCTCTTCTCTTTTTTGGCCTTTGCTGTAGTCTAATGAGGGTCGTCCGGCCTATTCCCTAAAAGCACTGAACAGTGAGTATTCTTTTAGGGTGAAATCCAGTTTTCAGGGTGACGAGGGATGTGGTATCCTCTCTATAAAGGTATTGACCTCTTTCATTACTGTATACAGTAGATCTTAAGCACACCTGCAATCTACTGAGTTATAATCTGACTTTTAATTTGTATTTGTATGAGGTAGAGACTTTATAGTTAACTATATTTGGAGATTGAGATGCCTTATGATAATGCGACATTTGGAATAATAAATGAGTACTGGGGAGTACACTGAAACAGAAAATAATGTCCTGCGTTTCTGCAAAAAGCATGAAAAAAATCATGAACCTAGCCTTAATCTCCTCTTCTCTAGAGAGAATAAATTCAGTTCCTCTAATCTTTCCCCATAGCTGAGCTCCTCCATTCCTCTTATCAGTTTGATTGCTCTTCTCTGCACTTTCTCCAGTTCCCCTTAAAACATTTTTGTGAAATGCAGACCAAAAAATGGAATGAAGGGCTCTTATATAAGGTTCTTAAGGTAAACTCTGATGTAAAGGGGCTCTGTTGGGGACCCTGATACAAGGAAGAAATCTTAAGTTGGTGTCTGACGTGATGGGGCTTAGGTGAGGATGCTGATGTAAGGGGGTCTCTGATGAGAACTTTGATGTAAGGGGATCTCTGATGGGGACTTTGATATAAGGGGGTCTCTGATGGAGACTTTGATGTAAGGGGGTCTTTGATTGGGCGGGGGTTTCTTTGATGTAAGGGGGTTTCTGATGGAGACTTTGATGTAAGCGGGTCTTTGATTGGGCGGGGGTTTCTTTGATGTAAGGGGGTTTCTGATGGAGACTTTGATGTAATGGGGTCTCTGATGGGGACTTTGATGTAAGGGGGTCTCTGATGGGTCTTTGATGTAAGGGGGTCTCTGATGGAGACTTTAATGTAAGGGGGTCTCTGATGGGACTTTGATATAAGGGGGTCTCTGATGGGGACTTTGATGTAAGGGGGTCTCTGATGGAGACTTTGATGTAAGGGGGTCTCTGATGGGACTTTGATGGTAGGGGGTCTCTGATGAGACTTTGATGTAAGGGGTTCTCTGATGGAGACTTTGATGTAAGGGGTCTCTGATGAGACTTTGATGTAAGGGGGTCTCTGATGGGTCTTTGAAGTAAGGGGGTTTCTGATGGAGACTTTGATGTAAGGGGGCCTTTGATTGGGCGGGGGTTTCTTTGATGTAAGGGGGTTTCTGATGGAGACTTTGATGTAAGGGGGTCTCTGATGGGGACTTTGATGTAAGGGGGTCTCTGATGGGTCTTTGATGTAAGGGGGTCTCTGATGGAGACTTTGATGTAAGGGGGTCTCTGATGGGACTTTGATGTAAGGGGGTCTCTGATGGAGACTTTGATGTAAGGGGGTCTCTGATGGGGACTTTGATGTAAGGGGGTCTCTGATGGAGACTTTGATGTAAGGGGGTCTCTGATGGAGACTTTGATGTTAGGGGGTCTCTGATGGGACTTTGATGGTAGGGGGTCTCTGATGAGACTTTGATGTAAGGGGTTCTCTGATGGAGACTTTGATGTAAGGGGTCTCTGATGAGACTTTGATGTAAGGGGGTCTCTGATGGGTCTTTGAAGTAAGGGGGTTTCTGATGGAGACTTTGATGTAAGGGGGCCTTTGATTGGGCGGGGGTTTCTTTCATGTAAGGGGGTTTCTGATTGAGACTTTGATGTAAGGGGGTCTCTGATGGGGACTTTGATGTAAGGGGGTCTCTGATGGGTCTTTGATGTAAGGGGGTCTCTGATGGAGACTTTGATGTAAGGGGGTCTCTGATGGGACCTTGATGTAAAGGGGTCTCTGATGGAGACTTTGATGTAAGGGGGTCTCTGATGGGGACTTTGATGTAAGGGGGTCTCTGATGGAGACTTTGATGCAAGGGGGTCTCCGATGGAGACTTTGATGTTAGGGGGTCTCTGATGGGACTTTGATGGAAGGGGGTCTCTGATGAGACTTTGATGTAAGGGGTTCTCTGATGGAGACTTTGATGTAAGGGGTCTCTGATGAGACTTTGATGTAAGGGGTCTCTAATGAGACTTTGATGTAAGGGGGTCTCTGATGAGACTTTGATGTAAGGGGTCTCTGATGAGACTTTGATGTAAGTGGTTCTCTGATGGAGACTTTGATGTAAGGGGGTCTCTGATGAGACTTTGATGTAAGGGGGTCTCTGATGAGACTTTGATGTAAGGGGGTCTCTGATGGAGAATTTGATGTAAGGGGGTCTCTGATGGAGACTTTGATGTAAGGGGGTCTCTGATGAGACTTTGATGTAAGGGGGTCTCTGATGGAGAATTTGATGTAAGTAGGTCTCTGATGGAGACTTTGATGTAAGGGGGTCTCTGATGAGACTTTGATAAAAGGGCAGACTTTTTCTTTATTTTACTGAAGTTCTTTCTCTTTTGTTCTGAGTCATATTATGCTGATTCCAAAAAATATCCACAGAAAACTTATTAATTCATTTATTACTTGCTGATTCATCAAATTAATTTTCTTTGGCCTGCAAATATTTGTAAAATATATGATGTGGTCCTCATATTGAAAAGTTTGGAGACCCGTGGGCTAGAGAACTGCAATTAAAAGGTATTAATATGTTAATATGTTTTGTTTTTGTAATAAAAGAGATCTGCTAACAAATGAAATATTTTTTATTCTGGTGTTGGGTGTGATAATTATGGTGTTAATATAACAGAGAACATACACATTGCTGCAAATTAACAAGCGTTTTAATGACCTTTTTAAAGCTACTGCAAAGCCTAGATCAGCAAACAGGTGTGGTGACAGTAAAAGTAATTTCCGTATGCTTTTATTACTTTCAGTACAATACTGAACATGATGACGTGGGCAAAAGCGGAAAATAATTATCACTTACTACAAAGTGTTCCTTTTAAAGTTCGAAAGACTGTTTTCTATTTGACGGAGAACTTTGGGTAAGACAAAAAATTCAGTAGAATATGGAAATAAAAGATATTATTTTCTGTCCTTTAAAGTTTTGGGCCTGTTGAAGGATATGAATGTAGCTTGCTACATGCTACGATTTCTGCTATGAGCCCTGATTGCTATGTAGCATGCTGGATACTATATTTTTTGTTATGAGCTCTGGTTGCTATTCAGCATGCTGCTTTCTATATGTTATGGTGCTAAGGAGGATACTGGTTGCTATGAGCTACAGTTGCTAGAAAGGATGCTGGTTGCTACTGGTTATGATTGCTGAGGATGCCGGTTGACTTAATTTATGGTTGAAAGGGATGATGCTTGTTGCTATGAATTACAGTTGCTAGGGGGAATGCCATTTGCTATGACATATAGAGAATGCTGGTTGCTATGACTTATGAAGAATGCTGGTTGCTATGACGTATGGAGAATGCTGGTTGCTATGAATACTGGTGGTAGCAAAGATGCTGGATGCTAAGGAGGATACCGACTGCTATAAGCTATGGATGCTAGGGATGATGCTGGTTGCTAGGAAGAATGCTGACTGCTATGAGCTTTGATTGCTAGGGAAGATGCTGGTTGCAATGTGTTTTTATTCCTAATAAGGATGTTGATTGCTATGTGTTATGGATCCTAGGGAGGATGCTGGTTGCTATGAACACTGATTCCTAGGAAGGATGCTTGTTGCTAGGTGCTACTGTTGCTAGGGAGGTTGCTGGTTCGTATGAGCTACAGTTACTAGGGAGAGTGCCGGTTGCTATGTGCCATGGTTCCCAGGGAAAATTCTGGTTGGGGAAACATTAGTTGTAGGGAGGATACTTGTTGCTACAAGTTCTGGTTACTGAGGAAGATGCTGATTGATGTGAGCTATGTTTGCTATAGAGGGTGCTGGTTGCCATGAACAATGGCTAATAGGCAGGATGCTGGTTGCTATGAACATTGGTTGCTAGCGAGGATGCTGAATGTTATGAGCTATGGTTGCTAGGAAGAATGCTAATTGCTCTGTGCCCTAGTTGATTTGACAGCTAGTGAGGATGTTGGTTGCTCTGAGTTGTGCTTCCTTTGAAAGATGATGGTTGCTATTAATACTGGTTTCTATGTGCTATGGCTACTAGCGAGGATGCTGATTGCCATGAGCTATGGTTGCTATAGAGGATGTTAGTTACTATGAGCTTTGGCTGGTAGTGAGGATGGTTGCTATCAATACTGGTTGCTGGGGGGGGGGGTGCTGGTTGCTATGTGCTATGGTTGCAAGGGAGGATGCTGGTTGCTATGAACATTGGTTGCTAGGGAGGATGCTGGTTGCTATGAGCTATGGTTGCTAGGGAGAATGCTGGTCGCTACGTACCCTGGTTGCTAGAGAGGATGCTGGTCACTATGAGCTTTGGCTGCTAGTGAGGATGCTGGTTGCTATCAGTTATGCTTTCTATGGAAGATGATGGTTGCTATCAATACTGGTTGCTAGGGAGGATGCTGGTTGCTATGTGCTACGGTTGCAAGGGAGGAGGCTGGTTGCTATGAGCTATGGGCTCTAGGTAGGATGCTGGTTGCTTTAAGCTACAGTTGCTAGGGAGGATGCTGGTTGCTAAGAAGAATGACGATTGCTATAATCTGCATTTGTTATGGAGGATGCTGGTTGCTTTGAACACTGATTGCTAGGGAGGATTCAGATTGTTATGATCTACAGTTGCTAGGAAGAATCCAGGTTGCTATGTCCTATGGTTGCTAGAGAGGATGCTGGTTGGTATGAGCTATGGTTGCTAGGGAGGGTGTTGGTTGCTCTGAACTGTGGTTCATAGGGACAATGTTGATAGCTATAAGCTATGGTTGCTAGGGAAAACGCTGGTTCCTATGAGGTATATTTACTAGGGAGGATACTGGTGGCTATGAACACTTGTTGCTAGGAAGAAAGCTATTTGCTATGAGCTACAATTTCCACATATGATACCAGTCACTATGAGTTCTTGTTGCTAGGGTTTATGCTGGTTGCTATGTGCTACTATTGCTATGGATGATGCTGGTTGCTATGAACACTGCTTTCTACGAACACTGTTTGCCAAGGAGAATGCTGGTTGCTATGACCTACTATTGCTATGGAGGATGCTGCTTGTTATGTGTTACAGTTGGTTGGAAAGATGCTGGTTGCTAGGGAGGATGCTGGATGCTCTGTGCTGTGTATGCTAGAGAAGATGCTGGTTGCTATGAACCATGGTTACCAGGGAGACTGCTGGTTGTTGTGAACACTGGTTGCTAAGGAGGATGCTGTTTGCTGTTTAATATAGATGTTATAATCTAGTATGCTAGATCTACAGTTGTTAGGAAGGATGCCGGTTGCTATAAGCTGTGGTTTCTGGCAAGGATGCTGGGTGTTATGTGCTCTGGATACTATTCAGGATACTGTTGTTGCTAAGTAACATGCTGGTTGCTATGAACACTGATTGTAGTGAAAATACTGATTGCTATTAGTTCTGTTTGGTAGGGAGTATGATGCTGGTTGCTATGAGCTACGGTTGATAGGGAGGATGCTGCATGCTATGCTTACTAGGTAGGGTGCTGGCTGCTATGTACTATGGTTGCTAGGGTGCATGCTATGTGCTAAGTTTGCCAGGGAGTATGCTGGTTGCTATGTGCTATGCTTGCTAGGGAGGATACTGCTTGCTACGAGCTAAGTTGCTGGGGGGAGAATGATGATTGGTATGTGTCATTGTTCCCAGGGAGTATGCTAGTTGCTATGAGCTATGATTCCTATGGAGAATGCTGGATGCTATAAACTACGGTTACAGGAGGGCATGCTGGTTTTTATATGCTCTGCTTATTAGGGAGGAAGCTGGTTATGTGTTATGGGCACAATGGAGAATGCTGGTTGCCATGAATACTGGTTGCTAGGGAGGATACTGGTTGCTATGAGCTATGGTTGCTAGGGAGGATGCTGGTTGCTATGAACACTGATTCCTGGGAAGGATGCTTGTTGCTATGTGCTACCGTTGCTATGGAGGTTGCTGGTTGTTATGAACACTGGTTGCTAGGGAGGATGCTGGTTGCTATGAATTATGGGTGCTCGGAAGGATGCTGGTTGCTATGATCTATGGAGGACGCTAGTTTCTATGACCTATTGTTGCTAGGGAGAATACAGGTCGCTAGTGAGGATGCTGATTGCTATGAGCTACGGTTGCTAGGGAGGATGCTGGTTGTTATGAACACTAGTTGTTAGGGAGGATGCGGGTTGCTATGAGGTACAGTTGCTAGGGAGGATGCTGGTTGTTATAAACTCTGGTTGTTAGGGAGGATGCTGATTGCTATGGATGCTGATTATTATGGTTGCTAGGGAGGATGCTGGTTGCTATAAACACTGATTCCTAGGAAGGATGCTTGTTGCTATGTGCTACCGTTGCTAGGGAGGATGCTGGTTGCTATGAGCTATGGCTGCAAGGGAGGATGCTGGTTGTTATGGACTCTGGTTGTTAGGGGTGATGCTGGTTGCTATGAGCTATGGCTGCAAGGGAGGATGCTGGTTGTTATGAACTCTGGTTGTTAGGGGGGATGCTGGTTGCTATGCGATATGGTTGCTAGGGAGGATGCGGTTTGCTATGAACACTGATTCCTAGGAAGGATGCTTGTTACTATGTGCTACCGTTGCTAGGGAGGATGCTGGTTGTTATGAACACTAGTTGCTAGGGATGACGCTGGTTGCTATGCGCTCTGATTACTAGGAGGGCACTGGTTGCTAAGCTGGCTGTTGTCCCTCGCTGTGTGTCTGAGGTTCGCCTTCAGCCTCGTCGTTGCTATGGTTTCCCCGTCTCGCAGTGCAGGCGGCTGCGGACGCAGTTGAGTGACGTCACGGCGGAGCCGCGCAGGGTGATGACGCGGAGTAGTGGCGGCGGTGGCGGGAAGATGGCGGCGGTGTGTGTAGGGGTGCGGATGATGGAGGCGATCGTGAGCGGGCTGCTGGAGAGGGAGCTGAGCGAGGGAGAGCTGGCCGAGACCATCCGGGGCCTGCGGGAGCATGGAGTGCTGCGGGGGGAGGTGAGCCGGACCGAGAGAGAGGGGTTTTGTGTGAGAGAACCGGCCGTGTCATGTGTGTGTGAGAGAGAGCAGAGGGCACATGGCGGGGGGATCTCTCACTGTGTATATCCACTACACTGAGAGACTATAGAGGGGAGGAAGGACAACGTGTGCCAGGAAAACCTTCCCCTATCACTACCACACTCACCCATTGACTTAATAGATGTGTGGTGCCAGGAAGTGTAGTGTGTATCCAGGAAAACGTTCCCCTATCACTACTAGGCTGACACAATGACTTAATATATGTATGCTGTCGGGAAGTGTGGTGTGTATCCAGGAAAACCTTCCCCTACCACACTGACCATAGATGTAATGTGTATCCAGGAAATCTCCCCCCTTCTGGTACTTTGGCCAAACCAGGGACTCAATGAGAAGACGTGATGGATATGTGGTGTCACACGTATCCAGGAAACCATTCCTCCGTCAGGAGCGGACTCACCCAGTCATGTAATGGATTGGTGGGATTAGGACATGCAATGTGTAATCTAGAAATGACTTAAAGTGGAACTCCACTCAAAAGGGGGAAGTTCTGCTTTAAGTCGTCCTCCCCCTACCACATTTGACATGCCACATTTTTTTTTGGAACTACATTTCCCATGATACTCATGCACTCTGGTAGTAAGAAGAGCCGGCAACACTGTAATCCTTGAAGTGTCGTTTATGGGTACATCAGAGTGACAGTAAAACAAGAAAACTGACGCGTTTCGGCAAAAGCCTTAGTCGTAGCTGGTTTGAAACAGATATGACAGAATATAAATATACTCGTATACACATGTGCAAACCCCATTGGCCCATCAGGTTAGTGTCACAGAAAATTAGCATATTTAATTGATACCACCAATTATTCAAGTCTACACCTGGTTTTAGCCAACATGAGAAGGGGGAGTGTAGTTGAGCATCATGGGAATTGTAGTCACTCTTTATGTGTGTGCACATTTTTTTATGCATCGGGTGAAGTTTTTGAGTGTGTTTTGCACGCCACAGGCTTTCTAAAAAAAAAAAAAAAATCATGGGAAATGTAGTTCCAAAACATCTGGGGTGCCGAGGTTCACCATCGCTGGATTAGACAACCTGAACAGGCGTTCTCATTACACACATACACAACAGGACAATTCACATTGCTTGCTGTGAAGCCACGAGCAGCATAGCTCACTGCCCACAGATAGGATGCCGGCCGGACCTGGCTCTGGTGTGCACAGTGCTGGATCCTAGGACAGGAGAGTGTCTGTTTATTAACCACTTGCCGACCGCCGCACGACGATGTACGTCCATTTTTTGAAGAGGGATATCTCGGTAACGGCAGCAGCTGCTGCCACAACCGAGATATCCATCTCTTCAGGCGGCGGTCGGCTGTACGATAACGGTGGTCTCCGCGGCGGATTCGCCGCGAGATCACCGCTATCGGCGACGGGAGAGGTGCCACCCCCCCCTCCCGCACCTTCCGCCGCTTACCGGAGCCGTCGGTAGCGGCGGAGGCGATCGGGTCCTTCAGTCTGCTGGGCATAGAGACAAGTGAGGCTAAGATGGCCCCCACTCGTCTCTATACCATAGGAGGGCGGAAGCGACGTCAAAACGTCACTTCCGCCCATACCTCTTAAAGGTATATATTTTTTTTTAAATGTCAGATTTTCTTTTTTTTTTTTTTTTTTTTTTTTTGTTGCATTTTAGCCCAAATATGAGATCTGAGGACCTTTTGACCCCAGATCTCATATTTAAGAGGACCTGTCATGCTTTTTTCTATTACAAGGGATGTTTACATTCCTTGTAATAGGAATAAAAGTGATCCATTTTTTTTTTTTTTTTTTTTTAAAGTGTAAAAATAAATAAAATAAATTAAAATAAATAAGAAAAAAAAAATTTTTTTTTTAAAAACACCCCGTTACGACGAGCTTGCGCACAGAAGCGAGCGCATACGTGAGTAGCGCCCGCATATGAAAACGGTGGTCAAACCACATATGTGAGGTATCGCCGTGATCGGTAGAGCGAAAGCAATAATTCTAGCCCTAGACCTCCTCTGCAACGCAAAAAATGCAACCTGTAGAATTTTTTAAATGTCGCTTATAGAGATTTTTGAGGCTAAAAGTTTGACGCCATTCCACGAGCGGGCACAATTTTGAAGCGTGACATGTTGGGTATCAATTTACTCGGCATATCATTATCTTTCACAGTATAAAAAAAATTGGGCTAATTTTACTGTTGTCTTATTTTTTTATTCAAAAAAGTGAATTTTTTTCCAAAAAAAGTGCGCTTCTAAGACCGCTGCGCAAATACGGTGTGAAAAAAAGTATTTCAATGACCGCCATTTTATTCTCTAGGGTGTTAGAAAAAAAACAATATAAAATGTTTGGGGGTTCTAAGTAATTTTCTAGCAAAAAAAACTGTTTTAAACATGGAAACACCAAGTCCGAAAAAGAGGCCTGGTCCTTAAGTGGTTAACCACTTGCTGACCGCCCACAGTATGTTTCTGACACTTGTTAGTGTCAAGTTAAAATCAGTATTTTTTTGCTTGAAAATTACTTAGAAACTCACAACACGTGTGTGTATGTAAAATATATATATATATATATATATTATAAAATATGTGATGTATGTAATGTAATATGTAAAATATATATAATATAAAATGTGTGTGTGTGTGTGTGTGTGTGTGTGTGTATATATATATATATATATATATATATATATATATATATATATATATATATATATATATATATATATATATTTTAGGGCTAAATAATAAATACATTTTAGGGCAGTTTGGGCTAAATTTATGAAGAACAATTTGTTTATTTGGAAAATTTTATAACAAAAACAAAGAAAACTTTTCAGTCTTTTTTTTTTTTTTTTTTTCGTCTTTATTTTTTGTTTATTTAGCAAAAAAATAACCAGTGGCGATTTAAATATCGAAATAAAGCTCTATTTGTGTGAACAAAATGATAAACATTTTATTTGGGTACAGTGTTGCTGTACGCAATTATTTAACGTGTGAGAGCACTGAAAGCTGAAAATTGTGCCTGGGCAGGAAGGGGGTAAAAGTGCCCAGTATTGAAGTGGTTAGCTACTTGCCGACCGAATGACGGCTACAGCACGGACGGTTAGTTTTGGCTGGCTGTCATATAACGACCTCTTGTGATCGTGCCCGCTGCTCGGCGCGGGCCGTGCGCTCCGTGATTGCAGTTTCTGGAGGACACTGCTGATCACAGATTGAGGCAGAGAGCCAATCGGCGGCTCTTTACCACATGATCAGCTCTGTCTGATCACAGATGTAAATGGGAGTCAGTTATCGGCACTCCTTTCCTCATGCTGAGAGCTGATCACCAGCCAAGGCGCTCACCAAGGGGCATGTACACTGATAGGGTTCTGGTTATCAGCGCAGTCCAATCAGTGCCCATCAGTGCCTACTCATCAGCACACATCAGTAAAGGAAAACAAATGACCTTTTTCCAAAATTGTATTACAAACTATGGAAAAGGTTTTTTTTTTTTTTTCTTTCGTTTTTTTTTTAACAAAAAATAAAAACCCCAGCAGTGATTAAATACCATCAAAAGATCAGCCCAATTTTTGTGAAAAAAAAAAAAGTTAAAAATTTAGTTTGGGTAAAGGTGTTGCATAATTGTCATTCGAAATATGACAACACTGAAAGCTGGCCTGGGTGGGAGGGGGGTAAAAATGCCCAATAGACAAATGGTTAAAGCGGACTTTCAGTAATTTTTACTTATTTTTTCAACTTTCCATCTATTAAATCTCCTGCCCTTGTTGTTTTAACTTTTATAATCCTTTATACAGCCCACTTCCTGTTTCTTGTCTGGTCATTAGCCTAGGCTTATGACATCATGCACCTCTCTCTCTCTCTCTCTCTCTCGTCATAAGAGGACCAATGAGGGCTGCAGGGCTGGAGGTGTGTCTGTAAATCCAGGAAGTGAACAGGCAGCAGCTTCAGCTGCCCACAGTTAAAATGACTGCAGACAGACTCGGTGGAGGGAGATTTCTGCTACATATTTGGCAATTGCAGTATATATAAAATAATATGCAAAGTGGTTGGAGGCAAACTTCAGAGTGGCAAAGATGTTTTTATTACAAGTTATGTGAGCAGACTGCAGTTCCTCTTTAAGGACCACCAGCCTGCAATATACTGCGGATGAGCTGCCCGTATAGCCTGCTTTTGGGTTTAGAGCACACACATGTAAGCAACCCCCCCCCCCCCCCCCGGGTATATCCGTATTCCCAGATAATTATGTCTTCGTTACAATCTGTCAACTGTCATAATATTAAATAGAAGAAAATCACGCATTAAAAAAAAAAAAACTGATTTAATAAACAGGAGAATTACATTGCCTGTGAGGTGTCATGTGACTAGTCTGCCTTCCAAGTCTATATAGGCCTCATTACACGGGTGTACCTAACCATTGGCCTATGTGAGGGTCGTGTTTGCTTGCATAGGTGTTCCATACATCCCGTGCAGGCAGTCCTATTCATACCAATTGGAAGATAGCTGCTGATCCTAATCTGACAACCACGTAGGTGGGGGTGCGTGTTCCTGAACGCAGACAGCACAAGTTCGGGGACCGGCACAAATGTCACTTTAGCAGCAAAAACTGTATCTGTGCAGCCGCTGCATCCTAATGAATGCACAGAACACTTGTACGGATGTTTCCTAAGACACCCGTGTGAACGGGGCCGTAGGATATTCATGTCTGGAACCTACTGGATCACCATTTTCCTGTACAATTGAGTAGTGAATGCAATTTTGTTTTAGGCCAGTCATAGACGATTCTAATCTTGGCTGGTTCAGCAGGTACTGACCGAAATTGGAACAAACTATGGGCAGACTGATTGTACCCAAGTCGACCCCATCAATCAACTTGGGTACAATCAACATGTTGGGTTTTTATGTGCAATTAATGCCAGCAGTTCTATCCACTGGGGAAAAAATCGATTTAAATCGAGTTGAGAGGTCAAATTAAAATTTTCAGCAAATCTATTTATTTATTTTTCACCAGGACCAGCGCTGACACCGCACCGTTCGGAGGAGCTGCGGACAGGGGTTTTTAGGCGAGGCTTCGGCCTAGTCCACGAGGCGGGACGCCGCAGACTAGGCCGAAGCCGTGGCATCGCCTAAAAATTCCTCAGGACCAGCGCGGTGTCCATCAAAAAAAAAAACTCAATTCGAATCATGGTAATATTCACAGTGTTTGAGTAGCTCCTCGAGGGATTTCTCCATCACAACTACCGGTAACTGTTGATGGGGGAATTTGAGTGTTTTTTTTTTTTTTTTTTTTTACTTTTTCCTTCAACCTGTAGTTGCAGAAAAGAAAATCACATCATCTATGTCCTGTCTTTGTAGAAGGCAGCTTTAGATCAAGTAGAGCCAGACTGCAAATGTTTATGCTTCTAAATGATTTTATGATGGGCAATTCCAAATCTCTGGCATTGTGGAGGTTTATAACTATTAGTGCTCTGGCCTGCCAGGCTTCTGCTAAGTGCTGTGTACAATGGGCTTCATTAGAGAACATTTTGAGTATTTGCAAACCCTAAATCCTAGTACACACGGGTCTAATGTGGGGTGGCCAATGGCTGACAGTGTTGATGGGGGAGATTTCTGGTGGGGGAGCCGCTCCCCCGTCAGAACACAATAGCACAGCAGAGGAGATCGCTGTACGTCGGATAGTTAGTACAGTAGTTCCTCCTGAGCTGTAAGTTGTTTTTTTGTTTTTGTTTTTTCAGCCCTGTTGGGTTGAACGAAAAAAAAAAAACTACTGGTGTGTACAAGGCCTAAGTGTGCTTTGTGCATTCCACCTGGGTCTGCTGTATAGTTGTTGTTTTTTTCAGGTGGCTTTTAATCACTTGCAGACCGCCCACTGCAGATATACTGTGGCAGGGAGGCTGCTTTGTGCAAGATCACGTACCTAGTTCATGATCCGACACTTCTGGGTCTGGGGCGCGCATGCACGCCGCTGACAGCCAGCTCCCAC